>NC_066583.1:151974796-152574796 GCF_024323335.1 Lathyrus oleraceus | reverse complement strand
GAACCATAGCCAATGCCAGCCCGGGATCGATTATCTTCAAGTTCAAGCACTTTCCCTAATCCAGCAACTGCACCACATTCAATGGCCAGCTTTGCATCTCGGTAGGAAGTGAATGAAGGAGACTTCTTCTCGATTGGTTCATCAATAGATAAAGCTTGAAACTGAGTCCCAACTTCATCCTCTGCATCAATGTACGAGAAAGAAGACAAGTTACTGACCAGGAGAGCCTTTTCTCCCCCTACTACAACCAATTTCTTGTTTTTGACAAACTTCAGCTTTTGGTGTAGGGTGGATGTCACGGCGCCAGCCTCGTGAATCCATGGTCTGCCCAAGAGACAGCTGTATGATGGGTGAATATCCATTACTTGAAAAGTGATCTGGAAATCACTTGGTCCAATCTTGATCGGGAGATCAACTTCCCCAATCACGGTCTTGCGCGACCCATCAAAAGCTTTTACAACAACCCCACTCTGCCTCATAGGAGGACCTTGATATGACAGACGAGAGAGTGTGGATTTTGGCAATACATTCAGAGACGATCCAGTGTCCACCAACACATTGGACATTGCATCAGATTTGCAATTCATAGAGATATGTAAAGCCATGTTGTGGTCTCTTCCCTCCTCAGGGAGATCAGCGTCACAAAAGCTCAGAGTGTTGCAAGCGGTAATATTTGCAACAATGCTATCAAATTGTTCCAGGGTGACGTCATGATCAACATACGCTAGGTCCAAAGACTTTCTGCAGAGACTCCCGATGGGGTTCTGAATTCAACAACAGAGAAAGTATGGAAATCTTGGAGGGCGTGTGTAGAAGCTGGTCTACAATGTTGTACTCACTCTTTCTGATGAGCCTCAGCATCTCATCAGATTCTTCATCAACAGTGCCACTCGGGCCAACAGAAGAAACAGGAGTCTTTTGTACAGACCAGGAGGGTTTGGCGACATCAAGTGCCGGATTCTGAACATTCAAAGCATTCCCTACAGGGTGCACAACAGTGTCAGAAGGAACAGCCTTAGCAGGCGCAGAAAATACACGACCACTGCGGGTCAACCCACTAACATCAGCAATAGTGGTCACGGAAGTAGACGGCAGAGGTACCTCAACCCCATCCTGGACAGCAACAGGACTATATCTGAAAGGTACAGCTTTATCAGAAGAATAGGGCTCAGGGCCGGCTGGTTTAATAACCAAAGAAGGTGAAGCCTTAGGCTTGTTGCTATTGTAGCGAATAACAACGGGCTCAGGCAATTTGAACACCGGGGAGATGACACTCACTTCGGGCTCAACAACATCCACATTGCGATTCTGGAGAATCTCAATGGTACCTTCATTCAACATCATTTGTAATTCCTTGCGAACCTGGTCACAACCCAAACGATTGACCGAGCAGACGCGGCACTGGTCATGGTTATGCTTCAAATAGCTGTGCTGACACAGCATCTTATGTAATCCAACCAATGACTGCCAGATATGGCTGATGTACTTCACCTTGTATTTCCCAAGGTCTTCCTGGATCATATTCACAGATTTCCCATGCGAAGGCAATGGGTTCCTGGTGACATTTGGGTTGGAGTCTTCAAAACTCAGAATTCCGCTTCTCATAAGGTCTTGAACCTTAGTCTTCAGCTGGAGGCAATTTTCAATGTCATGGCCCGGAGCGCCAGAGTGATAGACGCAATGCTGGTCAGGCTTATACCACCACTGAGGGTTGGCAGGTATAGCCGGAGGATCTCTCGGAGACACCAACTTCCGCTCTATTAAAGAGGGATACAACTCTGCGTACGACATCGGAATTGGATCGAAGCTGATCTTCTTCCTTTCATAACCCGTGTTTGCTTGATTACTCGTACTCCCACGAGGCTGGTAAGCCTGTTGCTGTGGACGAGATTGTTGTTGATACTGGGGTTGTTGATATTGTTGTTGATGCTGATACTGTTGAGGTTGATATTGCTGACGTTGAGGAGTGTTATCCTTGAAAACAGGTGCTACGTGAGCCACCTGGTGCTGATGACCAGAATGTCGTGCAGGCTTCCTCTGAACAGAGGGTCTTCGATGCTTTGGCTGAGACTGCACAGCATGCGCTTCGCCTTCTTTCCTCTTAAACGCTCCATATCGCTTAGAGGAAGAACCATCATCTTTTGCCAATCGTCCTTCACGGACACCTTCTTCGAGACGCATCCCCATGTTCACCATCTCGGTGAAATCAGAGGGAGCGCTGGCCACCATTCTCTCATAGTAAAATGACCCAAGAGTCTTCAGAAAGATCTTGGTCATCTCCTTCTCTTCTAATGGTGGAGTGATTTGAGCTGCCAGTTCACGCCATCTCTGGGCGTACTCCTTGAACGATTCTTTGTCCTTTTGTGACATAGACCTGAGTTGATCTCTGTCAGGCGCCATGTCAACGTTGTATTTATATTGCTTGACGAAAGCTTCGCCAAGATCGTTGAAAGAGCGGATGTTGGCACTGTCCAGACTCATGTACCAACGGAGAGCAGCACCAGACAAACTGTCTTGGAAGTAGTGGATCAAAAGTTGATCGTTGTCGGTCTGCGTGGACATCTTCCTGGCATACATGACCAAGTGTGCCAAAGGACAAGTGTTCCCTTTATACTTTTCAAAGTCTGGGACCTTGAATTTAACTGGTATTTTAACACCGGGAACTAGACAAAGTTCGGCTGCTGACTTGCCGAAGAGATCTTTGCCTCTAAGAGTTCTCAATTCCTTTCTCAGCTCGAGGAATTGGTCGTTCATTGCATCCATTTTCTCATGAACATCTGAGCCTTCAGAAGCTTCAGAGTGATAGATGGTGTCGTCTACCCTAGGCATGGTATGCACGACAGGAGGAACGGGAATAGGGACCGGGCTAGATGCCGGCATTTGTGCAAATGTAGGAGCTGGCAGATCAGGCATAAAGCCAGGAGGCATCCCCCAAGGAAAACCGGGAGGCATAGCATTTGGTTGATGGGCACTGACAGGCACCGATGAAGTAGCTATCTCTGATATAACAGTCCGCTGAACGGGAGTTGCTGGCTGAGGAGCAGGCTGATTCTGGGCAGCAAGGAGTTGCTCCATCAATGCGCCAAGTCTGGCGACTTCATCTCTCAAACTCTGGTTCTCTTGTTCCAATTGCTCCATAATCCTTGCAGAGTTGACTCTCGTATAATACCGGTGAGTCAGCTTGTCTTCAAAATAAATGAAGAGCAAAGATTAGAACCGGAAGACCAGAAAAATGGGTACCTGTTTATGCAAGAATGATGCATGAAATGCTTTGTGCAAATGCTTTGATTTTCAAGGAACCCTCAGGGTATTCATTTGCAATATTTCGAATATTTAAACATTTTTGATTGCTTATGGAAAATATTTCATTCAAAATGTTAAGACAAAGAAGTACAGCATTCTTTTAAATATTACAAAGAGAAAAGGTAAATGACATCCTATGGATCCCTATTAGCTCGGGACGCTGGAAGACGAGAAGTGCACAACTTCTTGATCTCTCTCTCATAGGCGACCTCCATATCAGCCTTCTCCTTTGCAAGTTGATCATACTTCCTTTTCCAGAATTTGGAAGACTGAGGAAGCAGAGAAGTCCAAGTGTCGTTCGGATCGTCGATCACTCGGTGCTCGAGAAATTCAATCATAGCATCCTTCTCCTTGAGCTGCTGCAGCAATTCCTCTCTCTCGCGGATCCAGGCACGCGAAAGGTCTTCTTCTCTCAACTCCTCTACACGTTGGGTAGGGAGGGTTGAAGGCCCAGCCACATCCAACAGTGTAGGTCTCGGATGATCATATGGCATCAGGTAGGTGGCAGCCCTCTGTCTGACCCAAGAGGTGTACGGCTCCAAAGCAATGCAATTCTTCGGACCCAACTCATTCCTACTCTTTATGCGAATATTGCGCCAAGCGCGGACAAATCTGGCTTTCAGGCCTTGGGGATCTTTACCCTCCTGAAAGAACACACCTTCTAACAGAATGTTATGGGGTTTATCCTTTAGGGGGAACCCAAGCTGACGACGTGCAAGAATAGGATTGTAGGTGATCCCACCACATGTACCAAGAAGAGGCACATTGGGGAATTCACCACAAGAATCGATGATCTGAACGGTATCATACACGCGATCATACCAGGTGATATCATCATTGGTGAGAGACATGAGTCTCTGAGACCACCGTAGACATCCCTTGTTCTCCTTGAAAGCAACTGTCTGCGGCAAGTGCGAAATAAACCACTTGTACAGCAGGGGTAAACAGCAGACAATGACTCCTCCATTCTTCATATTCCTCAGATGCAAGGAGACATATGCATCACCCAACAAGGTCGGCACTGGATTAAGGACCGAAAAGATCCTAATAGCATTCATGTCCACGAACTTGTCAAAGTTGGGAAACAGCACCAATCCATAGATGAGCAGCACAAATAGAGCCTCAAAGGCATCCTCACTCATGGCCTTCCCATAAAAGGTAGCTTGGGCAATGAGGAACTCGGAAGGAAAACCTTGAATTCCGCCTTTGGTAGTCAGATTAGCTCTAATCAGATCTTCATCTATGTGCAACAAGCTGGAAATCTCTCGAGCAGATGGAATACTCTCTAAGCCACTGAACGGCACTTGATCCAGAATCGGAATCCCAATAAGGTGAGAGTATTCTTCCAAAGTCGGCAACAACTGGAAGTCCGGAAATAAGAAGCAATGATAGAGCGGATCATAGAACTGAGCAAGAGTGCTCATCAATCCCTCATCCACTTGAGTAGTCAGCAACGGCAGAAGCTTCCCATATCGAGCTTTGAAACCCAAGGGATCTAATACATATGATGTCAGATTCCTTAACTCTTTTACATCGGGCTGTTTGAAGCTGTATTTCTTTGTATGCCTTTTTGGTCTTTCCATGTCTGAAAATTTTGCAAATAACCCTTTAAGTTCCTTGAAAATTTCCTCTTCTTTTTTGATGACATGGATGCGGATGACTGCGTGAATGCATGAATGCAACAAACACACTCAAGGATCAAACAAAGCACACCAAACAAAGGTCGTGGGAAAGCTCTATGTATCCCTAATATCAATCATCCATTTTGGTGGATTTAGGTTTTCACCTTATCGACACCCAAGTTCCATTGATATTAACGGTACATGAACCGGTTCAAACATTCCTAATATCAACCAGCCGCTTTGGTGGATTTTAGGTTTTACACCTGATCCGGGATCCATTGATATTAACAATGTTTGAACGACTCAACCACGAATCACGGGTTTGTTGAGAGTCACGAGCATGGAGTCTCGGTTAAGAACCACCCAAAGGGAGTGTACTAGGGTTTAAACCTGCCAGACATGTTCTATCAGAGGTTCCCATAATCATCGTTCCATCTTTCGAATATTATCGGAGGAACGAATACTCGTATTCCAAGAATATTCTCAAGAGAAACTCTTATGAGTGTAGTATCGCGTAACAATCGTATCAGAACTGACATCTGAACGACCTCCGCACTACGGTCCTAAAAATAGGCCAAGATGGGTTTGGTAAACTAAGGTCCTTGGCTTCTGCGGAACATGATTGAAAGAATAATGCCTAACCACAAATAACTTGTGTGACATTATTAGTTCAACATGACCTCCACCAAGTGAATGGGCTCGCAAGTCAACTGGCTAAGGAATACTCCACACCAGTCGACAAGACTATGCCATTCTCCTATCCTACAGTGCACTCGAGTTCGGGTATAGAACTCATCTCACAGATCACCAAAGCAAACAGCAAATGTATATCAAGCAATTCACACATTACAATCAATACAGTGATCCCAAATTGTACAAAAATATGTCAGATAACAAATGATAATATAGCACAACAAGGGTGAAAAGTAGGCAATACCACCAAGGATTCTGGTGAGGTTCTTCCCCAGCAGAGTCGCCACTTTTCTGTAACGGTGTATTCGTCGCTATATGATCTATCGATTAAATCATAAGCTATGAGATACATTGAAATTTTCGAGTCGCCACCGCACTTTTATTTATCCAAAGGATTGGCTAAAAAGCGAACAAAAGCCTAAGAAGTTTTACACGTAGAAAACTAATAAAAAGATAAGAGATTCTGGGTAAGGGGTAAATTACGCAATGGGAAGGTGTTAGGCACCCACTACGTCCTAGGTACTCCTAGGGAGCCCTTTTCACACTTGTTGTACTAAATTGTTATTTGTTATGACAAAAAAAATATTGTGCAAACATGATTGGGATGATGAGAAAAGAATATACATTTTTTATTAGTTTATTGGGTTTTATTTATTTTTGTGTTATTGGGTTCGAACGGATGAACCCGTTGCCTACGTACCTTCCATCAAAGGTAAGGATCAGAACGCCGTAGTTCGGCTAAAAGATTTCCAAAAGTTGGTGGATTCAGTTTTAAACACAAGCACTGAGGCTTTTCATTATCAATGGGAGAACACTCGACCAAAAACAACATCCACCATGTGAGGATAGCTTCGACGTACTAGAGGGGTTAGCCCTGTTTGAAGTACGGAAGTCTTACTGTCGACTCACTAAGGATAGGCAAGATTTACATCAACCACAAAGATAATTGAAACCTATGGCTAATGTGAAAAGATTAATGGACAAAGCCAAAACAAGTGAATGAATGGAGTTAATTGATTATGATTGTGAAAATGAAGTCAAAGTATGATTAGGATTGATTCAAAGAAGTATTATGAAAATGGAGTTTGAAAAAAGAGGTCAAGGACTTGGGTCCAGGTTTTTAGTTAGAAAACATGAAAATGTTTGCACAACACTTATGTCAAGTTTAAAAAGGTATAGTGTGAAAAGTCTAGGACATAATGAATGATGAATGGATGAGGATGGATAGTAAAACTTCTTAGAAGGTTCACTTCTTGAGATCATATGGGAGATGATTCAAGTGTGTCCTTTGGAATAGCAATTAATAATAACAAGCAAAGCAAAAGAAAAGCGGATATCGGATGCCAATCAATGGTCTTATACCAATCTCCTAAAACAAAACGGGATATCAGAAGCCACTCAATGGTCTTACACTAATCTCCACAGGCAAAGAAATAAAAGGCGGATACCGGATACCAATAGATGGATTTACACCAGTCTCCTAAAACAGAACAGGATATCAGAAGCCACTCAATGGACTTACACCAATCTCCTCAAAAGAAAAAGAAACTTGGATACCGGATGCCAATCTGTCTGGACTTATACCAATATCCAACATATGATCATAGGAAAGCAAATGCCAACTAGCAGGGACTTACAGTTGCAACCTCACATAAACAAAGAAAAACAAAACATGGATGTCAGATGCCAATCTGTCTGGGCTTACTCTAACATACGCAGTATGATCCTAGGAATACAAATGCCAACTTGCAGGGACTTACAGTTGTATCCTCTCATACAAACAAGCAAAACAACATGTGATCATAGGAAAGCAAATGCCAACTAGCAGGGACTTACAGTTGCTTCCTCACATAAACAAAGAAAAACAAAACATGGATGTCAGATGCCAATCTGTCTGGGCTTACTCTAACATACGCAGTATGATCCTAGGAATACAAATGCCAACTTGCAGGGACTTACAGTTGTATCCTCTCATACAAACAAGCAAAACAACATGTGATCATAGGAAAGCAAATGCCAACTAGCAGGGACTTACAGTTGCTTCCTCACATACAATCAAATGCATCAAGCAAAGATAAGATGAGTGGCCAAGGTGATGGTCTTATACTCACTTCCATATCATAGGAGCAATGGCCAATGGATGGTCTTACAATTGTCCTTAATGGGTAAACAGCAATGATAGCATCACAAAAGCAAATGAGATGATCATGCACTAATGGCAACTGATGATGATGATAAATGCATAACATACAAGCAAGCAAGTGCATATGAAGCAATCAAACAATCAATGAATAGCAAACAACACACTCTATAGCCAAACAATGGGGGCTCACACAAGAGGGTTTGACTTTGAAAGTCTACTGTAATAGGTAAAAAGTCGCTCTTAACCTTGCCATTGAGAGGCTAAGGTGAAGCAGATGAATAAGAGATGAGGGGTGTGCCTCATTGCTTCTATCTCAGATCAGAGAGAGCATCAAAGAAAGTGTGGGAGTTCAGAAAGTAGGAACTCTCTCCACATTATTGACTCGATTAGATCTTGGGTATTTATCTCAATGCTTCAACCATGTAATGGGAGCAAAGAGAGGACACACTGAATAGTGGGGGATAGATTACTTATCCCTACCTTCCACCAATTGCCTTACTTGAAGGACTTTTCCTGCTTGGGACAAATATAAACAAACACAGGCATTGCCTCTTAAGGAGGACTTCAGACAGTTTGCCCGGTCAAATAACAGACCGGGTCTCCAGACTACATGAAGAAGAAGTAATTATACCTCAAAGCAAATGCTAAATAGCAAAGCAAGCAAGTTCAAAGAACTTAAGCAACTAAAGTACCTGAAAAAGTCAAACCAATTAGTAAACAGCTCAACAGTCAAAATCAAAAGGAAATGAACCAATAGTCAACCATAGAGGGACCAATTGTGCAAGGCACAAAGACTCAAGTATGTGAGTCACACCTACAAAACAAAGGTTAGCACAATAAACAATTCAACTCAATCAAATTTGAAAGGTCTTTGGGGCATTGGTGCTCAACCTGAAACAAAAGCTCAATTGTAAGCTCAAAAGACCACTAGGACTAGCCTAGGGTCAAAGATGAAAGAAAAAAGTCAAACAGCAAGGGAAAGTCAACCCAAATCATGTTCAAACATTTAAGAAGTAATCTCAATTGGATTCAAACTCAAATCATGCATCAATGTCATTTCATATGCAAAAGGATGCAAAGCATGGCAAGAAGGAGCACAAATAGGTCAACAGCAAGACCTCTTTCAAAAGTCAACTCAAACAATCTCAAAAATCATGAAATAAATCACACTCAATCCTAACATCTAACATGGTATACATGTAAAATTTCATGGCATTTGGATGAGAGGAAGGCAGTCAAGTAAAATCATGAAGTCAAACCAAATTCAAGTAAGCATGGTGAAAGTCAACAAGCATGGGTCAACTTCAAAAAATCATATCAATTTGAAAACAGAAGAGAAATGAGTGAAATTAACACCAATGCAAAGCTTGAGATGTCTAGTTATCACATATGAAATTTCATGGTCATACAATAAGATTTGAGAATTTCACAAAGGATTTGGCAATGTGTATCACAAAAAGTCAACAAAAGACTAAGCATGGAAGAAAATTCACAAATAAATGGAAAAAAGCATGATTAATTCCAAGAAAATTCATACACAAACTAGACATGTGATAGATGATTCATGCAAAATTTGGGATCATTTGGATGTAGGGAAGCATGTGAACAAAAATTGGGAAAATACATGATCATGGTATAGCACCAAATGTAACACATAACTTCAGAAAATCATAACTCTCAATCCACAAATGGGAAATGCACAAACTTTATATGGAAATGAAGGTCAATGTGTCTAGTTTCATCACAAAAAAATTCAGGCTCATTGGATGCATCATGACAATTTCACAGAAGGAATGGCTCAATGTATCATTTTGGCATACATGTTGGAAAAACAATTATCATTTAAAATCCAGCCACTGAAAAATTAATTAAAATTCACAATAAAATAGAGGACACATTCATGAACATGAGGAAAAAATTTCATAATTTTTGGATGAAATGTGAAAGAGAAATTAATTGTGGAAATGGAGTGAATAATTGAAGCAACATGAGCAAACAACATGGTGAGCAAGTCAACTAATGGTCAACGCAGTGGCATTAGTGTAATTCTGGGCTCACTAAACCAAACTGTGCGTTTTGGCCCTGCAAAACGAAATGTTTTGATTGGCTCTCAGCCAATAAAACAGTAACCCGGCCAATGGATGAGTTTTCTGGGTTTAAGAAAAACCCTAGGGTTTACAGCAGCTAAGGTTTTGCTCAATGTTATCATCATCATGAAACAAAACAAACGACAGCATGGCATTGGTATCATGTTCAGCTTCATCAATCAATCAAAACCAACAGCCACATGTAGCAATGATCATACAACAAACCAGCATCCATGTCCAAATACAACAAACAACAGCATGTGAATTTTATGAACAAGTTTAGAGTTTTCAATCAGCAGGGCAAATGCAGCAATGGTATTCATCATCATGTTTCATCATCAGTCAACATTTCAATATTATGGTAACAGCATCATCATTAACCAACAACAAAACAAACAAAAACAAATGGAATTTCTGGCCAGGGCAGGTTTGAACAACAGCAAAACACATTCATCATCCAATGTCCATCACCAAATCAAGCAAAACAAACAACAGCACATAGCAGCATAGCATTTGGCAATGTGTAGCAGCAGGCAATCAACAGCATGTAACACAAAACCTATGGATTTTCATGGGCAGCCTAACAGCAGCAGGGCATGCTCATCATCATCATGTAATCATCAAGAACAATAGCAAGCAAGCAGCATGGTGTTCAACATGATATCCATCAACACGAAATCATTTAGCATGGTAAACAACAAGGTTCATGCAACTACTATCATCACCTAAACTCAACCAACAACAAAACACTTAATCATGGGAAAAAACTGGGCAGGGTAGATTCAACATGAACAGCATACAATCAAAATCTTCATGCAACTTGGATTTTCGAAAAGTGCAGAAATCCAAATTAAACATACCAACAACATCATTAAGCATCAGGCAACACTAATATGGTTCAAATTTTCTCTAACTCATCATAACCAAGCCAAAGCGATGGAAAATGCAATTGCTCTCAAAAATGGAAACCAAGATTTCAGACAGCATAGTTCATCATTTTGAGCAAACTAACACTCATTGGAATCAGCATACAACAAACTATCTAACACATATCATGTCATGGTAAAAGGAGGAAGTCGAATTACTTACTTGTTTTTGAAGACAATGTGAAACAGGGTTGTGTTGAGTGATTCAGAGCAAAACAGATGACCACACAGCTACTAAATGATGGATGATGGAACTTTTTCACCTTAAGAATACCTGGAACTCTTCACAGCTCGAAATGCCATTAATGGTTCTCGAAGGAAACAGAGCAAAAAGCCATGCTACAGTTGAGGTTTGGTGGTTCAAAGGGGCTCCAAAGATGGTCCAGATGAAGGAATGATGAAGAAGGGCTCGAGGGTTTTGGTTGTTTTGAGCAGAAAATCTCAATGTGCAAAATTGCAAGAAGGAGAAAAAGGAGTTTTTCTGCGTGTGGCTGCTGTGTATTAGGGTTGGAAATGCAGAAGAATCCCTTAAATATCATCTGTTAAACATCACTTAACCATGTGCTAAGCTAACTTAGTGTAAATGCACTCACTTGCATCTTTACTAATTATGTACAAATGAAATGGAGGTGTGAAAGTTTGTGGTCGAATTGGGCCTGAGCATGCTGCAAATGGCTTACACAATTGCTGTTTGTTGGTCTGCACAGAAAATGCTGGCTTGTGTTGTTCAAAATCAAGTAATTGCATTCTTGCTAAATTGGTACATAAGTGGAAAAGGAGGGTGTATGGCTGCATGAACTGGGCCCTAAACAGGCTGCACATGACCATGCCAATTGCTGCTTTTATTCTGTACTAGAATGATGTACTTGCTTTGCTTTTTATGAAACCATTTGCCAAATTTTTAAGTTTTTGCATTTTGGTCCAAAGTGATAGCATAATGGTGGTATGATGATGATTTTAGGCTTGAGGAAAGTCACAAATAGGATATGAAACATTTCCCAATTGGCAAAATCAAGAAAAAGTCAAAGAAGCCAAAAGTCAAAGTTTGGTCAAACTTTGAATTTAAATGAAAAAGGTCCAAAAATGCCATTTTGAATGGTAAGGTTTTAGGTCATGAAATTTATATTTTTGGAAAGAGGATGAAAAATGTGGTTTGTAGGAAAAAACCCCACCAAATTTGGCCTTATGGTTTGAGAGTTATGGCTTGTTGAAGTTCAAAAATTGGTGAAAATGATTTGATCATATCTTGACAACCACACATGGGATTTTGATGTTCTTGGACTTTTTGAAAATGGGAAGACAAGATCTTCAACTTTCATGTTGGACAAAAATTCATTTGGAGCTTGTATCATGATGTAAGTTTAAGATCAAGAAGTTTCCATTTTTGGCAGTTGAAATTACAGGTCCACTTTCTATTTCTGGAAAATTTCTGATTTGACTTGATTTTCTTCCATGATGAGGCTTGACATGATATATGAGGCTTATACAAGCATGAATGAACTCCTTCAAATCAATTCTATCCATCAAATCTCTGATTAAATCAACTGTTGACCAAGTTTGACTGTCTGTTGACTTTTTCTAGGGTTTTGGATGACTGATGCACTTCTGATGGATTCCAAACCCTAATTCCTTGAGAACTTGATTTCAAATGATGTCCCAAGATGTATGAACTCTTGATTATTGATCATGGTGCCCAAATTCTGCAAGAATGGCCACCATCCATCGCTTTGACTGATCAATGACTGACTTTGACCTAATTGCTGATGATTGCTTCCACTGCAAGCAACAAGGTTAGACAGACAATATTTTTGTACTTTTTGAATGATAAACATATGAAAGCAAAGATATACAAATGCAAAGTATGCTTGGTGATCAAGAAACAAACCACAAGGCAATCTACCCACTAAGAGGAAAGCAAGGGCATGCATTGATCCTTGAGGTTATGATATGAATGATATGGGCCATGAGGGATCTTAGGGCCCAAAATTGGGGTCTTACAATCACCTGTCATTTTTTACTGAGTGTTTGTTTAATAAGTGATACATGTTATGCTGTCATTTTTAAATGTATGAATTATAGGAGCAGCTGCTGGTACTGCACTCCCTCCACTTCGAAAAAGGAAACTTAATGCTAGTGGTAGTAGAAAAACTTCTACGGTTTGGGAAGAGTTTAACATTTTACCGGATGAGCCTGAACCTATAGCCGCGTGTAAACACTGTCATAAAAGGTACCGATGTGACCCTAAAACACATGGTACTTCTAACATGCTAGCTCACTCGAAAGTGTGTTACAAAAACCCTGCCCTTTTGTTGAAAGACCCCAATCAGACAAACCTTGTAAGCGGCGAGGGTGGGTTTTTAGTTCCAACTAGTCAAAGGTTTAATGCTGCAGCCTGTAGGAAGGCCATTAATACCTTTGTTATCCTTGATGAACATTCCTTTAGAGTGGTTGAGGGTGTTGGTTTTAAGCAAATGTGTAAACAATTGCAACCCCAAATGGCTATCCCTACTAGGAGGACCGTTGCTAGGGATTGTTTTCAGCTTTACCTAGCTGAAAAGTCACGTCTTAAAGCCTTTTTTAAATCTGATTGTACTAGGGTTGCACTAACCACAGACTGTTGGACTTCGATACAAAACCTTAGTTATATGGCCACCACTGCACACTTCATTGACACTGCTTGGAAGTACCAAAAAAAAATTATTAGTTTCTCTTTAGTTCCAAATCACAAAGGTGATACCATTGGCATGAAAGTCGAGGACGTTTTGAGGGAATGGGGGCTTAGGAAAGTGTCTACAATTACCCTGGATAATGCAACAACAAATGATGTGGCTGTGAGTTATTTGGATAGAAGACTTAAGAGCAAGAATGCTTTACTGGGTGTAGGTGATTATTTGCATATGAGGTGTGCTGCCCATGTCTTGAACTTGGTAGTGAGAGATGGTGAAAAAGAACATGAAGGGTCTATTGAATCAGTTCGCACTTGTCATACGGTGAACTGACTTTATTGGATTTGTAATCGCAATGTCGCGGTTAGCAAGAGTCGCCACCGACTTTTCTTTTATCCCATAAGGAAAGGCGGAAAAGAACAGGAAAGACCTTAATTTAGATTCTTAGGTTCGGGAGGTACTTTATACAAAGGGAAGGGGTAAGCACCCTTTGTATCCATGGTTATCCATGGGCTCTTAATTGCTCAATCATTTATGTTTTTTAGTTCGAAAAAGGTGGTTGAAAAATGTATAAAAAGTTTTGAAAAGGAGAATTTAACTTTGTAATGATTCTTGCATGAATGTATACAAAGTAATTATCTCGTTTAATTTTGAAAATAGTTTAGAAAAATATAACTTGGCAATGATCCTAGTACGGATGTATGCTAAGTGGTGATTTTCTAAAAAGGATGTTTGAAATGTGTGAGGTGTGAATAGTATATTTTTTTGTTATGGATGAGCAATTAAGGGTTGTACCTGTCCGAGGTCTTTCCGGGCATTTCCCATTCCTATGAGGGTAAAACTGTCCTTACTATTGAGAAGTAAGTAGTTTTATCCTGGGGATGTAGAAGGGTCATCGTAGGGTCATCGATAGGTCATTGAAGGCAACAGTTGTGAGGATACCTTAGCATTCGAAGGGACTATCATCATTTAACCGTAGGCTACACCGAAGGGTCATCGAGGGACAAAATCGTGTTTTCGAAGGCAACGTCCGAGGGACTATGATGATTTTACCGAAGGGTCTTTGCTAAGGATATCCCCATATTCGCGGGACATGACCGTAATATTGTAATCGTGGGGTAATAAAGAGAGGTCCGATATCATTTATTTAAAGTCCATGTTTTAAGTTCATTAGGTAATTATGGTGATACCGCATTAAATCGATACATTAAAATCAACACATTAAGGATCACTACATTAAAATTAATTAGGCAATCAATATGAATCTTCACATTAAAGTGAAATAATTTAGAATCCCTCTCCATGAAGGCTTCCCATGCATAAAGCGGAGTACCTAGCCGACTATTTCTTCGGAAGTATGCTAGCCCTTACACCATGAACACACGGATTAAAGCATCGAGATAAAATACAATTGGAAATTGCACCATAAGATAAATATAACAGCCAGGAATTTAAGCCAAATAATGCAGAATCATCATCAGGTAAACATGAAATGGACAGCAAAAAGGCAAAGCAGCCCCTGGCCCGGTCGCCTCTGCTTCGCCTAGCGAAGGCTCAGCGAAGGCTCGCTGCGGGCTCGCCTAGCGATGAGCTAGCGAGCGGCCACGAGTTTGAAATTTGAGAACATTATGACCTCAACCTGCAGCATGGCTTATGGCATCCAACACATAATTATATGGTTCAGTTTCACAATATTCAAGCACATTTAAATTCTCATGCAAAACTTCAAAATGTTTAAGAATTCAATTATAATATCCTCCACAAATTAAGAGCATGAAGTGGTACCATATGCCAAATGAGAGCACAAAACGATATCACATGCAAATTAAGACACTAAAGCGGTACCACATGCAAAATAAGAACACAAAGTGATAATCATATGTAGATTAAGACCCTAAAGTGATATCATATGCCAATTAAGAAACTAAAGCAATAATAGTGATGCAAACCTGTTTGCAAATCGAGTTGCAACCTTGAATTGGCGAGCCGGATTGAGTTGGGCGGCGGTAGCTTCAGAGCGGGTAAGCGGCCTTCAGGGTTTCCGCCTTCTGAACTCTTTGGATCAGCAGGGTTTCTGTGTTTCTCCCTCTGGATGCGTGTTTCCGTCCGTCTTTGTCCGTCCCTGTGTGTCCTTTTTCGTGGCAGAGGAGCATGTATTTATAGTGGTGGTAATGGTGACCTAATGGGCTTAAAATGAGGTCCAGAATTTCAAACTTTCGCAAGCTTCGCTAGGCGAAGGAATTGCTCGCCTAGCGAGCAAACTAGGTCTGGGCTTTTTTGCTGGATCTGATGCTTCGCTGGGCGAGTGGCATGATGAAATGCTCGCTAGGCGAAGGAGCTGCTCGCCTAGCGAGCAAGCTGTTTTGGGCCGCCTGTGGGTTGGGCCTGTTGTGAGTGGGCTTTCGTCCATTTGATATCAGTGCCTTGCAGAACAAGTCAGAGGGTCTTGGAAAATGCTTGGTAATGCCAACGGGCAAATTTTGGGGTATGACAGCTGCCCCTGTTCAATATTCTCGAACCGAGAGAGTAGAATGGCATGTGCCGTTCGTGGTCTGGAGGTGAAAGATTATTGAACACTAGAATGCCCCGAAAATTTGCGCTTGTCCATTAGGAGCTAGTCTTGATGGAGATGGGCTTAGAGGTGCCATCCAGGAAACCTGATGAGGAGATTTCCAGATTGTGTCGTACGTTAGACGATATCTAGAGACATGGGTGTCACACCGGGTCACACATCAGACCGTATAGTGAGTCATCCATTATGCCGTCGACTTCGCTGGGGAGTCGGAGTATGCTATATACTGCTGGGGATATGGGATCAGCATGGATCGTATGTTAGACCGTGTCTGAATACCAGAGTGAGTTGTTCGTTAGGCGGATGACTTTGATGGGGATGAAAGATCAGAATGGATCGTATGCTAGATCGTCTCTGAGTTGCAGAATGGGCCGTCCGTTAGGCTGAATCTGCTGAAAAGGGAGTAGTCGTATGCCAGACCACCATTCAGAAATGTACCTGTCCGAAGGTAGCATCTGAGTAATGGAGTAGCCGTATACTAAACTACCATTCAGGAATGTACCTGTCCGAAGGTAGCACCTGAGAAAGGGAGTAGCCGTATACTAGACTACCATTCAGGAATGTACCTGTCCAAAGGTAGCACCTGAGAAAGGGAGTAGCCGTATACTAGACTACCATTCAGGAATGTACCTGTCCGAAGGTAGCACCTGAGAAAGGGAGTAGCCGTATACTAGACTACCATTCAGGAATGTACCTGTCCGAAGGTAGCACCTGAGAAAGGGAGTAGCCGTATACTAGACTACCATTCAGGAATGTACCTGTCCGAAGGTAGCACCTGAGAAAGGGAGTAGCCGTATACTAGACTACCATTCAGGAATGTACCTGTCCGAAGGTAGCACCTGAGAAAGGGAGTAGCCGTATACTAGACTACCATTCAGGAATGTACCTGTCCAAAGGTAGCACCTGAGAAAGGGAGTAGCCGTATACTAGACTACCATTCAGGAATGTACCTGTCCGAAGGTAGCACCTGAGAAAGGGAGTAGCCGTATACTAGACTACCATTCAGGAATGTACCTGTCCAAAGGTAGCACCTGAGAAAGGGAGTAGCCGTATACTAGACTACCATTCAGGAATGTACCTGTCCGAAGGTAGCACCTGAGAAAGGGAGTAGCCGTATACTAGACTACCATTCAGGAATGTACCTGTCCGAAGGTAGCACCTGAGAAAGGGAGTAGCCGTATACTAGACTACCATTCAGGAATGTACCTGTCCGAAGGTAGCACCTGAGAAAGGGAGTAGCCGTATACTAGACTACCATTCAGGAATGTACCTGTCCGAAGGTAGCACCTGAGAAAGGGAGTAGCCGTATACTAGACTACCATTCAGGAATGTACCTGTCCGAAGGTAGCACCTGAGAAAGGAGTATCCAAATGGGTCGTACGTTAGACCATATGGGAGTTGTTGAGAGTCAGAATGGATCGTACGTTAGACCGTATCTGAGTTGAAAGAGTCATATGTTGGGCTGAATCAGAATGAACCGTACGTTGGGCTGTATCTGATAATATTTGTGTATGCTGTATTTGCAATGAATATTTGGGATGGGCTTATAGATGCCATCGTTAGGAGGATGTCAGAATGGATGTTGACATGGAGCAGATCTGGAAGATGTATCCGAAGAAGAAAGTAGTCGTACGCTAGACTACACCTCGGAATGTACCATATGCTAGGCAGTCTCTGAGGGATATAGTTGAATTTTGAATGTAATTGACGAGGATGTCCGTCTGAATGGACCTTTGTTTTGACCTGAAAAATAAAGTTAGTTTTATGCACTGTCATGATGCATGAGATGTTTTATGCTTGCGAACCTGGTATGCATGTGTATGCATGTATATATTATGAAATGATGTAAAGTGTATGACGCGTAAATGTGAGCGTTGTATGCAGGTATGTAATATGAAATGATGTAATGAATGCATTAGGCGTCTGAAACATTCTTCCAGGGGACACTACTGGGGAGATAGATCTCAGTCTGCTGGTCGGAGACATTGGTATTGATGGCCCTTCCTTAGCTGGGGATTTGGGTTCTGTCCCAACGGGGCCTGGCTGGGGATGGAAGGGATGACCTTTCGGTAGGGCGGTGCCGACCTCTTCTGGGGAATAATTGGCGTTGCCGGGGAATCGAATTAGTAACAGCCTCCTTGGAAAGCGTGGTTAGACCTTCTCCTCGATCCTGAAGTCGTGTAGTAATTGCTATTGCTATTTTAGGCATGCATTTTTGTAGACATTGGTCATATTCACGTGCATAAGTCAATTCAAGTTAAATCAATGGACGTTTACGCAAACAAAACAGAAAAGGTAAAAAGCATCTTTTTGGAAATGAAATCGTATTGATTTTGAAAGAGGGCCTATAAATAGGCAATTTGAGTACAAGGAGACGGAAATCCTAGTAAGAGGAAATTGTCAGGAAAAAGAGAAAGCTATGCAGAAAAAGTCCTATCGATTCTAATTCCACCACTGTCATTATGTCTTCAAGCATCTCATCTCCTGCTGTCGGATAGAAGTGATTGGCTTGTTCCGTCCCTGGAACTTGGTTGAAGCTGACAGAGAACGGGACATAGTCATACGCTTTAATCCCTAATTTTTGCCTGGACTGCCTTTTCAGGCTTTCAGTCCACCGGGATACCCCTTTTTGCCCAAGCCGCCTTTTCAGGTTTTCGACTTGCCGGGTATACGTCTTTATATATTTATCCCTAATTTTTGCCCGAACCCTTTTGGTTCGCCGGGATGCCCTTACTTTTGCCTAGGTACGTCGACCTAGCGGGTCTCTTTTATGCGTAGTATTTTTTAACTATGTCCGCGTTCACAGGATGCGGGAAGTCTTCGCCATCCATTGCAGCAAGTATCATGGCTCCACCAGAGAATACCTTCTTAACCACAAATGGCCCTTCGTATGTGGGAGTCCACTTGCCTCTGGGGTCACCTTGTGGTAGAATGATACGCTTGATCACCAAGTCGCCTACCTGATATACCTGTCTCTTGACTCTTTTGTTAAATGCTTGGGTCATGCGCTTCTGGTATATCTTCCCGTGACAAACAGCCGCAAGTCTCTTCTCGTCAATCAAGTTTATTTGATCGAGTCGAGTCTGAATCCATTCATCTTCGTCTAATCCCGCCTCTTTCATGATTCTTAGAGAAGGAATCTGGACTTCCACTGGTAAAACAGCTTCCGCTCCGTAGACTAAAGAGAAAGGAGTTGCCCCTGTCGAAGTGCGTACTGAAGTGCGATAACCATGGAGAGCAAATGGTAACATCTCATGCCAGTCTTTGTACGTTACTGTCATTTTTTGTATGATTTTCTTGATGTTCTTATTAGCAGCCTCCACGGCGCCATTCATCTTTGGCCGGTACGGAGAAGAATTATGATGCTTTATTTTGAACTGCGTACAGAGTTCAGTAATCATCTTGTTGTTCAAATTAGTACCATTGTCAGTAATAATTCTTTCAGGGATACCATACCGACAAATAAGACTATTCTTGATGAACCGTGCCACCACATTCTTGGTGACAGAAGCGAAGGAGGCTGCCTCTACCCACTTTGTGAAGTAATCAATAGCGACGAGAATGAAGCGATGTCCATTAGAAGCCGTAGGTTTAATCTCTCCAATCATATCGATGCCCCACATTGCAAAGGGCCAAGGCGCTGTTAACACGTTCAATGGAGCAGGAGGTACATGTACTTTATCCGCATAGATCTGACACTTGTGGCAGGTTCTAGAGTGATGGTGGCAATCAGCTTCCATGGTAGACCAATAATACCCTGATCTCAGAATCTTCTTGGCCCTTGTATGTCCATTAGAATGAGTCCCAAAAATACCATCATGCATGTCTTCCATAATCCTTTCTGCTTCCTTTCTATCCACACAGCGAAGCAGAGTCGAGTCATGATTACGTTTGTATAACACTCCATTACTCAGAAAGAATTTAGCGGAGAACTTCCTCAGGAATTTTCTGTCCTTGATGGATGCCCCTTCAGGGTATTCCTGAGCTTCTAAATATCTTCTTACGTCGTGGAACCAAGGTTTCTCCTGTACCTCCTCAGTGTCAAGTTCATAACAGTGTGCTGGTTCATCTAATCGTCCAATGGTAATCATGGGAGCTTCACCGTCCCATCTGACTCTGAACATAGATGACATGGTAGCTAATGCGTCTGCCAACTGATTCTCCTCTCGTGGAATATGTTCAAATGCTATTTCTTCAAAGTATGGGATTAATGTCATCACCTGCTCTCGATAAGGGATGAGATTTGGATGTTTAGTATCCCATTCCCCTTTGATCTGACTGATTACCAAGGCCGAATCTCCGTACACACTCAAAAACTTGATTCGCCAATCTATAGCAGCTTTGAGTCCAAAAATACATGCTTCATACTCAGCCATATTATTGGTACAATGAAAACATAGTCTAGCAGTGAGAGGCGTATGGTAACCTCCAGGAGAAATGAGTACAACCCCAACACCATGGCCCAATGCATTAGAAGATCCATCAAAGACCATAGTCCATCGGGATCCCCATTCGGGTCCTTCATCTGGTTTAGGTTTTTCATTATCAGCAACAAACATGACATCCTCATCTGGGAACTCAAAATTCATAGATTGGTAATCATCCACCGCTTGATGAGCCAAATGATCAGCCAGCACGCTTCCTTTGATTGCTTTCTGGGTAGTGTACTGGATATCGTACTCTGTTAAGATCATCTGCCATCTCGCTATTCTTCCGGAGAGGGCAGGCTTCTCGAACATGTATTTGATGGGATCCATCCTAGAAATCAACAAAGTGGTATGATTCAACATATACTGTCTTAGTCGGCGAGCAGCCCAGGCCAAAGCACAGCAAGTTCTCTCGAGCAGTGAGTATCTTGTTTCACAGTCGGTAAACTTTTTGCTCAGGTAGTATATGGCATGCTCTTTTCGACCAGACTCGTCATGTTGCCCCAACACGCACCCCATTGAACCTTCTAACACGGTCAAATACATGATTAGAGGTCTTCCTTCAACTGGTGGTATCAGAATTGGAGGTTCCTGGAGATATTTCTTGATTTTGTCAAAAGCTTCTTGGCATTCGTCATTCCATATCATCTCTTGATTCTTCCTCAGTAACTTGAAGATGGGTTTACAGGTAGCGGTCAAGTGGGAGATGAATCGGGCAATGTAGTTCAAGCGTCCCAAGAAACCTCTGACCTCTTTCTCCGTACGAGGAACTGGCATTTCTTGAATAGCTCTCACTTTAGCCGGGTCAACCTCAATTCCTTTACCACTGACAATAAAGCCCAAGAGTTTACCTGATCTTACTCCAAAAGTGCATTTATTCGGATTCAATCTCAACTTGTACTTCTTTAACCTCTCGAACAGCTTGTATAAATGATCGAGATGTTCTTCTTCAGTATGAGATCTAGCTATCATGTCATCCACATATACTTCTATCTCATGATGAATCATATCATGGAACAAAACCACCATAGCACGCTGGTACGTTGCCCCGGCGTTCTTCAGACCGAATGGCATTACTTTGTAACAGAAAGTACCCCATTGCGTCACAAACGTAGTTTTCTCCATGTCCTCAGGTGCCATCTTAATCTGATTGTAACCTGAGAAACCATCCATGAATGAGAATAATTTGTGTTGGGCGGTGTTATCTACCAGAACATCAATGTGCGGGAGTGGAAAGTCATCTTTGGGACTCGCTTTATTCAAATCTCTGTAATCTACGCACATTCGCACCTTACCATCTTTCTTTGGCACTGGCACCACATTAGCAACCCATTGAGGATAAGAAGTAACAGCTAAGAAACCGGCATTGAATTGTTTCATAACCTCGGCTTTGATTTTCTCAGACATTTCAGGACGCATGCGGCGAACCTTTTGCTTGACAGGACGGCAGTCTTCCTTCGTAGGCAGCCGATGCACCACTATATCAGTATCCAACCCGGGCATGTCTTCATAAGACCAAGCGAAAACCTCTACATAGTCATGTAACATCCGAATCAATCTTTCCTTGACACTGCTTTCCAATCCTGCTCCTATTTTGACTTCTTTTCTGTCTACCTCAGTACCCAGATTTACAATTTCGAGGGACTCTTCATGCGGCTGTATAGTCCTTTCCTCTTGCAGTAACAATCTGGCAAGCTCTCCAGGGACTTCACAATCTTCCTCACTTCCATCTTCGACTTGGTAGATTGGATTTTCAAAGTCATAATGAACAGTAGCGGAATTATTATCAATAGGATCCAGAGGGAGTGCGGATCTGCAATTTGTTACGTGAGTGTGTGTAAGAAAGCATAGCTTGTTTGAAAGACGACAGGAAAAATAAAGAGCGCAATATTTGAATGCGAAAACGTCCATAGATTTATTGAATATGAAAATATGCTTATGAAATGACAAAACCCTTAACAAATTAGCTATTGTGCCCCGGGTATTGACACAATGCTTTAAGCAGTTCAATTAAAATTTGCAATGCTAAATGGACAATAACAATTACTCCTGACTAAAGGAGATCGGGATAGTGTCTTCAGCCTTCCAATTATTGAGTCCGTCGCCAATTGTTGGGTAGATCCAACTATCCAGGTCGCACTCACTGTCAGCATCTTCTACAGCATTGATTTGATCTTTGACCATCTTTTCAGAGTTGAATCCCAGACCAGCTTTGTCAGACTTGTACGGTACGTTGATCAGTTGACCCCAGCCAGTACAGCTACCATCTTCAACCACAGCTTGAGCATCTTTCAGAGAAATCATAGCAGGAGGAGCACGAGTAACCTTGGGCACACAGGGAGTTGGCTCAAGGACAGGACCGGGCGGAGAAACCACTTCAAATGACTGAGTTGGAGTCTCGAAGAATTCACCATCCATCTCAACGTATCTGAAGGTATGCACACTACTGACAATGTATTCTTCTTCCCCACACACAGTGACGATCTTACCCTCTATTGGATACCTCAGCTTTTGATGGAGAGACGAAGCCACAACACCTGCCTCATGAATCCAAGGGCGCCCCAGTAGGCAGGAGTAGGCAGGACGAATGTTCATTACATAAAAGGTAGCGTTGAAAACCTGAGGTCCTATCTTGATAGGGAGAACAACTTCACCGTGGACAACACTCTTTGCACCATCGTAAGCACGCACCACAATGTCGCTAGGCTTCAGTTCAACGCTCTTGCAATCAAGTTTCTCGAGCACGGCTTTCGGTAACACATTCAAAGAAGAGCCATTATCGATCAGCACATGAGATAGGGTGATCCCTTTACACTCAATGGAGATATGCAGGGCCTTATTATGGTTCTTTCCCGCTGGTGTCAGATCAGCGTCGGAAAATCCTAGGCCATTGTCAACAGCCAAGTGAGCCACATAATGTTCGAACTGATCGACAGATGTTTCCTGAGGCACATGAGCAGTCTTCAAGAATTTTACCAATGCATTGGCATGAGATTCAGAAGATAACAACAAGGACAACATCGAGATTTTAGACGGGGTATGCCCCAACTGTTCTACCACGTCAAAATCACTCTTGCGAATGATTTTCAGCACTTCTTCCATTTCTTGTTTGGCAACATCTTCAGGAGTAACTTCGACTGGTGTCCCTGACTGAGAAGGATTGACTGGTTCCTTTCCTCGAGTCTCAGGAGCTGGGGGTGAGATCTCTGGAGAGAAGATCCTTCCGCTTCGAGTAATTTTACTAGTCCCAACGATGTCATTAGCAGAATTACCGACTTGCTTTACGCCATGGATGTAAACATCACCTCCATAGTTCCACGGAATGGCTTTGCTTGAAGAGTACGGTATTGGGCCAGGTGCAGTAATGATCAGGGGGGCTACCTTGGGCTCAGCAATGATCTTCACAGGTACCCTGGGAGCGGTAATCTTAACCGGAACTTTGGACCTTGCAATCATAGATATTTCTTCAATAGGGTTTTCCGTTTTAGAAACCCTTTCAAAGAGAATTGTACGGTCGTCCATCAGCCGTTGAATGCCATTTTTCAATTTCAAACAGTCCTCGGGCCAAAGTGTGCAGAGATTGCAATCTTCGGTACAACCTGGAAATAAACCAGCTTGCAATAAATTCTGCTTGATGATCGGGAGAGGAGATGTTAAGTCCGCTACAGTAGTGATGAGAGAATCGTCATTGAGAGCATTAACAGCCTTGTCATGATTAGGCATAGGCGCATTGATGACATTAGGAGTCTCCGGAGTCTCGAACTCAATTTCCCCAGCATCGATCATGTCCTGAATCTTATTCTTCAACAGCCAACAATCATTTGTATCATGCCCGGGGCTATCGGAGTGATATGCACACCTGGCATTGGGATTATAACGAGGCGAAGCAGTGTTGGCATTTGCAGGAGGACCTCTGAGAATGATTAGGTTTACCTTCAGCATACTTTGCAGTGCTTGTGCTAAAGTCATATTGAGCTTGGTAAACTGCCTTCTTGGTCTGTCTTGTCTTTGCTGGAAGTTTTGAGCTGGCGGGGCTGCGATCGTCACTGCTCCAATGGCATGGTCACCATTTTTCTTATTATGATTCTTTTGACCATACACAGCATTCGATTCATTCTTCCCATGGTAGGACTTTTTACTGCTTGTAGAAGTAGTTGCCTGTAATTTTCCACTTCGAATGCCGCTCTCCACCCGTTCACCTGTCAGTATAAGTTCAGTGAAACCTGATGAAGAACTCCCCAATAGGTGGCTGTAGAATGGGCCAGTCAGGGTACCCATGAACAGGTCTACTAATTCTCGGTCAGTCATAGGGGATTTGACCCTGCCGGCCAAATCTCTCCACTTCTGGGCATACTCTTTGAAGCTTTCTTTAGATCCCATAGCCATATTCTGCAACTGCAGCCGAGTAGGTGCTAATTCAGAATTGTACTGGTACTGCTTGTAGAAAGCCGTTGCTAAATCAGTCCAGGTGCGGATGTCAGAGCTCTCGAGCTGATAATACCATTCCAACTGAGTGCCAGACAGACTTTCTTGGAAGAAATGGATCCACAGTTTCTTGTCAGTGGTATGCGGCTGAATCTTTCTCACATAAGCCCTTAGATGCATCTGAGGACAAGACGCACCATCGTACTTAGTGAAAGTGGGGATTTTGAATTTGCGAGGAATGGTCACATCGGAGACCAGACCCAAACTTTCGAAATCTAGACCAGGCGCCTTCTGACTCTCCATGGCTAGCATGCGTTCTTCCAGCAATTTGTATTTATCATCTCTTGGAGAGTACTGCTCATTCTCATACTCTTCATCATCATCCTCAGGGTTAGAGAAATCAGCATTCTCCTCCTCTGAATCATTTTCCGCCCCCTCTTCTGGGCCATTCGGGATTCCAAATTTGATTCCCGTAGCCTGTCCTTTACGCCTTCTGCCTGGGTTAATGAAGCTCACAGCCTTCTTATCCTTCTTCTTTTCGGCCAAAAGAGCCTTCAGTTCCTCCTGCCCCTTGGATAAGCTTAGCATCATCTCCTTGAATTGAGCATTCTGAGTCTGGAGATCCTTGACAGTCTGTTCGAGATCCATTTTTCTGTTTAAGAGGCAGACCGTGAGAACATGGTCCTTTAGAATACCTGTTATGCAATGTTATGTTATGCGATGCAATGTATGAAATGTTGTCAAGGACTTTTGGAATTTAACTCTGCATAAATCCCCAACAAGAGGGAAATGTTTTATTGCTACTTTTTTTTTTATCAATGTTCATTACAAAAAGGTAAAAAGCTCAAGTCTCCCAGGGGCGACTTCTTTTCGGGCGAAGATATGCATTGAGTCTTCGTTCCTCATTAAGCTGACCGGTGAGCTCTAACACTTTCTTCCTTTCTGCATTGAACTGAGCTTCGAAAGTATCTCTCTCTTCTCTCAACTGGGTCCAGGATCTTTTCAATTCCTCAACATCAGTAGGCATATCTGGATAAGGAATGATCTGGGAAGTAGCTCCTTCGGCCTCTGATTCAACAATCAATGGTCCGACCGTAAGATATGGCATGACAAGTTCGCGAGCTCTGGCGCGTACCCATCTGAGATAAGGCTCCATAGGAATAGAATTTTTCTTTCCTAAAGTGCTTCTTCTCACCATGCCCCAAGCTCGTACAAACCTTTGGCGGAGACCTTGAGAGTCATTGTCATAGTCAAACACTATACCTTGAATAATCATTTCATGTGGACCATCTCTTCAAGCATGCCCAAACTGACGTAGGGCTAAGGCAGGATTATAAGTAATACCTCCCCTTATCCCCATGAGGGGTACATTAGGGAATTCCCCACAACGGTCGATGAGGGTGACATTTTCTCTGAGATTGGAACACCAACGGATGTCTGAATGGGAGAGTGCCATTATCCTTTGAGACCATTTTAGATTTTGATCATTCTTCAAGACTGATTGAGGAAGGTGCGAAATAAACCACCTAGACAATAAAGGTATGCAGCACATGAGAGTCCCTTGTCTCTTCATAGTACGAGTGTGAAGGGAATGCAAGACATCTCCAAGCAAGGTAGGCACAGGGTTATGAGTGAGGAATATCTTAATAGCATTCATGTCTATGAACTGGTCTGGATTAGGAAATAAGACCAAACCGTAGATTAGCAATGCTAGAACATCTTCAAAAGCATGGACATTCACAACTTCTAGGAATTCTCGGGCCTTACTTATCAGTAATTTGGCAAGTAAACCTTTCGTTCCACTCCTTGTTACCCAATTGGTTTCAATGTCAGACTTTGTCATGTGTAAAGCTGCGGCAACTTCTTCAGACTTCGGAATTTTTTCCAGACCACTGAAAGGTATTTGATCCAGGATAGGTATCCCAAGCAGCTGGGAGAATTCCTCTAATGTGGGTACCAGCTGATAATCTGGGAAAGTGAAGCAATGATGCTTAGGATCGAAGAACTGGAATAGGACTCTCATCATATCTTCTTTGAAACCAGTGGTAACTAAGTTGAGAAGATGACCATGTTTCTTGCTGAACTGAGCATGATCGGGAAGTTCTAACACCAAATCCTTGAGTTGAGGAGAGATCGTTACAAGATTGATCCGGATAGTCTTCCTGGAAGCCATAACCTGTTCAAAGAGCAAAGCTAAATTCCTAAGTCCTTGAAATGGTTAGTATGATGATGCCATGATGTTATGATGTTATGATATGCAAGCACAATCACGTCACACAACAATTATTCCTAGGTTTTAAGGCTTGCATGAGTTCCATAGGTAAGTACCCTCCCCACTGAAGTTTGGTTGGTTCAACCTGTCCTAGAATAGTAACCGGGTTCTAGAAGGATCTCAAATCATTGACCTTTCTTTAAGTCCACTTCAGTGCAACACCAAGTGGTTGACCGAAGCTTCCCTAAAGTCCAATCTCAAAGAGTGTAGTATCGAGTATCAACCAACCTCAGTCGGAACCGAAGCCAGTTATCTCACTACTTTCTAATGGCTAGGATGAGTCAACTAGGGTTCTAAAGGTCTGGTTAATGCTTTAATGACACCACGCGGAAGCCAAATTTTTTCTCAAGTAACATGAGGAACATCAGGACAACCAAAGTGTCACATTAACCGTAGCTATCATTTTAACCATTCCAGTATACGCCGGATAGTCGCGATGATCTATTGCTACTTACCTAAGGTACACTAGATCCGGGTGTAGGATCTTTCACTCAGACAATCCCTTAAAACGAAAGAACAAATCAAAACATAAATGATTTTTAAGGTGGACCTCTCTTTATTGTCCCCAGCAGAGTCGCCAGTTCTGTCATACGGTGAACTGACTTTATTGGATTTGTAATCGCAATGTCGCGGTTAGCAAGAGTCGCCACCGACTTTTCTTTTATCCCATAAGGAAAGGCGGAAAAGAACAGGAAAGACCTTAATTTAGATTCTTAGGTTCGGGAGGTACTTTATACAAAGGGAAGGGGTAAGCACCCTTTGTATCCATGGTTATCCATGGGCTCTTAATTGCTCAATCATTTATGTTTTTTAGTTCGAAAAAGGTGGTTGAAAAATGTATAAAAAGTTTTGAAAAGGAGAATTTAACTTTGTAATGATTCTTGCATGAATGTATACAAAGTGATTATCTCGTTTAATTTTGAAAATAGTTTAGAAAAATATAACTTGGCAATGATCCTAGTACGGATGTATGCTAAGTGGTGATTTTCTAAAAAGGATGTTTGAAATGTGTGAGGTGTGAATAGTATATTTTTTTGTTATGGATGAGCAATTAAGGGTTGTACCTGTCCGAGGTCTTTCCGGGCATTTCCCATTCCTATGAGGGTAAAACTGTCCTTACTATTGAGAAGTAAGTAGTTTTATCCTGGGGATGTAGAAGGGTCATCGTAGGGTCATCGATAGGTCATTGAAGGCAACAGTTGTGAGGATACCTTAGCATTCGAAGGGACTATCATCATTTAACCGTAGGCTACACCGAAGGGTCATCGAGGGACAAAATCGTGTTTTCGAAGGCAACGTCCGAGGGACTATGATGATTTTACCGAAGGGTCTTTGCTAAGGATATCCCCATATTCGCGGGACATGACCGTAATATTGTAATCGTGGGGTAATAAAGAGAGGTCCGATATCATTTATTTAAAGTCCATGTTTTAAGTTCATTAGGTAATTATGGTGATACCGCATTAAATCGATACATTAAAATCAACACATTAAGGATCACTACATTAAAATTAATTAGGCAATCAATATGAATCTTCACATTAAAGTGAAATAATTTAGAATCCCTCTCCATGAAGGCTTCCCATGCATAAAGCGGAGTACCTAGCCGGCTATTTCTTCGGAAGTATGCTAGCCCTTACACCATGAACACACGGATTAAAGCATCGAGATAAAATACAATTGGAAATTGCACCATAAGATAAATATAACAGCCAGGAATTTAAGCCAAATAATGCAGAATCATCATCAGGTAAACATGAAATGGGCAGCAAAAAGGCAAAGCAGCCCCTGGCCCGGTCGCCTCTGCTTCGCCTAGCGAAGGCTCAGCGAAGGCTCGCTGCGGGCTCGCCTAGCGATGAGCTAGCGAGCGGCCACGGGTTTGAAATTTGAGAACATTATGACCTCAACCTGCAACATGGCTTATGGCATCCAACACATAATTATATGGTTCAGTTTCACAATATTCAAGCACATTTAAATTCTCATGCAAAACTTCAAAATGTTTAAGAATTCAATTATAATATCCTCCACAAATTAAGAGCATGAAGTGGTACCATATGCCAAATGAGAGCACAAAACGATATCACATGCAAATTAAGACACTAAAGCGGTACCACATGCAAAATAAGAACACAAAGTGATAATCATATGTAGATTAAGACCCTAAAATGATATCATATGCCAATTAAGAAACTAAAGCAATAATAGTGATGCAAACCTGTTTGCAAATCGAGTTGCAACCTTGAATTGGCGAGCCGGATTGAGTTGGGCGGCGGTAGCTTCGGAGCGGGTAAGCGGCCTTCAGGGTTTCCGCCTTCTGAACTCTTTGGATCAGCAGGGTTTCTGTGTTTCTCCCTCTGGATGCGTGTTTCCGTCCGTCTTTGTCCGTCCCTGTGTGTCCTTTTTCGTGGCAGAGGAGCATGTATTTATAGTGGTGGTAATGGTGACCTAATGGGCTTAAAATGAGGTCCAGAATTTCAAACTTTCGCAAGCTTCGCTAGGCGAAGGAATTGCTCGCCTAGCGAGCAAACTAGGTCTGGGCTTTTTTGCTGGATCTGATGCTTCGCTGGGCGAGTGGCATGATGAAATGCTCGCTAGGCGAAGGAGCTGCTCGCCTAGCGAGCAAGCTGTTTTGGGCCGCCTGTGGGTTGGGCCTGTTGTGAGTGGGCTTTCGTCCATTTGATATCAGTGCCTTGCAGAACAAGTCAGAGGGTCTTGGAAAATGCTTGGTAATGCCAACGGGCAAATTTTGGGGTATGACAGCACTGCTGTTAGGTTTGTAAGGTCTTCTCCACAAAGAGCTATGAAGTTTAAGGAGTGTGTTGAACTTGCGGGCATAACTTGTAAAAAAAAACTTTGTCTTGATGTTTCTACAAGGTGGAATTCCACTTACCTAATGTTGGATGCTGCTGAAAAGTTTGAAGCTGCATTTGACAATATGATTGATGAGGATCCTGGATACATCGAATATTTTGACCTCCTTACCGGTCCACCCGGTTCTCAGGATTGGAAAAAAGTTAGGGCTTTTGTGGTTTTCTTACAAACCTTCTATGAGGCAACCAAAGTGTTTTCAACTTCGCAAGAAGTGTCCTTGCATTTAGCTTTTCATAACTTGTCTTCAATTTTGTGTGAGCTTCAAGAAGCTTCATTTAACTTGAATTCTTATGTGGCTCCAATGATTTCACATATGAAGGTTAAATATGATAAGTATTGGGGGGATGTGGGAAAAGTGAATCATTTTCTTTACTATGGAGTGATCTTTGATCCTAGGTTTAAGTTTAACTATATTGAGTGGTCTTTTAATGATATGTATGGGCATTCTAGTGACCTTGCCAAGAAAAATATTGAATGTGTCAAAACTAGTTTGTTTAAACTATATAATTGGCATAAATCTGATCATGATAAGAATGTTGGGGCTAGTCCTTTAAGTGCACCAGGGAGCACTTCCCTTGGAGAAGCATCTTCCCAACCAAAAGAACCATCACCTTTTACAAGGGCTAATGCTTTTAAGAAACATCTGAAGGAAAAAGACACAATTGAAAATGAAAATGAACTAGAGAAGTACTTAGGTGACCCTTGTTGCGGGGAGGGGGAAAATTTTAGTATTCTTAATTGGTGGAAGGAAAATTGCACCCGTTATCCTATATTAGCAACCTTGGTTCGGGATGTGTTGGCAACACCTGTTTCTAGTGTAGCCTCAGAAAGTGCTTTTAGCACGGGGGGGGAGGATTTTGGATATCTATAGGAGCTCTTTGAGTCCAGATATGGTCGAAGCGCTTATATGTACTCAAAACTGGTTGAAGCCTTCTGACAATGATCTAAATGTCCTTAATATGACTGAAGAATATGAGATTAGTGAATCAATTATTTCAGGTACGTTATTAATGAAAACTTTGTCTCTTTTAACATTATTTTAAATATTTGTTAAAATTAAGCCTCTTGCTATATGTTTAACGTATGTTTAAACAACTTGTAGAGTTTCAAGTAGCTACTGGTGGAGCAGCTGCTCCTACACAGGCTGGGCCTGTTTAATTCTCGCCTAGGTATGAAAAACATAGTTTTGTTTTATGTCTTACATTGGTTTAACTATACTGATTTGATTTGATTTGCAGCTGTGAATTTTTGAATATTTTGGAGTCACTTTGTGATTCAATAAGACAAGCCTTTCTTTTTTGGAGTCATTTTTTGAAACTAAGGAAGGAACCGTTTCAGTAGCTACTGCGTTTGCTGGTCATCAGGAAGGTAATGCCTCTGCATAATGTTCATGGATCATTTGTTATGTTTATTTATTTCAGATTGTTGTTATTTATGAGAATCATGTTTATTTATTTCAGATTGTTGTTATTTCATATTGCTGTTGTTATGAGAATCATGACTCAGAAACTTTTTGGGCAGACTTTTTGGGCAGCCACTGCTGCTAGTTTCATAACAATTCAGTGTTCGAAATGTTACATTTTTTTGGTATGCTTCTGTTTTAATCTCATTCGCTTATGTGCTACTTTTTTATCTGAAATATGACTGGTTTTTTTCACTCTTACAGACTTGGGGATTAACAAATCTATATTCATTAAGCCCAAGACATTTCACCTTACAGTACTAATGCTTAAGCTGTGGAATAAAGACAGAGTGGGGTATACTATACTATATGTTAGGTTTGATTATGATTATGATAATTGATTGGTTAAGCATCATTAATCTGTACCCTTAATCATCAATAATACAATTCAATTTTTTTTCCTGTTTTGGATTTGAATGAACTCTTACTCAACCATTTTTCTATATACTTTTTTATGCATAATGTTGATGAGATTCAAATTTTTTTGTTTTGCTGGCATATCAAGAGGAGACTGAATAGCTCAAGCTTCTTGCTGAATGGAAGAGAAAGAAAGGTGGATTCAGAGCTACCATGTTTGTTTTTGGTGAGTACAAGACCATTGTTCTCAAAGTTTACCTACTGAAAAGAGGTTTCTATCAGTGGTAGCAAACCCTGTTAACCTTGTTTCTGTTATAGGAAACTTGGTGGCGGCTCAAGTTGCGACAGAAATCGGTTGGAGCGAGTTTGCGATTTCAATGTTTTCACTAGGAATGGTACATTATTTGCAGGCCAGGACTGTTCAAGAAAACTATAAAAAGGTTAAACATTACATGGTGGATCTACTCATTCCCTTTAACATTCCTTGGTCTAGCTTGTGCTGAATATGCTCATGAAGTGAAAACAAGCATGGCCTCTGGTTTAATGCTGCTGATATGTATTGTGTCTGTTTTGGTTTTTGTTTTTCTCATGCTAACTAATGTTGAATATGATAATGCTGAAGTTCTATCTAATTACACAGAAAGCTGCAATAAAGAAGATGGACATGAAAGCATCAAAAGAATTTTTTGCCGAGCTTAAGGTGTTAACGCGTGTTCATCACTTGAACTTAGTAATAGCTTATGAAAAGAATTTGATTTGATTTTATCTTTTGTTATAGAAATTGTTATGCACTAGCTCTTATATATACGATTGTTGATTGATGATCATCTATAGGTAAGGTTGATTGGATATTGCATTGAAGGTTGATTGGATATTGCATTGCCGGAATGGACTTGTCTCTTACAATATTGAAAAATGCACACACTGCTAGAGAACTAAAATGCATGCCAAAATTGGACTATACTTTTGAATTAGTAACTCCTGCAACTGCACAACCTTGGTTTTTCACAAGTCTCACCGATGTATTGGACGTTGATTCACATGTAATCTTTTCCATCGATCTTTTGTATTTACTTTAATCCACTTAATCTATTTTTCACACTTTTTTGGCCCCATTGCAATTTCCTGTATTATATACAGTATGAAAACAAAAGATTCAAAGCTCAAAACAAAACTTCCAATTACGAAAATAATTTCAAGCATCTTGCTTCTGCAAATAAACCTTTTCTGAGACCAGTATCAGACATAATAACATATCATCTCTCTTACTATTACTATCCATGCATAATTTGTTGCTCTACATCCCCATTCATCACAGAACTGTGATGATGAACCATATACCACCGTCCATTATGGAACTCAAAGACATTTGTTACATTGAACGGCCCTGTATCCATGTCAGCAAGATAGATATAATATGAGTAGAAATTTAGAATACAAATGTTAACAATGATTGTTCAATCCATTTCCGAAAAATACAGCAATTTCATAAGTTTTAAGATATATTGTTTTATTTTTTTGTTCATAAGTAAACTAAAAGTTTAAAGACTAGTATAAAATTGTGCTATTTAAATCCTAGATAAAATCCACTTGTGTTGGGTTTATTTTGGAATGAGCTCAATTATTTTTAAAACCGAATAAACCGCATTATGAAACCGAACCGAACAAAACCGAAACCGAAAACAACCGAATTGCAAACCGGTCGGTTTTGGTTATGTTTTTTCCAACCGATGGTTAGGTCGGATTGAGAATTTGGGCCCGAAAACCGATCCAACCCAACCGATGTCCACCCCTAGCTTTTTCAATTCTTTAGGAGATTGAAAAGTATGCCATTTTTATTAAATAGTTAATGTTTTAGTATAAAATCAAATTATAATTATAATATTCATTTAGTCTTCATTTATCCGATGTTTATCAATTTCTCACTATTTAATATATATATATATATATATATATATATATATATATATATATATATATATATATATATATATATATATATATATATATATATATATATATATATATATATATATATATATATATATATATATATATATATATATATATATATATATATATATATATATATATATATATGATTAATAACATTAGAAAATTTTAAATAAAGAAAAATGAAAGATAATAAATAGCAAGAAATATGAAGGAGAATAATAGTAAAATTTTAATAAAATTAATATATCTTATTTATATTTATTTTTATGGGTTTTTTCACTACGCCAAATAAGGGAAAAGAGGGCGCTTATTTTGGCCTATAACAGCGCTTTTAAGCGCTCTCTAATCTGGCGCTGGCATAGGTAAAGACAGCGCTTTGTTCTCCTGGAGAAAGCGCTGTCTAAAGTGGCCACATTATAGTGCGCTTTAAGAAAAAAGCGCCCTCTGGAGTGGTCCATAGAGGGACACCTTAGAGGGCGCTTTCTGGTAAAAGCGCCCTCTAAAGTTGTCAGTGTAAAGTGTTTAGAGGGCGCTTTCAGGAAAAAGCGCCCTCTAAAGTTGTCATTGTAAAGTGTTTAGAGGGCGCTTTCAGGAAAAAGCGCCCTCTAAAGTTATCAATGTAAAGTGTTTAGAGGGCGCTTTCAGGAAAAAGCGCCCTCTAAAGTTGTCATTGTAAAGTGTTTAGAGGGCGCTTTCTGGACAAAGCGCTCTCTAATGTGTTAGTTATTTTAAAAAAATTTGTTTGAAAAACAGTGGATATATATTTATTTGGTAACCTGTTCGCATGCTGCAAAAGTGTAAAATTCATATTGATTTCATCCTTTAATCCAATGTTATACACCATTAATCCATTGATATATACAACATGAATCCATTTATATACAACATTAATCCTCCATATATACAACATTAATATATGATTCTTTGATCAACAATATACAACAACATATTCTCAAAGTACTACAATTAAGAGAATAAAACATAGCAACCAACACCCAGTGACCACTGTATCCAAAAGCTGTCTAGTAGTTCTAACCAATACTAAACAAAAACGCCCATCCACCCATGGTGGAAAACATGTTCTGTATATCCAAAAGCTGTCTAGTAGTTCTATCGCACATCCATACAAAATAAGGCTCAACCAAAACAACAGATGGCAGCATAAGTAGTCCCCTACACTTTAGACAGCGCTTTTGTAATAAAGCGCCCTCTAAAGTGCGTTGTTGTACATGGACTTAGAGAGCGCTTCCTTAGAAGCGCCCTCTAAGGGTATCCTTAGAGGGCGCTTGCATAAACGCGCCCTCTATTGTTGTCCCTCCATTTCCTCATTATTTTTTCGCTTCACTTTAGAGGGCGCTTTGTTACACAAGCGCTCTCTAAAGTGCGCTGTTGTACATGGACTTAGAGAGCGCTTTTTTAAAAGCGCCCTCTAAGGGTATCCTTAGAGGGCGCTTTCATAAACGCGCCCTCTATTGTTGTCCCTCCATTTCCTCATTATTTTTTCGCTTCACTTTAGAGGGCGCTTTGTTACACAAGCGCTCTCTAAAATGCGCTGTTGTACATGGACTTAGAGAGCGCTTTTTTAAAAGCGCCCTCTAAGGGTACCCTTAGAGGGCGCTTTCATAAACGCGCCCTCTATTGGTGTCCCTCCATTTCCTCATTATTTTTTTGCTTCACTTTAGAGGGCGCTTTGTTTCAAAAGCGCCCTCTAAAGTGCGCTGTCTATTCCTCCTTATTTTTCTCTTCACTTTAGAGTGCGCTTCTTTAAGAAAGCGCCCTCTAAGGTGCGCTGTCTATTCCAGTTTTTGGCGTAGTGTTTAAGGATATATAAATTATTAATTAATTTGATCTTTAGTTAATAATAAAATCAAACCTATCTAAACAATCTTTTGATTATTGTCCAAAGAAATCTTAATAAAAAAATTATAAGAATTCCTAAAAACAAGAATATTTAGATACATTTTTATCTATTTTTTTTTCAAAAATTTCAAGGATAGTAAATTGATAAGAACCGTAAGATTTTGTATAATTTTAACGTTTAAATTGATAAACTACTGAAGATTGAGACCTCTCATTTGTTTTTGACTGAATAGTCCAATCTATTACGATTTATTTAAATATAAAATCTCATTAAAACAACAACAACAACTAAGTTTTATACCACTAAGTTGAATCAGCTAAATGGATCAACTTTTGCCATTATATTCTATCAAGGATCTTATTTATCTCCAGATCAATAATCTCGAGATCTTTCTTAATAACTTCTCTAATAGTCAATCTACGTCTTCCCTTTCCTCTAATTATTTTCCTTCTCTCCATCTGATCTACCCTTTTTACTACAGAATCTACCGGTCTTCTCTCACATGAGCATCGGTTGTGGGATCGTTTGTTCTCGTATTTTCAGAAGCAAGCACGAGTGCGTTCTCGTCACCTTCGTGTTGAAATTCTCTCCATTACACTCGATTCGCTTCCAGTTCAGGACTATCTACTCAAGATTCGCATAATTGTAGGTGCATTGGCTTCAATTGGAGATCATATCCCACTATCTCAACATATTGATGTGATCCTTGAAGGTCTTATTGCTGAGTACGCACCTGTTGTTTAAGTTGTTGAAAGCAAATTTGGACTTATGGATCTTGATGAAGTGGAAATTCTTCTTCTTGCGCATGAACTCAGGCTTTCGAAGTTTTAGAAGAAGCCTCCTCCAGATCTCGTTTCTCTCAACTTTACACATGTACCACCTTCGTCTGCTCCCGTTAATGAATCTCAAGCTCCTAGTATCGATTCTTAATCATCTCAGGCTAATCATCCTCATGTGGAACCAAATTACAGTTCTTTTCGTGGTGGCAGGTTTGGCAGAGGTCGTGGTGGCAGGTCTTCTGGAAACAACAACATTCAATGACAAGTTTACTCCAAAGTTTGGTCACTCTTCCCTAGCCTGCTGGAATAGGTTCAATTCTCAGTTTCAACCTGCTAATGGTGGTCCTTACTTCACCCAAGGTACCTGGTAAGGAGCACCAAATTTCTCCAATCAAGGATCTCCTAATGTGTGGTCGAGACCCTCTAGGCCTCCAGCTATGATCTCTCCACCACCAAGTACTTTTATTGCTAACATAATACCTTCATCCTCCAATTCATCATCTTGGTTCCATGATCCAGGAACATCCTTTCATGTTACAAATGATGCTAAAAACATTCAGTAACCTACTCCTTTTCAAGGTCATGATCAAATCTTTGTAGGCAATGGCCAAGGTTTGAAAATCCTTTTTGCTGGAGTCAGTCATTTGTCGGCACCTTATCACACACACAAACACACACACACACATACACACACACACACACACACACACACACACACACACACCACTCACTCTCAATAATTTACTTCTTGTGCCTAAATCACCAAAAACTTACTTAGTGTTAGTTAGTTTTCAAAGGATAATAATGTGTACTTCATATTTATGCTAATAAATGCCTTGTCAAATCCTAGGTTTCTGATGTAATTTTGCTTGAAGGGCATGTATAACTGGATGTACTTTATGCGTTTCCTACTCTGGATGTGTCCAAATCTGCTCCATCATCTAATTTGTCTTGTTTACCTTCTACAAATAATTGTGTACCAAATGCTAATTCTGTTGGCCTTCACACTAGTTTGCCCTATGTTTGGCACTTAAGGTTGGGTCATCCCCATGTTCACACTCTTAAACTTGTCTTACAAAGTTGTAATGTTAATTTTCACAATAACTACAATGAAATGTTTTATGCTGCTTGTTGTATGGGTAAAGCTCATAGGCTTCCTTCCTTCACATCACACACATCTTACACAAAACCCTTACAATTAGTCTATGTTGACTTATGGGCCCCCTCCCCAATAGCTTCTGCATCAGGGTACCATTACTACATGTATTTTGTTGATGATTATACAAAATCCACTTGGGTGTATATGTTAAAGACCAAATTTGAAGCTCTTAATGTTTTCAAGCAGTTCAAAACAATGGTTGAACTTTAACACGAACTTCCCATTAAAGTGGTTCAACCTGATTGGGGTGGGGAGTTCAGACCCTTTACCAAGTTTCTCAATAATCTTGGCATTACTCATAGGCTCATCTTCCCTCATACTCATCATCAGAATGGGGTGGTTAAGAGGAAGCATATGCATATTGTGGATCTTGGCCTCAAACTTCTTAGTCATACATCTTATCCCTTAACTTATTGGGACTATGCTTTTTCTACAACAGTTTACCTCATCAATCAATTGTCAACTTCCTCTATAAATTTTCAAGTTCCCCACACCTTACTTTTTAACCAACCTTCTGACTACAAATTTCTTAAAGTGTTTGGATGTGCTTGATTTTCTTTTAGTTATACCCTACAACACTCACAAACTTGATTTCAAATCCCAAAAGGTGTCTTTTCCTGGGCTACTCCACCTCACACAAGGGGAACAAATGTCTAGCTCCTACTGTTATACTTTACATCTCCAAGGATGTAATGTTCAATGACGAGAGGTTCCCTTATCCTTATTTATCTCCCAACTTCACTCTTATTTCTTCATCTGTAAAGGACATTTCTATTTCACCACTTAGTTTATGTCCTTCACTTCCTTCCTTAAGTTATTCTACACTTTCTTCTCTTCCTGCATAAAACAGACTCATTGCCACTTTCACTTCTGAAAATTCATCCTCCACAAGTCCTGCAACTACTCCTTCTGGAACTTCTCTTATTGCTAACTCTCCCGGTTCTTCTAATGTTGTTCCTCTTGCTGCATGCTCAAGTTTCATATCTTCCTCTACCTATGACTCTCATACTTTTTCCAGTCCTTCCACTTCATCTTCTAGTACTTCCACAGTCATACCTCCGTTAGCTATTCCTGTTCTATCTAAACCAGGCAATTTGCACCCTATGCAAACCAGAGCCAAGTCTGGATTTGCTCAACCCATACTACAACCCAAACTGCTCCTCACTCATGTTGAACCAAAAACTCCTAAACAACCTCTTGTTGATCCTCAATGGAAAGCTTCCATGCAGGCTAAGTATGATGCTTTGATCAAGAATCAAACATGGTCCCTTGTACCCTTACCACCTCATAAGCATGCAATTGGTTGCAAGTGGGTGTTTAGAATCAAAGAGAATCCTAATGGCACTTTTAACAGGTTTAAGGCCAGATTATTGGCAAAAGGGTTCCATCAAAGGCATGGTTTTGACTTCAATGAAACATTTTCTCTAGTTGTGAAGTCTATTTCCCTCAAAATTATTCTTACCATAGCCATCACCACAACTGGTCAATTCAACAACTTGATGTTAATAATTCCTTTTTTGAATGGGTTACTTGATGAATAGTTTTTCATGGAACAACCTAAAGGGTTTGTTCAAATTGATTCTTCTCTTATGTGTAAGCTCAACAAGGCCTTGTATGGCCTCAAGCAGGATCCTAGGCAATGGTTTGACAAACTTCAAACCAGTTTTTCCAAATTGCATTTCTAGGCCATCAAATGTGACCCCTCTCTGCTCACTCTAGTCTCTCAAGGCCATACTATCTATCTCATTGTCTATGTTGATGACATTATCATCACATGAAGTTCTCCATCTCTTCTGCAAGACATCATCACCAAACTCAATATTTCCTTTTCCCTCAAGCTACTTGGCACTCTTGACTACTTTCTTGGCATTGAAGTCAAACACTCTACTCTTAGGCCTATTTTATTTACTCAATCCAAGTACCTAAGGGATCTCTTCTAGAGAACCAATATAATTTAGGTTTCTCATGTAAACACCTATATGCAGTCAACTTGTAAGCTCACTAAGACAGACTCTCCAACTCTTTCTGATCCCTAAATGTAAAAGTTAGTGGTTAAGGCACTTCAATATGCCACCATCACCAGACCTGCCATTACATTTTTTGTCAACAAAGTGTGTCAATACATGGCACATCCTCTTGAGATTCATTGGATGGTTGTTAAGAGAATATTGAGATATCTTAAGGGCACCCTACACCATAGTCTATTGCTTTCACCTATGTCACCATCTGTTTCTTCCACTATGCAAGTCTATTGTGATGCAGATTGGGCCTCAGACCCTGATGATCCGAGAAGTACCTCGGGTGTAGCTATATTATTTTCCTCTAATGTTATATCCTGGTGGTCTAAGAAACATACAGTTGTCGCCATATCCAACACTGAAGCTGAATACAGAAGTATGGCTCAGGCAACAATAGATCTTATGTCGGTGCAGACTCACCTCAAGGAACTATGCATCACCACTACCATTCCAGTTATCCACTATGATAACCAACCTGCAGTGCTGCTGTATCACAATCCTGTTCTCCATTCAAAAACCAAACATATGGAAATAGATCTCTTCTTTGTTAGAGAGAAAGTTCTAGCTAAATGCATCTCTGTGCAACATTTCCAGGCTCTGCACAACTTGCTGACACCCTTACAAAGCCATTTGCTTCCTCAAAGTTTCTCGAGTTAAGGCACAAACTCAGGATAGCAAACCCCACTTGAGTTTGTGTGCGGGTGGGGGAGGGGGGGATGGGTATTGAATGTAATCTAGAGTTAAACTAGTTTGTGTACAGGTGTCAGTTTTGTATAGCTTCACCTGCTACTGTAGGTCATCAAGTTTAAGCTATAAATTTTGTTATAACAAACCTTTTGTAACTAACTTTTGATCAATAAGAAAACAAACCAAAATCTCTCTTACAGATTTCTAATAGATGTGTTATGTGAGTACATCCAAAATTAAAGTAAAAAGGTATCGACTTAGGGTTGAACCTTGATGTAAACCAATTGTAATGGGAAAATCGTCTGTCTCTCCACCTTGTGTCCGCACACTAGATGATACCCCTTCATACATATATTGGATAGCTCGAATATATGTACTCCTAACCCACTTCTTCTCTAGGACTTTCCACAAATATCTTTAGGCACTCTATCATATGCCTTCTGCAAGTCAATAAAAATCAAGTGTATGTCTTGTTGGTCAATCTAATACTACTCCATCACACGCTGTAAAAGATAAATCGCTTCCTTGGTCGACGTTCCAAGCATAAAACCAAATTGATTTTTGGTAACTTAGGTCTCTTTTCTTAATCTCCGGTCAATAACGTTTTCCCATATCTTCATGGTATGACTCATAAGCTTAATCCTCCAATAATTTGCACAATTTTGTATATCCCCCATTGTTCTTATAGATTGGAGTTAAGGTGTTTCTTCTCCATTCCTCCAGCATGCGCTTTGACCTCATAACTTTATTAAAGAGTTTGATGAGCTACCAAATATCTCTATCTCCAAGAATTTTCCACACTTTAATATGTATATTGTCTGCTCCAACCGCCTTACTATTACTCATTCTTTTCAACACTTTCTTTACCTCCTATTTCTGAATCTGACGGTAGTAATTATAGTTCCGATTTACTTCTCTAATGTTGAGTATGCTAGAGTCTGGTGAAATATCATATTCTTCATTAAATTGGTTGTAGAAATATGTCTTCTACCTATCCTTTATTTTATTTCCCTGAAATAAGACTTTACCTTCTTCATCTTTAACACACTTCACTTGATCAAAATATCTAGAACTTTTTGGTCTCACTCTTAGATTTCTTGTACTCTTCCCACATTTTGGCATTTTTACATCTAGACCAAACTTTAAAATAGTCTTTTTTTACTCTAACCTTACTCTGGACACTTTCATTTCACCATCATGATTCTTTACCCCTAGGTCAAAAACCTCTTGATTCACCCAAAGTCTCTTTAGCCACTTTTCTAATCTCATAGATAATCTTATTCCACATATCATTTACACTTCCTTGTAGTTGTCCAAACACTCCTTCCAAGACCTTAGTTTGAAAAATTCCTTATTTTTCACACCTCAAATATCGCCACTTGATCCTTTTCGCTACCACATGACTTCCTCTCTTTGTTATCTCCTTAATTCTTACATTCATAACCAAATCTCTATTTTGGATAGTCAAGCTCTCTCCCGGAGTTAGGGGTGACAAAACAGGTTTGTCATGTCGGGCATGCCCGTTTAACCCACCATTTTTGGCAAGCCAGGGCGGACGGGTTTTACCCGCAAGCTTTTTGTTAAAAAATGTTTTTTTACTGGAAATTTAAAAAATATTAATGTGGTATGTATTATACCTACTTTTAAAACAACAATCATTTCTTCAAACCCTAATATTCATTTTTCACATAACCACAAACACCTCATTTTGAAGACATTAATTTATCTCTACTTCATTCTTTATCGTCATTTATAGTAGGAAAAAGTCTTTATTGAAAAACATAGAGAATACATTCTTTTCTCTTTTCTATTACTTGTTGTCATTGAAGCCGAGTTCTAAAGTTTTAAGGTAAGTTTTATACATAAGAGTTTGTTTCTCATTATAATAATAAAATTTTGATTTGTATTTTGTTCTATTTGAATTTTTATTTCATTTATTTTTTGACATTAAAATACTCAACTAAGTGCTTATTATTTGTCTTGATAATTATTAAATAATGAAAATTTACTTTCTCTTGGATGAATTTATTTTCGAGATGCTTCCATCGATAAAAATACTTATTTTTATAGTATTGATCTAAATAATCATTAAATGGTGGGAGGCAACGAGGAGAAAGATGGTGGAAGATTCCATTTAATGGCTATAATATAATCCAAAGCTTCATTTTACTACATATATAATTATTCATGAAATGCATGTCATGAATCCTTTAAAATTGTTTTTTTATTGTTGATATTTAATAGTCTTTATTTAGCTTGTGTTACTTTATTTTCCCATTAAAAGATTCATCACTAACTAATAATAAATAATAATTAACAATCAAATAATTTAATATTAATTAATTATGTGAACCTGTAATTAATTAATTAAATAATTAATCTAAATGATAATAAATAAAACTATAAATGTTTAAATGTCAATATCCCATCCATCACAACCATGCCAATCTTAGAGGTTTACGTAAAAAAGAAAAATCCTTAATCAAGCCTTACTCTAAAACGGTAGGATTACATTGAATCTATTCAATGCATTGCAAAAAGGTTTATCGAAATTTAGTGGAATTTGAATTTTTCAAGATTGGATAGTAAGTGGAGGATATATCAGAATTCGAGTATAATCATGTGCAAGTATGATGAAGGAATCTTTAAACATTCATGAAATTAAATATGCAACTTAATTAAATGTACCCCTAAGAATAGGTAAGTTTGGCAACAAGGGGAGAAATGTGAATAGAGAAAGAGACCAAACAACAAATTAACAAAAAGAGAGCCACCAAAACAACTTTTTGAACCCTATTTTGTCTGCTATTGGAACATAAAATAAGAATCATGATTTTAGTTTCATTAATGTTATTAATAATTTAATAAGTTTGTACTCAATTCAAGTGTATTAAAAGTATCATAGTTGAATAAATGCAATCTTCATGATTTTAAAACAAAGTAAATATTTAATAATCATACGGAATGGTATGTGGGGTGTCTAATGTAAGTATTATTTGCTGGGTGGGTGGGGTGACTGGTATGTGAGCTAAAATTATGTAAAAATAATTAAATTAAATTTATATTATTATGATATTCTTAAATAAATAAATAATTACTAATTATAAATATTTATTGGGTAATGTTAACTTGTGCCCAACCAAATGAAAAATTATTATCTTGGAAATTGTGTATTGATTTTAATAAAAATATAAAATTAATTTTTTAATTGTTTTTTCCAATATAAATTTTTTATAAGTGATTTTCTTAACTTGTACCCCTAGGGCATTAGCATTACCCTTATTTATTACTTTCTAGAAAAACATTCTTTCAAGATTTTTATTCTTTTATTTATCAAAAAACACCATTTATGTTATTTAGTTAAAATGAATTGATGTTTCTTTTTTATATTTAGCATCTAATGCGAAGAATGTCAAAGAAGTGTCTTCAAAATTTTGTACGGAAAAGTCTCCTACTAATTTTTTTTGTGTTTTTCCCGTTTGATTTTAGAATTCTATCCTCTATCTAAATCAGTAGTATTTTGAAAATCTCTAACATAGTTTCTGAAATAAAATGTTTTTAATGTTTCTCCCGAAGATTCTAAGACTTTGATTCTGGTTCTTGTGGTTTGAGATTTAACTTGAGTTCTCTAGTAAGGTCGGGGTTTTATTCCTCATTTTTTTCTTCTTTTTTTGCTTTTATTTCTTGTTTTTTTTTCTCCTTTTGTTGTTTTATTCCTTATTAGATTATTCATTTTCTATGTTTGGTTGCTTTTATTTATTTTGATTAGTGTTTTCATATGAATACATCTGATACTAATTAACTGATAGCATCATTTTTATTACTCTGATATATTGTTTGTCTCTTCTTTTAGTAAGGGGATGAGAGGATTTAAGGTATGTTGTGGGGGATGAGAGTTAGCTCACATAAGGGGTGAGAAACTCTGTGTATGTGGTTTTTTGTATCAGAATGAGGTTCTTCTCAACTCCAATGTTGATGTATTTATAATGGTATTGGACTTGGATCCTATGCCATTTGGGAATAACAACTACTACTGATAGGATGCAGGAGTGGATGATTGATCCATGGTTATTCTGAGAACATGGTCAATTGACTGCTTCCTTTTCGTTACGGAGTGGGGACACGCCATTTCCCAACCTTCCCATATTTGGTGACCATTCACAGAGGGGACGTGTTCAATAAGAAAGGACAACACATATAGTAAACATGTGTCCAAACTAGTAAACGGACAATAAAAGATGCGGTATGGACTCAACTAAAACCCGTTATCTCCACCTCACCCCTTATGGACCCTTTTCAGATATATCAATACACAATTCCTCAAGCACGAGATCTTGTAAAAGGAAAGGTGTTTTAAATTTATTTTCCTTCATTCGGACACCCTAGAAGGGCCCTTAAATCGAGCACTTTGACAAGGCTCGAGTTGGGTTCCTCCGATGAGACTTTAGTCGAGTCCTTAGGGCGAGACTTTAGTTAAGTCCCTCAGACAAGACTTTAGTTCAGTCCATCATGCGAGACTGTATCACCCACATATAATATGCATCTAGAAAATATATTACATATAATGTAAATTGGTACTGATACACATAATGTCTATCGACATCATTATATATACATGTCCAAAAAGAATAATGTACAATATGACCCATGTTATACAAAGATGCCTAATCAAAACTAAGAGTTATGTGCAACATCTACATATGTACATAATTCACAATGGAAGATCATCAAAACGAAAGTCTCTAAAACATCATTAGGCAAGCTTATCCTCCCTTCACCTGCAATGAAGCACCTGCAATAATAATAATAATAATAATAATAATAATAATAATAATAATAAAGGGGTGAGATAATCTCTCAGTGGATTCTCTATCATATGGGTCCACTCGGATCTAAATGAACTATTATTTATTCTTAACTTAAGTCTTTCACTTTAGGTTACTTGTGCATCATCGACACAACGGTAACGAGGACTTAAGCGTTTAAGGGGTTCACGCTTCATATGGAAACACACGACATAATTTCACATAACTCAATGAATCACTATTCGAGAATGCATAACAAAGTATCTTCTCCCGACTGATCATACGTCTAAGACTTTGGACACGGGTCACGAATATCTCTCACCTCGGAAATTTCTCCCTGATCAATCTGAATCCATGGACTATGGACATGAGTCACGATTGTCTTCACAATCAGGGAATGTCTTCTCCCTGGATGATTCAAATTCATGGACTATGGACACGGGTCACAAACTTCCCATAGCATGGAATACTTGTCCCCAGACGATTCCAATCCAAGGACTATGGACACGGGTCACATTATCCACCAAATAATCATTTGTTTTCCCCCTTACTTCTTTATACGAGTCTCAAACTCAGGATACACACAAATATGGGTTATTCTCGAATACATGATTAATTCATCAACGTCCATGTGGCTATGTGACAACGATCATGTGATTATACATAATTCCCATGTGATTATATCAAAATCACAATATCTCAATACCATGTGATTATATCACAATCACGATATATCAAAATGTGTTTCCATACAAGCTAGTTCAATTCACAATTGGATCGTCGTTAACCATCCAGGCCATCCAACACTTTTTGTAAGTGGAATGATCCATCTCTAGCAATTACTCGCTCATGGATGCACACTAAGGCAACTCTTACATTCGAGCACTACAACCTAAGTTATTTACCATAACATAAGTTATCTTTCTAGTTCCTTCTAAAAGTAACAGAAACACAAGAAATTTGGGGTTCGAATTGGGTTTCTAGAACGAAAGTCTTTTGCTACCCAAAACAACAAGGAGAGATCTAAGAATAAAAATAATGGACACAAACATTTATATCCTGGTTTATTGTTAACAAAGCTACCTTCACTCCATCCGCCAAGGTGGTTTCGCCTTATCACAAGGACTTAATCCACTATAACCAAAATTGATTACAACCACAAAGACTAACCGTCAATGTCTTCTTGATAAATTATGACTATACCCTAGTCTCTCAAGGAAATACAACTCAAAAGTTGACAAACAAAGTGTGTTACAAAGTTTCTTCTAAGAAAGCAGATTACACAAAAGTATTACAAATATTTACACACAAAAATATTTTCTATGACAGTGTATGAACAAAATTTCCTTGTGTGTTTGTTTTCTTTCTCCCAAATTATTCACAGTATGCAATGTTCACGTAGAAGATATTTTCTTAGGGTTAGCAATGTTCACGTAGAAGATATTCTCTTAGGGTTAGCATTGTTCCATTCTTCCAATACTCATTTATATAGGTAATTAAAAGATCAGTTGGAGGGCATAAATGGAATATACAAATGTATTTGTATCCTTTCGTAACGGTCTGTGAAAATGGGACACAAAATGGTCCAATAGTACAGTCCTTTTCCCACAAAATGTAGTTGAGAACCACCATTCGCTTGTTGCATTACATGTTGTATAAATTGGGGTAGCCACTGAGTCCCAGTATATTCAACCATTGGTTCTGATTCCACATTCTGATTTTGAGGTCTTCTGGGAGCTTTGCATCTATCAATCATGCTCCTAAACTTCGTACATATAGAATTAAGTTGACCAGGATCAATACTATAATATATGACATCAAGGACAATGACGACAATTACACATATGAGGCATAAGTTGTTTTATTATGATGTTTTATTGTCGGGTCGAGAATCGACATGCTCTGATGCCAATTATAACACCCACACATGATATACATCTAGAAAATATATTACACACAGTGTAAATTGGTACTGATACACATAAATTCCTATTGACATCATTATATATATATATATATATATATATATATATATATATATATATATATATATATATATATATATATATATATATATATATATATATATATGTCCAAAAATAATAATATATAATACGACACATGCTATATAAAGGTATCTAATCAAAACTAAGAGCTATGTATAACATCTACATATGTACATAATCCACAACGGAAAATCAGAAAAACAAAAGTCTCAGAAACATCATTATGCAAGCTTATCCTTACCCTTCACCTACAATGAAGCACCTGTAATAATAGTAATAATGTGGTAAGATAATAATCTCAAAGGGTTTCATATCTTATAAGCCCGCTCGATTCTAAAGGGACTATTATCTATTCTTAACTTAAGCATTTCACTTTATGTTACTTGTGCATCATCGACACAACAATAACAAGGACTTAAGCGTTCAAGGGTTCACGCTTCATATGGAAACACACAACAGGAATTCACATAACTTAATGAATCACTATTCAGGAATACACAACAACGTATCTTCATGCCCAAGAGGCACAAACGATGTATGACCTAAGAGAATTAGTCACAAGTCTTATCTGATGACTTTATAGAAGTCACACCCGAAAGGTTGAACGCCTCGCCTGAGGGACTTATAGTCTCATCAGTCAGGCTACAAATAACTTTGCCTAAGGGACTTGGATTCTCTAGGATAATTAAACTCGCACCTAAGGGACTTAATATTTCCTCGAGTGGGATCATACACAAAGTTCACACCTAAGAGGCGCGATCGAACTCTGGCCTAAGATAATGTCACAAGTCTTGTATGAGGGATGGGTAAAAGTCCCTCCCGAGAGGTCCAAATGCCTCGCCTGAAGGACTTACAGTCTCATCATCAAGACTACATATAATTTTTCCCGAGGGACATGGATTTCTCAGGTTAATTAAACTCTCACCTAATGGAATTAACGTTTCCTCATACGGAATCAGACACACAAATCACACCTAAGAGGCGTGACCGAAGTCTGGCCTAATAGACAATCACAAGTCTTGTTTGTGGGCTAGGTAGAGGTCTCGTCAAACTCCTTATCTGAGGGACTTATAGTCTTATAAACCAAGATACATATAACTTTGCTTGAGTAACTTAGATACATCTGGCTAATTAAACTAGAACATGAGGGACTTAATGTTTCCTCAGGCGAGATCAGACACAAAAATCACGCCTTAGAGGCGCGACTAAAGTCTGGCCTAAGAGACTTTCAAGAGTCTTTTCTAAGAGTTGGGTGGAATTCCTGCCCGAGAGCTCCAAACGCCTCCCCCGAGGGACTTATAGTCTCATCAGTTATGCGACATATAACTTTGCCCTTGGGGACTTAGATTCTCTATGCTAATTAAACTCTTTCCTAAAGGAGTACATCCCCAAGAAATACAGGTCATCGGGATACCCTCTAAAGTCATGATCTAAAAATACTTTATCCTCTATCAAATTCCTCTTGTTTGAGGGACTATGTAGTGTTATATTTATAAAAGTAATTTCTTAGGGTGATGGTCGTAGGGACCTCCCTAGGAAGGTGACAACAACGTGTTGCCCTGGGGAGGGTATCATCTTGACCCAAGGTTATCCTGTCGTTTAATCGTGAGAAATGTGAGATAAGGTATTTCTTGGGTAGAGAGAAGTTGTGATCATTAACTGGCCCATGCCCCCTTAGAAATAGGGATTCAATGGTCCACCATTGACTAGGTAGGCGGTGATCCTTTCCAAGAAAATCCTAGGCCTAATTGGCCTCTATAAATACCTCTCTCCAATAAGAGAAATGGAGGGAGCTTAAGTCATACAGATCACACTCCGTATACGCTTGTACCTAAGCACATTATTCTACAACAAGGCCTCTCACCTCACGTGAGTAGGTCCCTAAAACCAACAAAAATAACCACCAGACATGACTTTTCACCGCTGTGGACAAGCATAACCATTGTTATTCATTATGCACCTACAAAAGTCTCTGATTCCCCCTGCCCTTATAGGAGGAACACACACCTGTACTTTTTGACAAAATACTGAAAGAGGTGCTTATACAAAGCATATTGATTATGCTATAGAAGTTAGTTACATCATGCTATCAATCATGAAATGTGAGTTTTAGACGCAACAGAGTTACATGGAAGCCTTCAATATGGTCGAACATTTGAAAATGCTTTACCAAAAGCAAACTAGGCATGAGAGGTTTGAAATATCCAAGACTATTTTTCAAACTCGTTGAATTTTTTTATTTGTCGAAGCACCAACTTATTCCCCTTTCTTTCGATTCGTTGAATTTTCCTAGTGTTTTTTTTAATTCTCTTTGGAGAATTATTCAAATTTCTCCTCTTTTGAAAAATTATTTACAATTGTCAAACGACTAGTATTTAAAGGTGCATTCTAAAACGGTACCTACAACACAATAGGATATCCTCTACGTTTTGACTAAATTGTTTGATCTTGGAGACTTCGTGCTGAATAGTCAGCATGCACAATTTTTGAAAGTGCAAAAAAACGTCTTAAAGAATGCGATCTAATTCGTGACATAATCAGTAATTTCTTTCGGGGACATAAATCAAATTCGAACCTTTTCTGAAATTCAAAATAAACATATAATTTTCCCTTTTTAGAGACTAAATTGAGTGTCAAATTTTTTGTATCAAGTAATTAATAGCTTCTCTTGATCATAAACCTCACACTTCTCCTCCAGGTTCCACACACAATGGAGTAGTTTTTTAAACACAATTCCTAGGAATTCTCAGAATATGCCAAGTCCAAACTAAAATGTAGTTGGAGTGGAGTAATATAAGAAACTTAATATAAAATGGAGAGTTTTACTATTGAAGGACAAAAAATAACCCTACATAAACTAAAAAGAACTGTACTAACATAAATGTATGAAATTCTATGTACATTTCTTACAACAACAAACAAACTTTGTAAAAAAAGTAACCACACCAGAAGTCATAATACAAAATTTTCCATATTTTTCTATAAACTATGAGGAGCTATTCTTTCTGTATTAAAAACAGTATGTCCTCTTGCTGTTCCAGAGTTATGATTTATGTCAGCACTATTACTATACTCGTCACTATTATCTGGTGTTTCTAATCCATCACCATTTGATCCTATTCCAATATATTGTTGAACTACCAAAATTGAAGCAGCTGCTGCAAAATCTGATGAAGCTAATAAATCACCTATTGCACCCATCTCAGGACACTCACTCCAATCTGTTAACCCTGCTGTCAATGGTGATATCATTCCTTGACCTCTTCCTACTATAAATAGATCATGTATATCATCCATTGTTCTTATTGCTGCTACTGTTTCCTCTCCGTTGTTAACTACTTTCTCAATGTAGTTAAACGAAGCATCGTTCGCGTATCTTATTCTGAACTCGTGTATTAGTTTATCATCTATTTGTTTTTCTATATCATTATCTGTTGCAACTGTTAACACGCTTGGTTCATTTGAATTGATTACGTTTTGACCTTGTTTTCGAAGCGGTTGACTTGCTTTTTCGCCCAGGACAAACCGCATTATAGTCAGGCTTATACCGGTGTGTTCGAACATTCTCCATCCGTAGCTTAACGCTTCTCTGTCGTCCGGTCCACCGAAGAACATTACTGCTATGTTATGTGATACTTGATCTGAGGCTAGTCGGTTTATACCGTTGAAGCCTCTGTCGACTAGAATTCCGACCGAGCAAGGGGCGTTTGCTAGTACGTTTTGGTTGATTGTTCGAAACGACATGTTTGTTGGTTCCATTCCGCCGTCCACTGTTTGTTGTTTATGAAACGGGAGGATTATTAGTGATACATGTTTATCTTGTGCTAAATTGCATATATCATCATGCATTGTTGAGTAAGGGGAAACTGCTGTTAAAGGCTGGACGAAGACGAATGAAGTGTTTTGTTCGTAGTTTTTAAATGCGTTGATTATGTGATCGGATTGAGCTTCTGTTCGGTTAATTGCTGTCTGTTCTGGTTTCGCTGAGTTGTGGACAATAAGCATTGCTGATGTACGGCCGCTGAGTTCGACCAAATGAAGCATGTAGAGGCATATCGGCGACTTCTTTGTCGGATTCGAGGCTTCAAGGAGGTTGATCATTGTTGCCACATTTCGAGGACTATGGACACAAACTAGTATTCTAAATTCTCCATCTGGTTTTGATATCTGAATTGTTCTTCTTTTGTAATGTATGCTTCCCCTTGATGGTCTATGAATGACCGATACAGCAGGTACAATTATTCCGGTCATTATTAACGTTATAATCACCATGACGGCAAATGATTCTTCATCGAAAATCTGCATAAAGTTTTAAATAGTCAAAATGAGTGATTCATTGAGATGAACAAGCAAAACAATCAATAGTACTATTATAGTCTTAACACCTTTTGGTCCTTTCCAACATTGAGAACAATCATTTCAACAAGGCCTTTTGTGTTCATAAGTAATCCGAGGGTAGCACCTTCGCGGATCGGCATTTGATAAAAGAATGCAACAGCTAGAGTTCCAACAACTTTGCCGATGCAAGCAAGAAAAATGACAGTAATAAGAATACTCCAAGTGCAAGACCCTCGAACGAGTCCTAAATCGGTTTTTAACCCACTGATTGCGAAAAATAGAGGGAGCAAAAGTCCCGAAACAAAATCCTCAAGCTTTTCCACAAGAGTAACACCGAGTGGTCCGTTCGGAATCGCCAAACCAAACACAAAAGCTCCGAAAACAGAATGTGTTCCAATAGCATCGGTGATGAAACCGGAGATCATAACACCGGCTAATATAAGAGATATATAGAATTCACTGAACGATTCGCCTTCGGGTGTTTTCCTAATCATCCATGCAGCTGCTGGTCGAACGGCGTAAATACAAAAGGCGACAAACGCCACGCCCGACAATAAAACCCAAAGGGAAGCAAAAGACATTTCATTTTCAGCCAATGCAATTGCTAGAGCCAAGAGAATCCAAGCGCAGACGTCATTAATGAGTGCAGACGAAAGAGCGAGCCTTCCTAAATTCGTGTTAATAAGTTTTAGCTCGGCGAGGATGCGAGCTAAAACAGGAAAAGCAGTGACAGATAGAGCGACTCCGATGAACAGAATATAAGTTCCTTGGTTTATGTCACTGTTAGTCTGTTTATTCAAAAGTAAGGAAAAAGTAGCACCAATGATGAAAGGCAAAATCATGCCAGAAATTGCTGCAAAAATCGCCTTTCTCCCTACGCTGCGCAAAATAGTTAGGTCCATCTCCACACCAACCAAGAAGAGGAAATAAAGTAAACCAACATTCGCCATTGTTTCAATCACCATCACACTTCTTAGAGGGAAAATTGCATTGGCAAATTCTTTGTTTTTTCCGAGTACCGAAGGACCTAACATTATTCCGCCCTGCACCAAAGAAAACGGCACATCTATCAGCAATGCAATGCAACACAAAGGGCACTTGAAATGTATTTTTGTGATTGAAAAGAAAAGAACTAACCAGAATTTCGGCTATGACGCGTGGCTGGCGAAAGGGCTTGAGAATGAAGACGAAAATGCGAGTCGCTGCAACAACTAAAGTTAATTGCACGATGAAAAGTGGGAGAGAATAATCCAAAGGGTTATCTCCTTGCCATATTCCATTCGTTGTAATCATGGTTGGTGCATAACACACTATGTATGCAGATGTTTTGTTTCCATTATATACCATTTTTTCCTTGTTAATCCTCTTTTGATATAGAGCAACTTTCACCTTCTGTTATATGAAATCCTAATAGAGGATTCTTTCATCTGTCAAACTTGCATTACCAATGCAATAGCAGCATATAAAAAAATCATTTATATAATTTGTTATTGAACTTTGCAGAAAAAGATTGTTTAAATCTTGCAGATGGATATGATAAGGAGGGAAAATAATGTAACAAGAAGAAGAAGGATAATTATTATTTTTGATCTGTTTGATGAAAATTAGAAACTAGAGGTAGGTAGAGAGAAAGGAAAAAAGGTTGGTTTTGTTTTGGTGGTTTTCCACTCCAAGTGGGAAATTTATTTTAAAATCTATGGTCAATCTTGTGCAGAGGAAAAAGGGAATCTATTTTAAGAAATCTTAAGATTTTTTATATATATAATGTGAGTGATTATTATAGATTAAGAATAAACATGTGTATCAAAATTTAATCCCATCTCTTAACTGATTAAAATGCTATCAGTTTATCAATCACAAATCAGCAATATATTAATCTCATAATAAAATAAAATATTTGAATTGTTTAAATTTAATTGGTTAACTGTAATACAGATTTTTTTTAACAAATAAAAATTTATAAACTATTATATTGAATATCCTGGTAAAGTAATTTGCAAAAAGAAAACATCTGAAGTTCCTCCCAACATCTTTTGTAGAAGTTCCTTTTATTTGTTTTTTCTTTTCAAAATAAAAGCTCCCTTTGTTTTTTAAGAGGTTTTCTTAAATCTTGTTTGGACCAACTTCTCATAAGGAGAAGAGAAGTTTGAATTAAGTCAGGTAAAAAGACTACATTTTTTATGTTACTTTATATAATTTGAAAACCTAAATGTAAAAAAACTTATTTTTGAATACCAATTAATGATGTCATGTGTATTTTTTTCACTAATATTTATTTTATTTTGAATAAATTAATATGTAGTTTTTGGAAAACATAAAAGATAACTTAAAGGTGGTGCCAAAAGTATTCATAACTAATGATTTATTTGAGGATGCCACACCTCATTATTCTCCAATTCATAATACACAGAAAATCCAAGTTTGAAGATGATTTTATAGTATTTTCAAACTAGATGGTGTGGTTAAAAGTTTAAAAAAAAATACTACATGGGAATATTTGTTGGGTACTCATGTGGATGTTTTTTTACGGTCTCCTTCAGCCATTTCTCTTGTTCAAGGAGATTGGACGGCGAAAGGTCATAAACGTCAGTAAACATGTCTGCAAGGGGAGGTTTTTCTGCACTCTCAGCAACTTGAATCGTCTGAAGAAGCTGTAGCAGGAAATTTGTGAGTTAGAATAACTATTTAACAATGTTTTTAGCGACCCACTTAAATCAAGTTCAAGTCGTGATTATAAAATTGCAAAATTTTTGGTGCAATATATCATTAAGTTGGGGTAAACCATGTCGCTGAATACTCCATAGCTGTTGCAATTGTGTAAGTAAAGGAAGAATGCTTTATGCGGCGATTACAAATTCAAGGAATATAATTGAAACGGAAGTCTGGTAAGTGGTATATAGTATCGTCCAAAGGATTTTTCAGGGAAAAGATATAGTTTACCTGCTGTCTCAAACTGTTTCGAAGCTCAGACTCGGCAATGTCATTCCACCAACCATTCCTTTCTATCCACTTTCTAAATCTCGCCACAGGATCACGTGTCGATCTCCACCAATCAATCTCTTTGGCAGGACGATACTTGGTAGAGTCATCTGATGTGGAGTGGTGTCCTGCTCTATAAGTAAGAGCCTGAAAAAACAGAAGAAAGAGATACAACATTGGTCTGCCGTTAACATGCTTCAATATGAGACCATATACCGGTATTTTATTTAAACATGCCAGAAGATTTGGCTTCAAAGGTTATAATCATTTTACTTCTATCAAAATTGGTCTCTTTTCGCTAACTGCCATTTGCCGAGCAGCTTGAACAGCACTATAGATGGCCAGAGCATCATTCCCATCTACACGAATACTACGAACTCCATAAGCTTGTCCTTTTACAACAACACCATCACCTATTTATAAACACGAAAACCAGCAGAATATGTTGTTAGACATTGCGAGACAATGGAAAAGACCTAGACAGTAGAAGAAGTTGAAATAGAAGGTACAGAAAATTACTTCGAAACTGATCTGATGTAGGGGTACTGATAGCCCATCCATTATTACGGCATATAAAAATGACTGGCGCCTCCATTACAGCTGCAAAATTTAATCCGGCATGGAAATCTCCCTGTCATAGCTCATAACTCAATCTATTACAATATAAAAAACAAGAAGAAGAAAATCTTAACATATTGAGGATCCTTGTTAATGAGTCTTACTATTATAGAAATTGAACAATTTACCTCACTTGAACCGCCATCTCCAAAGTAAGTTATGGCACACGCATCCTTTTTGTCCATCTTTAAGGAATATGCAGCTCCAACAGCATGGGGAATTTGCGTACTACATATCAAAGTAAATATTTCATTTTTTAATTATCATACATAGATCAAAATTTTCAATACTTACGCAATGGTTGATGCTACAGTCACGTAGTTGTGCTTGTTAGACCCGTAATGGGCTGGCATCTGCCTTCCTTTCCCATTATCAAATTTATTGGAAAAACATTGATTTGCAAAATCTTGCAAAGTGAAACCACGCCATAACAAGACTCCCTGTTCCCTATACTGCATGCAATCAATCCTATTTTCTGTAAGATCATTTCAAATCTTAAACAAGATAATTATCTTTTTAGCAAATTAACAAATTAAATTAAAAAAACAATGGAATTCAGACTAAAAATATAGATTTTCCCATACATTTTTGTTACATATTGCTCACATTCTAATGCAGTATTCTCAACCATAAATTACATAAAATGGCGGTTAAATTTCACTCCAACAACCAAGCCTTATCCCACTAAGTGGGATCGGCTACTTGGATAAAATTTCTGTCATAATGTTCTATCCATTATCTAAAACCATGCTTCTATTCATCTCGTAAATTTCACTCTAGTAGAGTATTATAGCTTCTATTTGACAATATCGGTTAGTTAAAATTTGTGAATCGGACAACAATATAGATTAGTTAAAATTCAACTACAAAGGTATTAAAAAACTGTCTGTTACCGCAAAAAACGGCCGCGGCAAAAAAGTATCGGAAGGTGCCGATACCGTTATTCACCGTTTTTGTGATAAAGAACATATTATGGTTAATTCACACTGCGACGACTGCAATCAGCATCGCAACACCTGTACCGACGGAATATTCTAATGCAATGAAGAAAAAAAATACAAAACATAATGTAATTTAGTTAGTATGATGATAAGTAACCTGAGGGAAAATAACATCATCCATGGAAAGAGCTGCAGCAGATGCAATGTTGATAGCCTCTTCCCCATTCGCCGTTACATAAAACGAGATTCTTCCTTGTCTTTGTGCTTCATAGAAGATAGTGTCCATAGTTTGAAGTGCAACCATGTTATTATACATTTTAACAGCAACATCCTCACTAACCTAATAATACCAATGCTTATTAATTAATTTTTTTTACATAGTAATGCAAAATCAATGAAAATGAAGTTGAAGTTAGTGAAAAAAAAAACCTGCACAGACTGAGTCCCCAAAATTGTGTCCCCATTGTCATCAAGAACACGGTAACAGGGGATTCTCTCTTGCGTTGATTCAGATAAAAACCTCATATGAGGAACGAATTTGACATTTCCTCCAGGAAAATCTATATCCTTGGATATTATATTAATAAAGTTAGCATGAGAACGTTTGATGAATTGAATTGAATATTAGAAAAATGAAGAAACCTGATCGTGAACGGAAGGATTGGCGGCAGTGGTGGAGTTAAAGCGGCGGCCTGGATGGAGACCGGTGAGATTAGGTTTCCGTCGGTCGGCGACGAGAAGAGGAGTGATTCGAGATTTGATGTAGGTGAGGATGGTGGTGGAGTTCTTCATCATGCAAATGCGAAAATGAAAGTATAGATTTACAGAGTGAGAATGGCAATGAATATTATTGACTAAATTGTTGAAATTGTTATTGAGATTGTAAAGGTGGTGATTTTAGTTACGAAATTTGCTACCCGACAAAAAGAGTATCCAATCCAAATGGAGGGAAAATAAGGTGAACGTCAGATGTTACGTGGGGGAGTCCATGTGAAAGACTTCCATACATAATTAGTTTATTTTTTTATTATACATGTTTCGTGCTTTACCCGTGATAAGCACGTGCGTGTCAGATTTGATCCTTCATTCATTTTTGTTGCATGTAGAATGAATAAGAAATTAGAAAAAAACTATGACATTAATTATTTTTAAAATATAATGCATACAATTTCGAGAAAAAAAGAGATGGTGGGAGAATGTGTTTTTCCAGTGTGACTGCAAGAGTTTCGGATACGGTGGAGTGTAAAGCATATGTAAAGTTAATATTCCAACCCTTAAGATATTGAAATTAGAGATATGTATTTGAGAGTAAGAATAAGATAATATTTGAAATTAGTACGTGGTAAGATTTATATATGGCAAGTAGTTCTGTAACTACCTTTGTCAAACTTAATCCCAATGTGTGATGCTAGGAGCTAAAACATCCCATCCCCAAATTCTTCATACTTAGTGAAGTAAGGATTAGGATTTTTAATTCTCTCTATTATCGTTTTATGTTTTTCGGGCAAGTCTTCGCTTTATAGAGACAAAAGTGGAAAAGTCTGACGAGTGGAAGTAGGTGACCTTGAGAACATGTGCATTAAAGGTTTGTCTCGTCACCGAAATATTTTGTAACGTCATTCTTACATGCGGATTAAATATTGAGTATCATTGGGTGGGAAAAGAGGTTCAAGGGATACACTTCGTCTTTAATAAGGAACGTATGTTGGAAAATGCTCATCGGGATGTTGGTCTGTCTTCTACCTGGTCGGTCTCTCACACAGAGCTCAGAAAGAAGTTGTGTGGATCCTTCGACGAATGATCACCGTCTTTTCACGAGTGTTTGTTCTCCAAGATGGGATTTAAAATTCCCTTCAACTACTCCGAAGTGGGGTTTTAAATCACCTTAAGATTGATCCTTGTCACTTGAACCTAGTGAGTTGGGCTTATGTAAAGGTATTTCAATATTGGTGCAAGTATAAGAATGAGGAATCGACTGTAAAGTTTTTCTTCCACCTCTTTAGCGTGCAACGTACTCCTTCCAAGGCGGAGCGGGGGCAAGGGTTGCTTCATTCCAACAAACAAAGAAAATGTTTGACATTTTTGTTGACAACTTCAAGAGGTTCAAAGATTTGTATTATTTAGTCGCTCCTTAAAGTCGTGAGGCAGATTCAAATTTATGTGTTCTTCCAGAGTGCTCTTCATTCCGCCCCTAGAATCTGAGATGCATAGATGTGAGGACAAACTTCCCTAGTATTGGAATCTTAATCATTTCTTGGAGAGTTTGGAGTCTGACCTAATTGCTTTTTGGGAGTGTTTAGTTTTTATGGAAAAGGCGGTACATTGAAATAAGGTTGTTGATGGAGGTGTGATCGGAAAAATAGTAAGTGTACTATTTTTACCGATGTAGTAATAATGAGTTTTATTTCCAAGTATCGATCTCAAGGATTGCGTAGGAAATACTTATTTTAATTTGATTCTATCAGAACAAAAAGATATTGGTTTGGTTGTTTTGGAATTTATAATCGTAAACACAAAAATAGTAAAAATAATTGATTAAGATAAAAGATGCTAGGGTGAGTGGTTGAGTTAACCAGTTATGAATTCAGTCCCGATTTCCTTAATACATATGAAACATTCAATCACCTAACCTCAGAATGTTCTTACTTAAGTCCTTAAGGAAGAAACTATTAAACTACCAATTCTTACTCAAATGTCCATTCAATTAATCATTGGTTTTAATCATACAAAATATCAAGGTTTACGGTGATTTACGAAAGTTACTAGTCCTAGATGATGCATTCATAAACCCAAAGTTACTAATCCTATTATTGTGAAAACCCAATTGTATTTGTTCATAAACCCAATTGTGTGAAAACCCTACCAATCACAATTCTTTTTAGGTTGTAACGGGACTTGGGTACGGTGGGATAAACAAAAAATTGGATAACAAAGGGTTTTGAACTCGGTAGTCATGTTGTGTGATTTTTCTTTCTCTTTTTTTTCTTCTGTGCATCACATATACTTTGGGGGCTACTTTCACTCTTTTGATTCTTTTTCTACTCAAATTTTCCGAGCATTTTATATCTGTTAGAATCTAAGATCCCGACAAGTGCATTTTTCTCTTTTGTTTTTCTTTTCTTTTTTCTTTTACTTTTTTTTTCTTTTAAAGAAAATACATACTATTTTTCTTTTTGTAAGATCTCATCTTATGCACTTGCCTTCTCTTTCAAGATTTCCACCCCAAACTTAGTTTTATTGCACATCTTGCAATTCACACAATCATACCGAGTTATGACACAAAAGGAAATGGATGATTGAAAGTTAACAGGGGGTTTATGATGAATAATGCTTAAACGTTAACATGGGGTTTACGATGAATAAAAAGGCTAAGGCTCAACGGGGTTTACGAAGGGAAACATACATATCGGGATGGCTAGAAAGGCCCTGGCTAAACAAACAACTTGCCTCAGTGTGTGTTGTCATGCTGTGACGTGTCAACAGGACATACGCAAAATCAGAGTGACAAAGTCATACCTGGCTGAACTCTCATGTTAATATTTAGTGTTTGGCTTTTTGTGATCTCACCATGTTGGTTAGCTTGCAAGCTCTGAAGTCTCTTCGTGTTATGTGGTTCTTTCCTGACTTGGTCTTTCCATACCGCTTCCTTGGTCCGGTGTCCCCAAAATGTGTCCGACTTCTTTTCTCAAGGTTGCATCAACTTCCGGGGTGCCTTATTAGCCTAAGTTTGAGGGGTGTCATTCATCCACTACCATTGATCTCGGGCTCGTCCAACCGTTTCTCATCACCCTGTACACACATTAGGTCCAAAAGAACAGAAAACAAACAAAACAAACAAACATACTAATATAGTGATAACATAACAAAAACAAAACAAATTGAAAGAAAATAAAACATGAAAGGAGAACCCCCCCCCCCACCACCACCACACTTGAACTAAACATTGACCTCAATGTTTAAATTCAAACACGAAGGGGACTTACAGTGCTCACTGTTGAGGAGGAGGCGGAGGATCGTGCGAGAAATGCAACATCAGACGTTGCATCATGGCTTGCATGTCATCCATGACTGTCCCTTGCCGGAACAGTTCCACACTTTGTCTATCAAGTTCCGCACCTTGCCTGGTCTGCTCGGTGCAAAGAGTTCCCATCTTCGTCTGGATCCAACCCCACTGATCCTGAGACATAAAAGAGGAGCCTTCACCCGGTAGGCTCGAATCATGTGGGGGTGGCATACCGTGGGTAGCTTGCCTCTCGTCTTCTTCCATGTCCTCACCTGAAAGGTCATGGTCAAACTGTGTATCTTCCCCTACCGCTTGGGCTGAACCTGTGTACAACCAATTAGCAGCATTGGCAATGCAAATAGACCCAGGTGCCGGAAGTGCGAGCACTTCCACATTGTGAATCATCAGAGCGTAATGAGTCGGCCTGATGGCAATCATTTGTTGATTGACTAGCGTGTGCATGTCAATCCTATTCTTGCCCAATACTGCAGCCTCTTCCATCAGCAGTTGATCATGCCCGAAGTGGCCCGCAATCTGCGTGATCATACCACCTACAGAAATATCCCTAGTAGTTGCATGGCCAACCTGTTTTAGATGATTGGCGGCGAAAGCCGCTGCATTGATTCGCTCATTGTGAGCCATGCAATACAGAAAATATAATTCTCTCTTTGCCGTAACCCCAGTACTATCACCCCGTCCGAACAAGGTGTATGCTAACCCTTTTTGTGCATACCTAAAGCACGGGTTGTGAATTCCAGAAGCCTTTCCCGAGCTGGGGTTATACCCAGTTTTACCTGTAATAGCTTGCCAGAAATCAACAACAGAAAAAGTGTCCGGAGGGGATCCGGGTCCAGATACCGGGAGTTTCAGAATACTCCCCAGTTCCGCAACCGATAACTCATGATCTTCATCAAACAGGCGGAAAGTAATTTGCCCATAAAACTCCAACTCCGACCCTGTCCACCTTCTCCTCATCTTGAACTCAACCGTACTCAAGAATTCAAGGGTTATCCGAGCGAAGGTCGGTGCCTCAAATTGCATGTATTCCAACATACCAATGTTGTAGAACATGCGGTGCACCTCTTCTTTCAAACCTAACTCATCCAGGGTGGCATCACACATATATATGGTCGGAATAAGCTTACGTTTGGCTAGAATGACATACCTCTCTTGATGCTCCGGTTGGTCAAACAAAATGCCATGATTGTTTGTAGAGCGTCTAACTCGTTGCTTTGGTCAAGAAGACGTGGCTACCTCCTTCTCCTTGCTTGCACGCTTTTGAGGCATAATGTACCTGACAAAAATTTCTCAAAATCCAACGAAAAGGTTAGTGAAAACTGCAACCGTCACTGTGTAGAGGACGGCGAGGGGAACACTTTTTGTGAAGGTGAGTGGATGTGAAAGTGAGTGGAGCTAGGAGAAAATTGAAGTTTAGCTTGATGGAGGCTAGGTTAACAATGGAGGAAGTGGGAGAGAGAGGTTGCCAAAATCAGAAAAAGTGAGAATGAGTGGTGAGGAAGAGAGATAATAGCAAGTGGGGCCCATTACTTAAAATACCCAAAATCAAAAAATTTGAAAATTTTACCCGTTACAAACAACACGGCCGTGTTCCTGCACACGGGCACCCGTGTTAATCTTCTGTTTTAATTAACACGGCCGTGTGTCAGCACACGGGTGCCCGTGTTAACTCACTGTTTTAATTAACACGGTCGTGTGTCAGCACACGGGTGGCCGTGTGGATGCCCTGTTTTTCACATTTTCTGAATTCGGAAATGCTTCTTTGGTCTGGCATCCTGTAACTGCGACGTGATTATGATTATGGTATCCTTTCTCCTTACCTGCAACAATATTTCACACCCATACAGAAAAGAAAAAGCAAAATAAGTTAGCAATCGAACACGTGGGTTGCCTCCCACGAAGCGCTTCGTTTAACGTCGCATGGCTCGACGGTTTCCCACCTCATTAGGCGAGGCGCATATGGTCAATCAAACCCGGTTGTTGGCCTCTGTAGTATGGCTTCAGCCTCTGGCCATTCACCTTGAATACATCTCCATTGTCTTGGTTCTTAATCTCTATTGCTCCGTGTGGAAAAACCTTATGCACGACAAATGGCCCGGACCATCTGGACTTTAATTTCCCAGGAAACAACTTCAGCCGCGAATTGAACAACAATACCAGTTGTCCTTCCCAGAAATCTTTCCCGATGATTCTCTGATCATGCCACTTCCGTGTTTGCTCCTTGTACATCTTTGCATTCTCATATGCCTGATTACGAAATTCTTCTAACTCGTGAAGTTGAAGAATTCGGGATTCACCGGCTTTTGCAAGATCACAATTTAAGAACTTGGATGCCCAAAAGGCTTTGTGCTCCAATTCCAAAGGCAGATGACAAGCCTTCCCATAAATCAGCTGATACAGAGACATGCCAATTGGTGTTTTAAAAGCGGTTCGGTACGCCCATAGCGCGTCATCCAATTTGATTGCCCAATCTTTCCGTGAAGCACTGACTGTTTTTTCCAAAATCTTTTTAATTTGCCGATTAGACACTTCAACTTGCCCACTCGTTTGGGGATGATATGGTGTAGCAATCTTGTGCTTCACATTATATTTCTTTAATACGTTCTCCATGAGCTTATTCAAGAAGTGTGTTCCTTCATCACTGATAAGTGCTCGAGGCACACCAAACCTGGAGAAGATATTTTGTTTAAGGAAGCTTACCACTGCTCTAGCGTCATTAGAGGGGAGAGCTACGGCTTCCACCCATTTGGAGATGTAGTCCACAGCCACCAGAATATAATTTTTCCCAAATGAGGGTGGAAATGGTCCCATAAAGTCTATTCCCCAAACATCAAATAATTCCACTTCAAGCATGCCCTTTTGAGGCATTTGGTTCTTTCTAGAGATATTTCCTGTCTGTTGGCATCTGTCACATTCCTTCACCATGACTTGGGCATCCTTAAACAACGTGGGCCAGTACAACCCGGATTGGAGGACTTTTGCGGCTGTCCTGTCTCCACTAAAGTGTCCCCCATAATCTGAGTCATGACAAGCCTTTAAGACTTCATTTTGTTCTTCCTCAGGGACACATCGACGAATTAGTCCGTCTACCCCTTTCTTATACAAGAATGGTTCGTCCCACAAATAGAACCTGCAATCATGAAGAAACTTTTTCTTTTTGTTATAATCAAAATCATCAGGAATTATACCACCTACCAGGTAGTTTGCATAGTCAGCAAACCAAGGAACACCCACCACCGCGAGGATTCTTTCATCTATAAACTCGTCCTTTATGGGATGTTCCTCTTCCGTCTCTTTAATCGGAGACATTCGGGACAGATGGTCAGCAACGATGTTTTCACACCCCTTTTTGTCTCGAATTTCAAGGTCAAATTCTTGCAACAGCAAGATCCATCTGAGCAGCCTTGGCTTCGAGTCCTGTTTAGAAAAAAGATATTTCAACGCAGCATGGTAAGTATAAACAATTACCTTTGTTCCCAACAAGTATTGCCGAAATTTGTCAAAGGCATAAACCACAGCCAGTAACTCCTTCTCTGTGGCTGCATAATTCATCTGGGCTGGATTCAACACATGGCTAGCATAGTAGATGACGTGGAGGCGTTTTTCTTTTCTTTGCCCCAAGACAGCCCCTACTGCTATATCGCTCGCATCGCACATTATCTCAAAGGGTAGAGACCAGTCAGGCGAGATCACTATAGGAGCAGACACCAATTTATTTTTCAAAATCTCGAAGGCTTCGTTGCACTTTTTGTCAAACAGAAACGGAGTATCCTTCACAAGTAGGCTAGTCAAAGGTTTTGCGATCTTGGAGAAATCTTTGATGAACCTACAATAGAATCCTGCATGTCCCAAGAAACTCCGTATACCTTTCTCATTCACCGGGTGAGGTAGATTGGCGATCACTTCCACTTTTGCCTTGTCAACTTCTATCCCTTGATGGGAAATTTTATGGCCTAGTACTATCCCTTCTCTCACCATGAAGTGACACTTTTCCCAATTCAGAATTAGATTGGTTCGTTGACACCTTTCCAGCACAAGTGACAGATTATCCAAACAATTTTCGAAAGAAGATCCAAAAACCGAAAAATCATCCATAAACACTTCCATGTGCTTTTCAAGCATATCGGAGAATATGGATGTCATACACCTCTGAAATGTTGCAGGTGCGTTGCATAAACCAAATGGCATTCTTCTATAAGCAAAGATTCCGTATGGGCATGTGAATGCTGTTTTTTCCTGATCCTCAGGTGCCACCGCAATTTGGTTGTACCCTGAGTACCCATCCAGAAAACAGTAGAAATCATGACCTGCCAATCTTTCCAACATCTGATCGATAAAAGGTAAAGGAAAATGGTCCTTCCTTGTAGCAGTGTTCAGTCTTCTATAGTCTATGCAAACTCTCCATCCTGTAACAGTACGGGTGGGGAACAACTCATTTTTCTCATTTTTTATCACAGTTGTCCCTCCCTTATTTGGTACCACATGAACTGGGCTCACCCACGAACTATCAGATATTGGGTAAATTAACCCCGCATCTAAAAGTTTCACAACCTCCTTGCAAACAACTTCTTTCATAGCCAGATTCAATCTTCTTTGAGGTTGGACAACCGGTTTCTGATCATCCTCCCTCAAAATCTTGTGCATACACATTGTCGGGTTGATTCCTTTCAAATCGTCCATCGCCCACCCAATAGCACCCTTGTATTTCTTTAGGACTTTGATTAGCTCTCCTTCTTGGGTCTCTCTCAAGCCTGAATTGATGATTGCTGGACATTTTTCCTCATTGTCAAGAAAAACATATTTGAGATGTTCTGGTAATTGTTTCAACTCTATCCCCTTTTTATTATCCTGTTTTGATTCTGAAGATGTTTTAGGTCGAAGCTCCTCCCACCGTTGCGGTCGGGAACGAACCCAAGGCGGTTGTTCCTTTAACATTGCTACCACTTCGGATTCTTCCTCATCAATTCCTCCAGTATCCTCCACAATAGATAAACTCAACACTCTCTCCAAAGGAAGCCCGGGTGTTGTAATCTGCATAGTTTGAGCAAAATCTGTATCTAACACTTCAATACTTTTACTCGCCCCTTCGTCCTCCTTGAATTTCATAGTATCCCTCACATCAATTTTGAGCTTTTCATCATAAACTTTGAGGGTCATGGTTCCTTCCTCAATATCTATCATGCATCTTCCCGTTTCCAGGAAACGTCTTCCCAATATGAGAGGAATCTCCTCATCTTCCGGCATCTCGAGTATCACAAAATCCACCGGGAATACAAATTTATCAATCTTCACCAGAACATCTGTTGCTATACCATAGGGTCTCTTCATAGAATGATCCGCAAACTGCAGTGTCATGCGAGTATCCCGCACCTCCCCTAACTCAAGTTTTTTGTAAATTGAGAGGGGCATTAGACTCACACTTGCTCCCAAATCAATCAGTGCCTTTTTGAAGGATCTATCTCCAATGCTACAAGGAATAGTGACTGCACCTCTATCTTTTTTCTTGATCGGAATTTTTAGGCCCTGCAAAATAGCACTACAAGTTTCAGTTAACATAACTGGCTCGCTGTCGATCGACCTCTTCTTTGATATGATGTCTTTCATGAATTTGGCGTAGATCGGCATCTGTTCCAGAGCTTCAGCAAAAGGTATGTTGATCTCGAGCTTCTTGAATAATTCCAAGAATTTCTCCAAAAAAAATTCATGGAGCTCTTTCTTCTTTGTTCTTGTCGGAAAAGGAAGAATGATCTTTGGTTTTTGTTTCTCTTGCTGGCTTGTCGGCTTGACTACCACGTCTTCAGTTTGTTTTGGCTCTTCTCTAATCTCCAAGTCAACTTCCAACAATCCCTCTTCTTCAACCTGTTCGTCAACTTGTGGTTCCTTAGTCTTTCCTTTTCTGGTGACCACAGCTTTAATGTGACTTTGATCACGGGGATTAACGATTGTCCCACTAGGAAGTATGCCAGGTGTATGGGAGTTTGAAGCTAACTGTTGGGCAATTTGTCCCATCTGAATTTCAAGATTTTTTATGGATGCTGTAGTGTTTTTCTGATTATTTCGAGTCTCCTCTTGGAATTGGATGTTGTGAGCTGCCATTTTTTCAATTGCGATCTCCCAATCTGCCTTCTTAGGTACCTATTGTTGCTGCTGCGGATATTGATTTTGATATTGACCTTGTGCCTGCTGTTGCACGTTCCCTCTTTGATCTTTCCATGCAAAGTTGGGATTGAAGGAGAATTGCCATCCAAGGCGCAGCGGAATATAAAAATTTCTCCTTTAATGATCCTTACGAATGAGCATGATCAGTGATAGAATCGTTACCTCTTGTGGCGATTCAAACCTTTGGTGCAGATCTTTGACAATGATCAAAACCTTTGATACAGATCCACGGGGCGATCACGAACGTTGAACGATGACAACGTCTCTACTCAGTCCACACGAACGGATTCCTTCAATCGCAGTGCTAGCTGTTTGTGAGTGAAGGCTTTGAGTGAGAGAGAGAAAGATACGAAATTCCAACTCTTCAGTTGTGTTGTCTGGAGTGTGAATTTCCTTACAAAGCTTCTGCACAAGAGCTCTATTTATAGAACCACTTGTGTGGGCTTCAAGCCAAAAAGCCCACTTAAGTGCATTTTGGCCTATATCTCATAATATGCCAAAATCACTTAAGTGTTTGGTACCTTACCATATTTCGTATTCTGCTTAAGTACACCGTACCTTACGATGTTCCTTAATTATTCTATCTCTCATCAATCCGTCCTTTGTGTGTGACCCTATAGGTTTTCGCGGCGTTGGCAATTATATTAAATCACGCATTTAACATAATAAACAGTGAGCGGTATCTAGCAACACATCACTGCTACCCAAGTCACGAAAATGTCATGTGATCTGACAAAACCTCCTGTGATAATAATTATGTGTATAATTACCCCTTTGCCCTTATGTCTATATTGAACACAAGGTATAGACCGTGTCACCCTTGTCCAGTTCAATATTGGGCCCATAGACATTTATCCTGTTACGCAGGATTGGCAAATTCCATCTAGGACACTCATGTCCCTCAGCATGCTTCGTGGAGTACCCATCAACTGTCTTTATGGTCATCCAGTTACGGATGACGTTGGATCAGTAATAAAGCACTCAACTCTACATCTAGGATCCATAGTGGTTTCAGGTCGAAGAGTGGTATACACTATTATCACCATGAGAATAACTTATGACACTTTGCATAACTTTCTATATAGTGTTCTCATAGCGGGTCAATCCGGTATAAATATTACTCCTAATATTCATACCTATGTTTAAGACTTGATAACTCTTTATCCATGATCCATGAGATGTGATCATCAGTCTACAAACATAATAGTCTTAATGCTTTAATGTTATCCCACTTCACATTAAAGCTCGACTACGGATACTTTAAGAATAGTGTCCTTATGTTTAATGTGTTCTCATGATTAAGTCACACTTAATACATTAAACGGACTATCTATTCTAGGGACTTTATTAATCAACCATAATAAAGAAAATGCCTTTTATTATTAATAAATAATTCGATACAAGTACCAAAAAATATTGGCCTCTAGGGCTTACACCAACAATCTCCCACTAGCACTAGAGCCAATCAGACATACCCCGTATGCCCATTGATCTAGTATGGCCATCATGCTTCTGCTGCACAAGAGGCTCTCTCAGTGGGTTAACAACATTGTTAAGTGTAGGTACTTTACATATTTTCACACAACGCCTAAGTATGTGTTTGGATCGTTGGTGAGATCTAGGCTCCTTAGCTTGTGCGATAACACCATTGTTATCATAATAGAGACCAATGGGATCCACAATGCTAGGGACTATGCCAAGTTTATTGATCTAAACAGCTTCCTTTGCTGCACTTAAGGCAGCAATATAATCAGCCTCAGTTGTAGAATCAGCAACTGCATCTTGCGTTGAACTTTTCAAGCTCACAGTGCCCCCATTTAAGCAAAACACATAATCAGATTGGAATCATTCATATTAAGGCGTCTCAACACTTTGTCTATGTACTCTGACTTAGGCCAAGCATTTCATGATCTATCTCTATAGATTCTGATAGGTTGCTTCATCTAGGTCCTTCATAGAAAAGCATTTCCCAAACCAAGACTTTACTTGTTGCAGGGTAGGGATATCGATTCCAATGAGTAATATGTCATGTACATATAATACCAGGAATACGATCATGCTCCCACTAACCTTCTTGTAGACACAAGGCTCATCTTCGTTCTTGATGAATCCATACAGTCTTTTCATCAAGGCGAAGATTCCATGAGTAGGTCACAGACTCATCTTGATCCATGAGTAATACATCACTTTGATTAGATATCCATATATCTCAGGTAGGTGACGTATCCTGCCTGACCTATGCTGGTCTTGTTCTACTTGAGCAGGTTGCTTTTACACAACTACTTGTGTTTCCTGCTCTAATTCCTCCATAGGTGTGTCGATGCTTTGTGATTCTTGAATTTCTTCAAGTTTTATTTTCCTCCCACTGGTTCCTTTGGAAATAAAATCCTTTTCTAGGAAAACTCCAGTTCGAGTGACAAACACTTTGCCCTCAGAGAGATTGTAGAAGTAATATCCTCTTGTTTCTTTAGGATATCCCACAAATAAGCATTTGTCAGATTTGGGCTCAAGGTTAGTTGAAACTTGTCGTTTCACATAAACTTCGCAACCCCAAATCTTCATGTAAGACATATGTGGTCTCTTACCACTCCATATCTCATATGGTGTCTTTTCAACCTTTTGGATGGAACACGGTTAAGTGTGTAAGCTGATGTCAATGGTGTATGTCCTCAAAAAGAAGTTTGGAAGATTGGTGTGACTCATCATGGATCGGACCATGTCCAACAGGGTTCGATTTCTTCTCTCAGATACTCCCTTCCATTGGGATGTTCCTGGAGGATTAAGTTGGGATAGGATCCCACACTCTTTCAGATGGTCATCAAACTCTAGGATTTAAATACTCATTACTTCGATCTGATCGAAGAGTTTTAATATTCTTAACTAGTTGGTTTTAACTCGTTAGGTTTCACCCTTTTGTATTAATGTTATTAATAGGCATTTCAAGATCAAGGACATATAGTCCATTGTTCATTTGTGCAGTAGCATAGAATATATCATTAAAATAAATTGAGCAACAATTGTTCTTTATTATAAATGAAAAACCAAACTTGTCCAAACAAGCAATGGAAATAATATTCCTGCTAATTGCAGGTGCATAATAACAGTTCTCTAACTGAATTATTAAATCACTAGGTAAAGTCAATACATAAGTTCCTACGGCTAAAGCAGCAACCTTTGCTCCATTTCCAACTCGTAGGTCAACTTCACCTTTTGCCAAATCTCTACTCCTTCTCAGCCCCTGCACATTCGTACAAATGTGAGAATCGCATCCAGTATCTAATACCCATTATGCAGAAGTAGATGAATTAATAACAAAAAATACCTGAAGTTGAAGTCTCTACTCCATTCTTCTTATCTTCCAGGTACTTTGGGCAGTTTCTCTTCCAGTGTCCGGTCTTACCGCAATGGAAGCAGGTGCCTTCTTTTGCTATGCCTCCACTAGGCTTCAAAGCAGCAACGGTGGGTTTGGGATTTGCAACTTCCTTGCCTTTCCCTTTATCGCCCTGCTTGATGGGCCTTTTGTTCTGTCTCTTTCCATTTCCGATCATCAGAATGGACTTCCCTTTTGTCTTCAGATTCTGCTCAGCAGTTCTTAACATGGCTAGCAGTTCAGGAAGAGATTTGTCCATATTATTCATATTGAAATTCAGGACAAATTGACTGAAACTATCTGGCAACGATTGCAAGATCAAATCAGTTGCGAGTTCTTTTTCGAGGGGAAAACCCAATCTCTCAAGGTTTTCCACATACCCAATCATCTTGAGTACATGGGGACCTACAGGGGCTCCCTCAGCTAACTTGCTTTGAAAAAGGGCTTTTGAAACTTCAAACCTCTCATGCCTTGCTTGCTCTTGATAGAGCAACTTCAGGTGTTCGATCATATCGAACGCTGACATGTTCTCATGTTGCTTTTGCAATTCTGAGTTCATGGTAGCCAGCATGAGACAAGCAGTTTCATTGGCATCATCGACATGCTTCTTATAAGCATCTCTTTCTGCCTTAGGTGCAGAACTAGGAGGTTCCTCTTCAGGAACAGGTGTCTCCAAGACATACAGCTTTTTATCATGTTTGAGGACAATCCTCAGGTTTCGGTGCCAATCCAGAAAATTTGTCCCAGACAATTTTTCCTTATCAAGGATTGATCGCAGGATGTTGTTAGAGGTGTTTGCTGTCATGGTAATCTACATAAGGATTAATGAAAATATAAGTATCATTGACATATTCAATTAGGCCTTTAATTAAACATGCTCCCACTATTTTACTCAAAACAAATGACCCTCATCATCTGATTCGGAAAATCCCGTTGGAAGATTTTCTAGTGGGTCGAGATCCATATTTCACTTCGTTCTAAGTCCGCGTAGGCGGATTACACAAAACTAGGTTATTTAGGTAGGAACTCCTTCCAATTGTATCTCATACAACTCTCGAAAATTTCAATTGGGTGAATAACTCCTTATTCTGATCCATCATATGGATTATTCCCAACTCTTGCTTCTAAACATATATAAGAAAATTATAATCAAGTTTGACTCATCGTTTTAGCAGTTGGGTATTACAATTATCCCATCGCACCTTTAACTAATATAAAACATGCACCTCGCGTAGGCGAAACCTACATATCCTATACCAATCTTGATGAGTGCTAAAACTTGGAAAGCCAACATATATAATATTCTCATAATTTGTTTAGTTAAGTTTGACCCATTGTTTTAACAGTTGGATATTACAATTATCCCATCGCACCTTACCAATATATAGATCATGCACCTCGCGTAGGCGAAACCTACATTATCCATTACTAGTCTTGATGAGTGTTAAAACTTGGAAAGCTTAAAACTTAATATTTAGTTTTGAGGGAATTGCAATTTTACTGATCTCACCGGCTTGTTTATCATATAAACCGTCTCTCACATGCATCAACATACATACACATGCATCAACATACATATAAACAAAATGAAACAGTTATGGCCCCTAGCGCAATTGTTCTCCCAAGCCAATGAGAGAACCTAAGCTAACCTATAACGATCTAAGCTTCTCCAAGCAAGATCTTCAAGGTTGTCTTCCTTTGGCACTGACTTCTTTGCTTTCTTCATATCATTACATTACAAAAAGAAACTCGTTTTACATACGAGGGAGTGAGATGAGAAAAGAAGTTACATTTGAGAGATTAAGAGAGAGGCACGACACGCAGGTCGTATTTTAAAAACCCAAAGCAGAATAAAGGAAAACTAAGGCCATAACCGATCACCACAAGACAATAATAAACACTTTATTATTATTATTAATTCCTTTAATTAATAAAATCAAATTAAATTTCGTCGACCGATCACACTACGCAGAGTTAGCCGGGGGTCCGCTGCCCGGACAGCGGGAACGGGTGTTCCGCTGCCCGGTCAAGGGGGCAGCGCCCCTTGCGGGGTCTAAGGGGCAGCGCCCCGCTCGAAAATTTTAATGAACAATTCATTTAAAATTTGACGTCGTTTTTCGTATCAACACTTGATACTTCAAAGCACTTTTTCTAGCCGAACCGGTGAATTTTTCTTTGCGTTAACCGGTTAACCATATGCGTTAACCGGTTAACACTGTTTGAAAACATTTAGAAAACTCTTTTCTGCCTTGCGTTAACCGGTTAACCAAATGCGTTAACCGGTTAACACTGTTTGAAAATTTCAAAAATTTTTATTTCGCATTCCGTTAACCGGTTAACCATATGCGTTAACCGGTTAACACTGTTCCAAAATTAAAAAAAAAATTATTTCGTATTACGTTAACCGGTTAACCATCCGCGTTAACCGGTTAACACTGTTCGGAAAAGTGTTTAGGACGCACAACTCTTGTGCAATCAAACCCCAATCGCATAACTCTCTAACAACACAACCCTTGTGTCGTCACTAACCCTGATGCACCAATTTCAGACCGTCAAACACGTCTCGATTGTTAATTCAGTATGATTGATCAACATGTCATTGCTTCACCATACTAATGTCGGATCAAGAAGCAAACGACCATTGATCGCTCAAAGGAAAACAATCATCGAGGTTTTTGAATGAATGAAACAAGAACACTATATCATATATAATGTATTTTGCATCAGGGTTACATATATCACATATATGTAACTTGATCGATCTCAATTTAACCTTTTGATTCATTCTGTTTTAATCATATTATTACAGAACAAAAACAGTTATCAGATTCATGGTTTCGTAAGTGGCTCTGATACCACTGAAGGAGAATTGCCATCCAAGGCGCAGCGGAATATAAAAATTTCTCCTTTAATGATCCTTACGAATGAGCATGATCAGTGATAGAATCGTTACCTCTTGTGGCGATTCAAACCTTTGGTGCAGATCTTTGACAATGATCAAAACCTTTGATACAGATCCACGGGGCGATCACGAACGTTGAACGATGACAACGTCTCTACTCAGTCCACACGAACGGATTCCTTCAATCGCAGTGCTAGCTGTTTGTGAGTGAAGGCTTTGAGTGAGAGAGAGAAAGATACGAAATTCCAACTCTTCAGTTGTGTTGTCTGGAGTGTGAATTTCCTTACAAAGCTTCTGCACAAGAGCTCTATTTATAGAACCACTTGTGTGGGCTTCAAGCCAAAAAGCCCACTTAAGTGCATTTTGGCCTATATCTCATAATATGCCAAAATCACTTAAGTGTTTGGTACCTTACCATATTTCGTATTCTGCTTAAGTACACCGTACCTTACGATGTTCCTTAATTATTCTATCTCTCATCAATCCGTCCTTTGTGTGTGACCCTATAGGTTTTCGCGGCGTTGGCAATTATATTAAATCACGCATTTAACATAATAAACAGTGAGCGGTATCTAGCAACACATCACTGCTACCCAAGTCACGAAAATGTCATGTGATCTGACAAAACCTCCTGTGATAATAATTATGTGTATAATTACCCCTTTGCCCTTATGTCTATATTGAACACAAGGTATAGACCGTGTCACCCTTGTCCAGTTCAATATTGGGCCCATAGACATTTATCCTGTTACGCAGGATTGGCAAATTCCATCTAGGACACTCATGTCCCTCAGCATGCTTCGTGGAGTACCCATCAACTGTCTTTATGGTCATCCAGTTACGGATGACGTTGGATCAGTAATAAAGCACTCAACTCTACATCTAGGATCCATAGTGGTTTCAGGTCGAAGAGTGGTATACACTATTATCACCATGAGAATAACTTATGACACTTTGCATAACTTTCTATATAGTGTTCTCATAGCGGGTCAATCCGGTATAAATATTACTCCTAATATTCATACCTATGTTTAAGACTTGATAACTCTTTATCCATGATCCATGAGATGTGATCATCAGTCTACAAACATAATAGTCTTAATGCTTTAATGTTATCCCACTTCACATTAAAGCTCGACTACGGATACTTTAAGAATAGTGTCCTTATGTTTAATGTGTTCTCATGATTAAGTCACACTTAATACATTAAACGGACTATCTATTCTAGGGACTTTATTAATCAACCATAATAAAGAAAATGCCTTTTATTATTAATAAATAATTCGATACAAGTACCAAAAAATATTGGCCTCTAGGGCTTACACCAACAGGGATGATTTTTCCACCCCGGATTATATGTGTTGGAGTAGGGATTGTTCTGCTTTAAAAATTTTATATCTTCGATTTGTTGCGGTGTTGCAAAACAATGAACAGTATTGTGTGGTCCGTTGCAAATGTCACACACTTCACTCGGTGCCTGTTGCACTTGAGCCACTTTCTGAGCACCTATGTTTAGTGCTCTCAACCTTTTCTCTACTTCTGCAGCAACAACTTCCTCAATTTTCACCTGTTTATTTGTCTCAAGCTTCAAGTCAATAACTGCAGATTTGCTTGATACCCTGTCATATAACTTTAAATGCTCGTTCGAGGCAATAACTTCGATTATCTTCTTCATACCGGTGGCTGTTGCAAAGTTGGCTGAACCACCAGCTGCTGAATCAAGGATTTGTCTTGTTTGAATTCGAAGACCATTGACGAACATTTGCATTTGTTCAGTTTCATCCATGTTGTGAGTAGGACAAGCCACTAGGATTCTCTTGAATCGTTTGTAGGTATCTCCTAGTGACTCACCCTCCTTCTGTTTGAAGTTTAGGATCTCATATCTTTTCCGCAATGACACAGATGCGGGAAAATACTCTTGCAAGAATGTTGTTTCCATGTGCTCCCATGTAGTGATACTACCAGCAGGTAAGGAATAGAACCACTCTTCAGCCTCATCTGCTAAAGTGAATGGGAACATACGAAGTCGGACTGCTTCTTCACTATGTCTAGGCATTTTCAGTGTTGTGCTCATGGTTAAAAATCTTTGCAGATGCTTGTTGGCGTCTTCATTCACTCTTCCAGAGAAGGACCTTCTTTCGAGTTGGTTAATGGTGCTGGGATGCAGCTGGAATTGTTCCACAGTAACTGGTTGGTTGACAATTGTCATACGACCACCCGGGGTGTTGGTTCCACCATAGTCACCGAGGAGTCTCTCTGGTGGTGGTGGATTAGCAGCCATGATTTCAGGAATTGTTTCCGTGTCTGAATCCGAATTCTCTGAGTGCACTGAAACAACTTCTTCCTCCGCTTTCTCTGCTAATTCCAGTTTCTTTCTCTTAGCTTGTCGGAGTCGAGCGCGAAGAGTTCTTTCTGGATCTGCGTCAAAAGGAAAATCCGCTGAGGCCTTACCTCGCATAAACAAGTTAGACAAAAATTAGAATTGAATAACAAAATTGTCACAGATAAAATTTTGGTTGGCAAGCAACAAAATTTCGATAGAATAGAAACTAAAATATGTAGTTTGGCAATCCCCGGCAACGGCGCCAAAAACTTGATCGGAAAAATAGCAAGTGTACTATTTTTACCGATGTAGTAATAATGAGTTTTATTTCCAAGTATCGATCTCAAGGATTGCGTAGGAAATACTTATTTTAATTTGATTCTATCAGAACAAAAAGATATTGGTTTGGTTGTTTTGGAATTTATAATCGTAAACACAAAAATAGTAAAAATAATTGATTAAGATAAAAGATGCTAGGGTGAGTGGTTGAGTTAACCGGTTATGAATTCAGTCCCGATTTCCTTAATACATATGAAACATTCAATCACCTAACCTCAGAATGTTCTTACTTAAGTCCTTAAGGAAGAAACTATTAAACTACCAATTCTTACTCAAATGTCCATTCAATTAATCATTGGTTTTAATCATACAAAATATCAAGATTTACGGTGATTTACGAAAGTTACTAGTCCTAGATGATGCATTCATAAACCCAATTGTGTGAAAACCCTACCAATCACAATCCTGTTATTGGAAGTCACAGATCAATTTGTATTTGTCCGATACAAAAGCATAATAACATCACACAATTGAATTGAAATACGTAACATAGTAGTCAAGAAATCATTGGTTCAAATTCATAGCATGCGATAACATCAGGACCACACCCCTAGCATCAGGGGGTTTAGCCTCTCATAGTACTTAAAGAACTCATAAAGTAAAGATTAGACATTACAAAGAATTAGGAGAGTTTGATCTTCAATGGTTGATACCCTTGAATCTCGCCGTCTTCAAATCCATCGTATTCGCTATCTTCTCCAATGCAATGCTTTCGTTCGTCTGTCAAAAGGTGCCTTCTTCTTTCTCTTCCAAGCCTTCTTATAGCTTCAGATGACTCTCTTCCAAGCTAAAGGTCCAAACTACCCTTAATGAGAAGAATCGGTTCACACAACAAAAATTAGGTTTTCCAAACTGCGTTCAATCAACACGACCGTGTGGTGGCACACGGGTGGCCGTGTTGTTCTTCAGCATTAATTATTTTCAGCATAAGTTACAGTGGCAACAACATGGGCCGTGTCCCTACACACGGGTGCCCGTGTTAATGCACTGTTTTAATCAACACGGCCGTGTGGTGGCACACGGGTGACCGTGTTGATCTCTGTTTTCTGCTCCCTCTCTGCTCTGCTTGATCAACAACACGGGCAGTGTTGTGGTACAAGGGTGCCCGTGTTGACCTGCTGTTTTCTCATATTTTTGTCCTTTAGAGTGTCCAGAACTTCACCATTCTTGCTTTTAAACCTGTAACAATAACACTACCAAACGAAGCATAAACGAGATCTTTTTGACATAAACTCGTAATCGAATGCAATGCAATACCAAACCAACAAAACATGCTAATTGACTCAAATGCAACTAAAAACAAACATAAATCTTACCAAGGTGATGAAAATATGTCGGATTAGCGGCGGGAATTCAATGGAAATGGTGACCGATCAAGGTGGCTTGCAAACAAGAATGAAGGAATATCTTTAGTGAGGGAAGGGAATAAATTTTATAAATGTCTTTGTTGTTGCCTCAGTATATGCCTTAACTGTTGTATTCATTCTTTTATATATAACATATGTGTCATCTAAAAGATCAAGTCATGGGGATCTTTTTTATAGATAACATAATTGTCGCGTCGTGAAAATACTCAAGTACATCGCACGCTCGAAATACAATAGAGTCGCCACCAGACTTTATTTATTTCAAAGGAAAGGGAAAATATCGATAAAACCCACAAAGGAAAGGGAAAAGGTATGATCGTCACAACCAAGAGCGGGTTCAGGAATAGGTTATGCAAGAGGAATGTATTAGCACCTCTCACATCCGTTGTACTCAACGAGAACCATTTTGATCATTTTGCGTATATGGGTGTTAACTAAAAATTACTTGCGATTACTGATTTATTAGTGGTTTTAATTTTGGGGGAAAATAAGTTTTTAATTAATGTGTTCGCCAAGATTTCAAAATATTGTGCCTACGTATTCTCATGGTGCAATGAGAAAATCAGAGTTTCGTATGTTCTTGGTAGAAAATAAGTGTTTGTTGGTTGATTTTATTGAACGATGTTAATGTCACGTTCTAGCAGTTAAACGTTGTTTGTTTGCTCGCGTAAGGGAGACTTATACGTTCGTTTGTATTGCGATAGAATGGATATAACATGTTCATTTGTATGGAAAAATTATTGACGTTTTCCCTAAGGCAAAAATAGAGTTTGATGTGTTGAGACTGTTTTTAGTCTGAAAAAGACAAGTATCCAAACATGGAGTTCTACAGCAGTGTCCAAATGATCAGGAAAAGAGAACGTCTATACCCAATCAATCCTTTTTCTTCTAAATTATTGTGAAAATGTATGGTGAATTCAATTAAGGTTTGTTAACAGAAGACGATTATTCGTACAGGGAGCTCTACAACATTGCTCAAACAATCAGAGAAGGATAAGATTTACACTCAATCAATCATTTTTCTTCTATTGGAGAACCAACTTAATTCAATTGATTATCATTTTTTAATATGAAAGACGAGGATTTGAACATGGAGTTCTACATCAGTGTCCAAACATTCGGGGAAAGAGAAGGTTTACACCCTCTCAATCATTTTTCATCCAAGTTGTTGTACAAAGATTTTAAAAAAAGAATAACTTGACGTTGAATCAAGTGTTTGAAGTTAATTAATTTTAAGTTGGGAATTAACTAAGATAACGAAACAACAAAAAGGAAAGCGATAGAAATAGAAAGCAATACAATCCCGAGTGTAGGAGATACATTTTGCCAAATGGGGAATATGGGATTAGGGTTTATGGGGCCATGATCAAGTAAGGACCCCCCCCCCCCCCAAACTAGGGTTTTGCTTCCTCAAGATGCCATAGTTGACACACCAAGTATAAGAACAATACCCAAGCATCAAGGGCCACCTCTCAGTTAAGGTTTGGTTGATTGAGCCACCTCAAGTTGCTAAGAAACCCTGGTTTTCACTAGGTGCAAGCACAAAGCCATGAATCCAAGTGACTTGTCCTCTTGTGTTGAACCATGCTTATGCAGATGAAATGAATGTTTATGAGGATATGCAAATGATTAGGGTTAGTGACCTAGATGATCATTGTGAAGGGTAGGATGAATTTTAGGATATGACATGCCCCATTGTCCAAGCCTAAAAGTGAATGGTTGAATGGGGGAAAAGGGATAAAATTCATCCCATATTCATCTTCTCTTGCCTCGGTACTCTCTATTACCTTCAACCTAAAACAAACTAGCTCTGCCGCCAGAAATCCCCTCACCGCAGCGGTGACAATTACTAACACTTGAATTGACCTCACCAAATCCTTCGTTCCATCACCCTGATCATAAACCATGTCTCTAAAACATCCTAAACCTACTCAATCTCCCTAGATCTCATTAAGAACGATGAAACCCTAAAAAGTCAAAAAACCTAAATACACCCCAACCATGAGAGGGATCATGCCATTATCAGAGGGGGTTTCATCGTTACATCAAGATGAACAATGTAGTAACAAACTTGTAGCAAAAATATTAAATAAAAGGGGACCTACCAATGGAGGGGAAAGGTCTGCGGTCAGGGAAGGCGATGATGAAGTAAGGGGTCCAGCGAAGTTGTCATCTCCAAGTTATTGCCCACTCATTTTCTTCCTTTTTTGTTGTTTTGAATTTCTACTCATTTTCTTTAATTTCTTTTTCTAAGATTGTATTATGTGAGTTGTTGTTGTTGTTCAATATGCGGGTCTGTTGAGGTGAATTGCGGGGTTAGCTCAAGCCACTTAGAGTTTTGATTTGAAGCTCTAAGGGTCTCCAATGGAGCTTTATAGTGAGGGTGTTATGGAGTAATTTTGACAATGTATCTTTAGGGTTATTGTTCATTTTTGATTATGAATAAAAAGGATGAGTTTAAATAGTAGTGAAATGGAGGGAATGTTAGTTAAAACATTTAGGGATTAGTGACTTTGAGCCCTTGGATCATGATCCATATGATATGTTTAAGAGATGATGAGATTGATTCTCAGTTCATCTAGGATTGTGTTAGTTTTAGAGGGAAAAATTAGTGGAAATGTATGTTTGTTGAAATGTCATTTGAATGGAATTTATGATGAATTTAATTTGGTTTTTTCTGTTAGTTAGCTTAAAGTTGTTATGGCAATTTGTGTGTAACTGACTAGGGCAATTGGGGCAACTTAGGTTAGTTGGTTTTGTTTAGTTAACAACATTAGATTGTTAGGGTAGTTAGTTGAATTGAGTTGAATTTTCTGTGTTAATTAGTTAAAAGTTAATTTTTGAATTGGCTTTAACAGTTAATTGGTTATTGCATGTCTAGGTTGTTCATTTCTTAGCGTAGTTCATCATTAATTCCTGTTGGTAGCGATTTATTGCGTAAGTGTAGGTTTTGTTGTAATTGGAACCTAATTGAGCTTTATTGGTGACTTAAATATACAAACTAGTGGTGTTAGAATCCTACAATAATTGAATTTGTGTAAAAGACACATCTCATGTAATTTACAATTTATCAATTAGATATAGCTAGCAACTTTTTATGTATTGTCCTTGAACGATCTGTGATATTTTTTTATTGTGTAAATTGTATCCATGGTTGATTTTCGATATAAGCGTATGATCTCTATTTTTTCTTTAAGAGTTTTGCGCGTTTGAAAAAACTTTGATATCTCATTTTGAGTATTGGTAAAAAAAAATTAAAAGGGTTTATTCACCCTCCTCTAGACTGTTTCTCTACTCCATATCCCTACCTAACAAAGGGGGGGAGTTATCCCTAACTGGCGAAGAACGCTCGTCCACTCTATGCTCCTAAAGGATTATGGTTGCATTGTTCTTTTGGGTTGGGGAAGAACTCTTGCCCCAATTCTAGATTTTAGAGGGGATGGGCTCGTTTGGGGCTTTACCTATGGTGTGCCTCTTGTTCCCTCTCGTAATAAGACTGATTGGGCGACTCTTGGGATTGTCTGTCCTTTGTACCTGATGCTTAGCCTTCTTTTTGACCAACCTCTTATTCCTTTTAGATAGAGGGATGTATGACATTTTCTTTGCAAAAAGGTATAAGAAAGACATAAGTATCCTGACGGGTAAATAATCTTAACATAAGGATCACTTAGATCTTAAACTTACTCAAATATCTGTCTATATCATTGTCTTTCCCTTATGATCTAATATAGTCATGGTACAAGAGCTTATGACATTAAATTCGTCTAAAAGCTGAACCACCTCCCTCTCAACAAGTGTGAGATAGTCAAAGTTAAAGCCATTTATCGCCACCAAATTTTCTGTTTAGTTCAAAGGGAAATACGGGGCGTCATTCGCTCCGTTTGTGACCATTGAGGAGTCACTTTTCACCCTAAATTTCATGAACCTATATTTCTTTATAATTATTAGAGTGGGGATTTGACACTGCTCTTCCAGATAAGGAACTTAAAGTCACCTAGCCACCTTAGGTACTATTTTTGGGCTAACATCTACGCATTGACATATGATTTCAAACGCGTTACTCAAGCTCAAGTCGTTGGGCAAAATCCAGCAAGGAGCAACATTGATAGTCACTAGAACCTCAACTTCAAACAGGTTAAATGGAATTAGAACCCCTAAATCATTAATAGTAGGGAGGTGTCAATAGAAGTAGGGGATGGGCGAGTCATATAGGGTGGCCATGTTAGCCCTATAAGGATCGATTATTCTATCCCCCCTACCGTTCTTGTCTAAATCCCTAACATTCACCATTAAAAGAGAAAAGAAAAGAAATAGTAACAAACATGTACCTGCAATTGAGGGTTACGAGCTTGAGCTTGAAAAAACCAGAATGTAAGTGTGTTATGTGCTTGAGGAACTCTGAACGAGTTTTACGAGATCTTGAGAGATAAGGACTGAACCCCTTTTATAGGGATTTGAATGCTAGTCCTAGAGATAACCAACGACTTCTTAAGAGGTACCCCAATTTTTCAAAAGATTCCTTATGTCTTTGACATGTGTTAGGGATTAAGGCCAATTTGGCTTCCCCAGAAAAATCATCATTAGCCACACTTAATATTGTGCATGCACTCACCTCCACTAACGTTTGAGGATTCACCTCAACTAATGGTTGAAGGTTCACCTCGGTCGACACTTGGATATTTACCCCCAAGTTAATCTTGAGGGATTAACATGAGCCTATGCCTGAGGGACTCACCCCAAACCATATCACTTGAGGGACTCTCCCCACACCATGCATCCAAGACTTACCCTTAAACATGCATGAGGGACTCGTCCAAATGCAAAGATAAGAGGTACTCAAAGTAAATCACTTTGTCCTTCACAAATCCTCATACTCAAGGGACTGTGTAGTGGTATAATTGTAAATGATCCACATGAGACAATACAAAGTTTAGTTAGGGTATGAGAATGCCACACTTCGCCCAAAGTAGGGCTCCTAACCGCCCATTTATCACAACACACGTCAATTGTGTGTAACACTCGCTCATTGGTTGCATTACTTACCCTCTATTAGACTTGGGCAAAACCATCTATTGTCCACTATTGGAACGTGAAGATTGACATGTCCTTAAGCCTAACGATATGAAATCTCAGTCAAAGGGGGAAACTAAGTTCTTCCAAAGAATATGGAGAATAATTGTTTCATACTCATAAGAGGAGGCAAAATAACCACGTCATAAGTCCAAAAAACCTTTATAAATACCTCAACCACGAAATTGAGGAGGACAATCAATTCACTCAGAAAATCCATAGATACAAAACTTCTTACAATCTTTGCATGGACTTACTCAAATACAAAACAACAGCTCTAAAACAAACAATCCTACAACAACATTACAACCTTCAGATAATCCTATACAGTTAGAAGTTGTCTCTCGTAGTACACATTTATTTTCTTGTTACTTTTTATTATTGAAATTTCAATAATTATAAAATATTCTAATACCAAATAATAACATGTATCAATAAATCTACCAACTGAAAACTCTAATAAATTTAATTTAACTCCTAAATTGATAATCACTTTTATTCATTGGAATGATAAAATTTACTATAAGCACACATCATGTACTCATTTCAATAACGATAAAATTTGAAAAGCAATGAGAATATAGTTATTGACATAACAACGTTTAGAAAGAGCCACCCTTGCAAGAACATAAGCAACAACAGTCCCATTTATCCTCCAAAAGCAAACTTGATTCATCATGGAGACCAAGACCAAAAACCTCCAAATTCCAACTTCCAATCATGTTTATTGAGTTTAATCCAAGTACTCAAAAGAATCATGGCAAGATTTTCTCCATCAAATCAATTGTTTTTCTTTTATTACCATGTAATTGTGCTCATCAAATCCAAACAATATACAACCCTAGCTAATACTGGTTCATGGTAATTCCTTCCACGTCAATGTCCAAATCCAAAGACAGAAAAACTTGGTCTTGCCATGAAAGTTCTGTTCCACTACTCTCACGATCATCATCACTGTAACAATAACTCACACCTTGTTCAGAATACATATTCTTTTCAACTTCATAAACCTTGCATAATACCCACTCGCTCCAATTTTCACCCTGTCATGCACCATTTAATTATCTAGAGAAAAAATAATTATTTTTTTATAGCTTATAGTAACAAAATAAATAAAGCCACTTACAACATTATCAAGCACAGAGGAGGAAATATGATATTCTTGCATTACCCAACTAGTTTCAGCACCTTCTGCAATGTTGAATACTAGGTACTTCTTCATTCCTACTTTTTTATCAGTACCTGAAAATATTGGTTCTGTCACACCAATTTCCTTCCAAAAACCATTTTGAGTGGATCTATTTTCCTTTTTCAGTTTGGTGAAAAAATAGTATTGGTCATCATCATTTCCACCACACATAGCCTTACCTGTTTAAAGATATATTTAGTTACATGAATAATAATAATAATAATATAATAATAATAATAATATACCATTTAATTCCCAAGGAAGAAGTAGAGAGAGATCAAGATGAGGGATGAAGTTTGAGTGAGATGGTATAAGATGAGAAGCCTTAGAATATAGAAAGTGAAGGATAAGTTCTTCATCTGATGGAGAGAAAACAAACCCAGGAGGAAGGTTAACAGTATCTCCCATTTGATGAAATATTTTTACTACATTATAACTTTGGTGTCACTATATATATTAGAGAGAGATTTGGATGGAGTGTAATTATTATTCAAAAGAGAAAAAAGAAAGAATGAATGGATGGATGAAAAGACTGTGTTACGTGGAATATCATTAATTGAATGAGGAGGTCGGTACTCGGTATTGTAAATATGCCGTTAAAGATAATCCAACCAAAGGAATGAATTAGGCCTAACATATATTGACCATGAATCTCTTATCAGCAAGAATTGATGATACAAATTATTGCTTGAACAGAAAATCAAAATGTTGACAACAAAAATAAGAATGCATGTATGCTCACTTAAATTATAATTGTTGTTTTATATAATAATAGAGAAATATTTTTGTGACAGGTCTATGAATTTTTTATATTATTGACCATTTAAAATAACTCATTGACAAATTTATTATTAACTGTATATTTAAGATATACTTTATTAATATTAAAATACAATGCATTAACTCGTTTGGTAGGAAAAACTTCTTTTGTAGGTGATAAGATGATCTTTAGACTGTTCTCAATTTGGCATTTGATAGTTTATACTATTTGAACGATGTAAAATAAACTTATTTTTTTGAAAGGAAAGATTGTGGGTGAATTAATGGATGAGTTTGATTAGTTGTCTGTCTTGGAAATGGGCTTAATCGCTTCCATTTGGCGCTAATTTTTCCTTCCTGGATTAGGAACAAGACTCGTTCAAGTGCTCATGTAAATATGGGTGTGTTGGCTTGTCAATTACCCCCCTTTAAATTGTCTGCTTTCCTCAATCGGTTTTCTTTGATGGTTTATATAATTTAAGTTATGTGTGACCCAAGCCTAAAAGATAATTAGGATTTAGGATTGTTATATTTGTTATTTAGTAGTCAAGTCACTTAGGTGTATATAAATAGATACTTTGTAATTCAGTTTTGTATCACAATCATTCTTCAAAAATAGTAATTTGTATTTCCTTATTCTCTCTAAAAGTGCCTCACGCACTAATAAATTGGTATAAGAGTCTCGGTTAGGTTATTGATCGTGTTTTCAAGAATCACACGTTGGTGATCATGTTTCTGGGATTGTGGATTGTTAATCAATCGCTGCAAAGATGAATGGTACTAATGACATTCTGAATTCTCTTCCAATTCTTGACGGTAATAATTGGATCTGATAGAGAAAATAGATGTAATCTCTGTTTGGCTTTCATGAAACCCTTGAAGTGGTTACTAATGGCATCCTTGAGCTTGCTGATAATGTAACCGATTCTCAGAGAGTCGCGAACAAGGAGGCGAGGAAGAAAGATTGCAAGGTTGCGTATTGCATTTAATCGGATGTAGATTCAGAAATTTTCGACAAGATCTCTCACATTGAATTGGAGAATGAGGCACGATATATTCTTGTCAAGTACTATGAAGGAGGTCAGAAAGTCAAAGTCGTCAAATTGTAGACTTTGCGACGACAGTATGAATTGCTGCAGATGGGCGAATATGAAAAGATTGTAGGCTATGTATCGAAGATGCATAATCTCGTCCATCTCATGAAGGGTTGTAGTGAAACCCTAACTGATAAGATGATAGTTGAGAAGGTAATGCATATGTTGACCTCTCACTTTGATCACGTTATCATAGCTATTCAAGAATCTAACAATCTTGAAACCATGAAACTGAAAGATTTGATTGGTTCGTTGGAGGCGCATAAATTAAGATTGTCGAAAGGAAAAGGGTTCAAGATTCGATACAAGAACTGCAGGCTCAAGCTTGGAAGAAACATGGTGGTTCCAACAAATTCAAAGACAAAAGGAACAAGACACGAAGTAAGAAGTCTTGCGTCGAACCCTCAAAAGCATAAGATCGATGATAGGGCTTATGAATCCTCGAAAAGAAGAGAAGAAAACTCCTATCATAAAGACAAAGAGAAAAAAGATGTGCAATGTTATACCTGTGAAAAGTGGAATCATGTGACCAAGAATTATTGGTACAATAAAGACAAGGGAGTGAAAAAAGGTAAGGAGGAAGAAGCGAACCATGCACGCCAAGATTCAGATGATTATGAAGATATGATGGGTATGACTGCAGTTGCAAATGACCATGCCGACTCCAAGATCTGGTCCCTCGACTCGGGATGCTTAAATCACATGACTTGTCGAAAAGTGTGGTTAGTATATTTCAATTCGTCGAAGAAGAGTAATGTTAAACTTGTTGATAATAGCTCATTGCAAGCAGAAGGTACTAGCAACATAGTTATTCAAATGAGAAATGGAGGAAAAGTTATGATCAAAGATGTACTCTATGTATTTGGAATGAAGTACAATTCGCTAAGTGTTAGACAACTGGTCAAAAAAAGTTTCTCGATGATTACGAAAGATTGAGCATTGGAACTATTCGACACTCAGAATAATTTGGTCTTGAAATTTCCTTTATCGAAGAACATGACATTTAATATCATGATCAATTAGACAGAAGTATAATGTCTAAAAATTATTGCTGACCACAAGCATAATTGGTTGTGGCATTTGAGGTTTGGACATTTGAACTTTCGATCACTCAATCAATTGATTACTCAAGATATGCTAATTGATATATCAAGTCTGCAGATACCCGACAAACTCTATGAAGGTTGTCTAGTCGGAAAGCAATCCAGAAAGTCTTTTGTTTCGACTATGCCAATGAAATCCTCATACATACTCGAAATTGTACATTCAGATGCATGTGACCCTTTTGAAGAGCATATCATTCAGATGTATGTGGCCCTCTTAACAAATTCTTCAAATTTAATATTTGTTGTTATAAAAATTTAAAAATTTGAAATACATTAATAATAAATATATATTTATTATTCTTTACAAAAATACATTTGTTTAAAAATACTTTTTATCTTTATTTTTTCGTTCTAATACTCTCCCTCCAAAAATCTAGTTGTCTCACTCTCTTCAAAAACTATCAAATAAAATCTAAGAGTTTGTTAAATATATGCGGTAAGATAGAGATTTATCATAATAAAAATTTGGATAAACCATTATATAATAATGATATGTAAATCTTTATTCTATTATATATTTGGTGCATATATGATAAAAATATGATATTATTTTATTTGATATATATATATATATATATTATATATATATATATATATATATATATATAATATATATATATATATATATATATATATATATATATATATATATATATATATATATATATATATATATATATATATATATATATAATCATATTAAATACTAAATTAACATAAAATATGATATATTTATTTTATCATATCTCATATTCTATGTAGCAAACAATTTTTAACAATAATTAATAAGAAATACTAATATCTGTGTTAAAAATGCCTATTTTATGTTTTAATTTAAATTGTACTAATACTTAATTATAGAATATCTATAAAGTAAAAAACATTCTCAAGAAAGTAGACCCAATCCACTGAAAGACACAAAGTTGAAGTTAACAGCTGAAGTTGGCTTTATATGTTTTTTTTTTGTGTAAGCGAAGTTGGCTTTATAATTGTCAAAATTATAAGTTAGTTTTATTATTATTATTATTTTAACAAAAAAATGTTTTTTTAATGGAGAAAAAGTTAGCTTTTGTGAGTTATGTAACATTAAATTATTGGCATACATAGTTAAATAATTTAGAAAGAATAATTTTGACAAAAAAAAGTTAGAAATAATGAATAGTTAGACATTTGGAGGTTAGTTGCATATCACCTATTAATGTGTGTTGCTTTTTTAGTCAAACTAATGTGATTGATTTTATATGCAAAAGCATATATTGTATGATGTTTCACACCAATTAATTAGTTTTTTTTCTATAATAGGTTGGATAGATTTTTGTTATTTGACGAGTTGGTTGAAGAATGGAAGATGGATGGTTAAATGGTAGGGAGTAGAGATTTTTCGACCATTGTCCCATTGAGATCAAAGAGAATTCTAGTAATTGGAGACCCAAGCCTTACAAATTCTTTAATCGTTGGTTTCAACACCTGGAGTTCCTCCTGCTTGGTGAGAAGGTTTGAAGTTCTTTGGAGGTTTCGGGGAATGCGATCTATTCGCTCAAAGAAAAGCTTAAGTTCCTTAAAGGCGGGTTGAGAGTTTGGAACAATGAGGTGTTCAGGTTTTTAGACTTAGGGGTGAAGGAGGCGATAAAAGAGTTGAATGTGTTGGATTTTGAGGTAGAAAATGAGGGATCTGTGGATGTAGAGGAAATGGCTCTTAAGAGGCCTTTAACTACAAATAGGGTGTGACAATCTAGTTTTGGTAAAAAGAGCATACTTAGAAAAAAAAGCCAAGCAAAAATGGCTAGTTTAAGGGGATTCCAATTCCAAAAAATTTCACCAAGCTATAAATTAGAGGTTTAGGAGGAATAGCTTAGTGGGGCTTGATTTGGTTAGTGGTTGAGTGGATAAGGTGGATGATGTGAACAGGGAAGTCAGAAGTCACTTTGAAGCAAAATTATAGGAGTTAGTTTTTAGAAGGCCTTCATTTCCTGGTATTCTTTTCCAGATGTTGGAAGAGGTTGATAGGGTTTTGATTGAGGTGTCATTTCTTTTGGAGGATTTGAAGGCGGTTGTTTGGGAGGGATCCAGGGATAAAAGTCCAGGGCCAGATGGTTTCAACCTGAGTTTTTTTAAATCCTATTAAGACATTGTGAAGGTTGATCTGATGAGAGCGGTGGAAGAGTTTTATCGAACTTTGGCATTATAAATAAACAGAATGCAAAAACATCACATAAAACTCATGTAGTGCATATAAACAACCGAGAATGAATATTATAAAGTAAGGAAATTGCTTATTACAAGAAAATGGAAATATAAAGTGTTTTAGACTTGACATACACCCAAATAAATGAGGCCCACTTACTTCTACAAAGAAAACTCAGCGACTACTTGATCCAAATATATAAATTTCTACACGCGTAACACTGAAAGTACACACACTTTTCATACTTCACTTTTCCCTTTTTTAGATTCACTAACTGACTTGGATGTTGGAGTTCTAATCCTGCAAGTTCACTCATGCATTTAGCTACACTGGAGACTTGCAACACCACATCAGGAATCAAGTATCTTAATTCACATATAATTTTAGTTCTGTTTCGGAACATGGTAATGTCTATAGGAATCGACCAATGATTTCCATAAAATTCCACTATCAATTCCTATTTGAACCAGATCCAAATCACATAAATAATGCCTTGTGATGGAGAAGAAAACTTTCGATTTCGACCTCAAGAACTTCTTTGAAAGCCTGACTTGGTGTTGACGTGGGTTGTGTGGTCAATGAGATTAGAGAGGTACCTTCATGGCATGAAGACTTTCTCATGCTTGAATTCTCCTGATACGCGTCACAAATTGAAGAACGAGAATATGACATGTCTATTTTAGGCTTTGGTGATCATGAGAAAGTAGACGGAGTCCCTAAGTCGGGTGTACATGCATCAATAACAAGGACTTAAAATAAACTCTAGCACTCTAAAAGCTTCAATGTATTGTTTGGCTTCCAATGTAGGTTTTGAGCTCCTTATATAGCATAATAATTTTGGGTTTTTCTTCGTGGATTTGAGATTTGATTTTGTCCATAATTAATGTAGAATATGTTGGATATTATTTGTTCCATAAATATCTCCAACAAGATATGATTTGTTTCAATTTAAATTCAAATTTAAATCATCATTTAAATCTTAATCAATCTCCGCCCGAATGTCAAGTAAATCACCTAATCATATTTCTAAATAAAAGCAATAAAATATAACTGAATCTTCACAAAAAATTCATTCAAAACGCAACAATTTGGCACCTGTTGAGCAAGACCCAGATGTCGTACCAACATATTGGAGCATCGCGTCCAGCATGTGTTCCTTCTGCACCTTCATGCAGCTTAAGCAAGCTAGATAACCTTGAACACTTGGACATTTCTCCATGTTTTCGTTTTTATAAAATGAAGCCAATCCAAAGGGCCAATCTAATAGGAACTATAATCTCCTCCTTTGGCTAATTGTGGCAAAACAACTCTTCAAGATATAGCACTTATTCAGACCCGAACAAGTGACAACCAATATATATACTGGACTATCTGAGCTTACAATCAGTAGCAGCAACAACAACCATCTTCCAATTATCAGAGATACATACCAGCAACAGAAGAAGTTAACAACATTAACGTTCAGATGCTTGCATATAATCCATTCATTTGCTCCAAACCAAACAGACAATCATGCAATCATTCACATACTTAGTTATGCATGAATCTAGTTAGCTCATAATTAGTAGCATGCAGTCCTACTAACTAACATATACCAACATGCAATCATTCACATACTTAGTCATGAACACACAAGTAGTTAGTAGTTGATATCAAAATATACAAGGAATACTACTAACATAAAAGCTCACATCATAAGGGTCAGATGACTTACCTGATGCTCTGGAATGTGAGCACAACATTAGAACCTACCAGAGATGGTTAGAACTAAATAAAAACTTATGTTACCTTAACACTCAATAACACTACTACTCCCTCTTTTCTATAATTTGACAAAGGCTTAGTATGAAATAACACCTAGATGTCACTCATGCATAGGTTAGCATGTTATCACATACACAACCAAAAACATTAGAAATAACCAGAACAACATCTGAAGATGCACAAGCATTAGATCTGTTTTAAAAGTACAAATATTAAAACAAGCTATATAGGCTTTACAAATCCAAAAAACACCCAGATACAAGGGCCGAAACAGAAAACTTGAAACACCATTCAGACTATATCACTTGACCAACATCTTGACTCTATAAAGGTAACATAGTCTTCATCATCCTCTGAGTCAAAATCATGAGTTTGAATAGGTCACATCTTCAAGACCTTCATATTGGTGAGATACTTCTTACCAATTATAGATGCTCCAACAAACGATGCACCTTGATCATTTCTTCCATTTGCATAGAAGGTGAAATTAACACCCTTGTTCTTCTTTCTTCATCCTTAACTCCCTTGTTAGAGTTTTTTTCTTTGAAGCTTTAGGCCTCTGACTCATGATGATCAACACATACACTTTAAAGAATCAAGATAAGGATGTGAGCATTTTTCTCTTGTTTATATCGGCAGACCGTATAAAGGGAGAGTTTTGAAAAGAATTACTCAACCTAAATATATGTGCATCATAGAGAATATAAGAGATATATTTATTTGGTCTCCTTGTATATTTTCCAATCTTTGATTGTATAGGCTCTCCAATATGCACACTCTAAGTGCACTTCTTAATTTTTCAAAGCAGACAACATCTAATGGCTTGGTGAAAATATCTTTCACTTGTTTGTTAGTTGTTATGTGCTCAAGATTGACCACTTTATCTTCCACAAGATCCCTAATGAAATGATGATGAATGTCAATGTGCTTGGTCTTACTATGTTGAACATGATTTTTTGAAATATTGATAGCACTTAAGTTGTCACAGTACAATATCATGACATCTTGTTTGACATTGTACTTCTTGAACATCTATTTCATCTAAAGTAATTATGTATAACTGCTTCCAGCATCAATGTACTAGGCTTCAACAGTAAATAATGAAACACAATTTTGCCTCCTGTTGAACTAAGAAATCAAATTGTTGCCCAGAAAGAAACATCCCTCTTATATAATTTTTCTGTCATCAGCACTTCAAGCCTAACTGCATCACAATACCCTACAAGTATGAGATTTCTAGCACGGTATTATAATATGACATAGTCATAGGTCTCATTTATGTACTTAAAGATTCTTTTCACTTGAGTAAGATGACTAGCTTTAGGATTGGCTTGGTACCTAGAACATACACCTACAGAAAATGTGATACCAGGTGTGCTAGCAGTGAGATATATAAAACTTCCTATCATACTTCTGTAGAGACTTTGATCAACATTAACTCATTTTTCATCCCTAGAAAGCTTGAAGTGAGTTGCAGCAGTAGTTCTCTTATGGCTTGCATTGTCAAGACCAAACTTCTTCACTATGCTCTTAGCATACTTGCTTTGAGACACAAAAGTATTGTCTTCCATCCGATTTACTTGAATACCAAGAAAGTAAGTGAGTTATCCTACAAGGCTCGTCTCAAACTCATATTGCATTTGTTGAACAAAATTCTTCACCATTATGTTAGACATCCAACCAAAAATCATGTCATCCACATAGATTTGGGCTATCGTAACTCATATTGAGTTTATTAGTCCCATATCTGATGGTCACTTTATTACGTATGTGGTAGGCTATGTTCATTACTTCAGCCCAGAAATAGCATGGAAGTTTCTTGGTATGTAATATAACTTTGGTTGACTCTTGAAGAGTTCTATTATTCCTTTCTACCACCCCTTTTTGATGAGGAGTTATAGGAGTTTAGAATTTATGACCAATACCTTATGAAGCACAGTACTCAGATAACTTAGAATCTTCAAACTCTCTTTTATAGTCACATCTTATTTTCATTATTCCAATCCCTTTTATCTTGCTAGAGGACCATGAAAGTGAGAAAATTATCACAAGTACAATTATTATATTGTACGTAGATTATTTGTTTCACTAACACATTAAAAGAAAACAATAAGGAGTTAGTGGCTCTTGATAAAGACTTTCTTCTTTATCATAGTTAGATCCCTCAAATTACTAAACGGGACCCTGATGAGTACGTGCAGCTCATCAATGACCAGCTAAATTTCTTCTGCGTGGATGACGCGTCTAAGTGAAAGGTATTTGCATTAACTCTCATCAAACCAACCAGGTTATGGTCTAACAACCTTCCACACAGTAACATTATGTTTCTCTGCATGCTTTACAACTCGGAAGAGACGACATGTGCTGAAGTCGCTATAAGCAGGATCATCCAAGGAAAGAAGGAAAACTTGTTGTCTTACATAGACCAGTTCATGCGAGTTGTTATCAAAGCCGAGGCTGGAGAGGGCCTTTAGTTTTGGATATTTGATAATGGCCTCTTGAGGGACCACATTTTCTGGTCAAATATAGGAAGGAATAAGGTGAATAGTATTCAATAGATGCTTACCATGGCTTATTTGTACATTCTTCTAGAGGAAGGACTCCCACCGACACTGAGATGAACTTGACAGAGGTATGCATGAACGATATGACAAATACACCCCCTTAATGGTCTCTTGGGAAAATATCTATCAAGACTGTGCTAACACCAAATTTTAAAAAGCATGAATCTAGCTTCCTTATCCCATCCGTGAATCATCTCCCACTAATAATTCAAAGTACTTCCGCTTCCATAAGAGTCACGACCATAACACAGAAGATTGCATCCATCTGAAAGATACCACCGAATGAATGATTAAAAAAGGTCGGTTGTTCGAGTATTTTAAGGGGACAAAAGAGATTGAGAGGAATTTCCTAAAGGTAAATCACCCTCGAAGGTTGCTGACGTCGAGCCTAGCAACTAAAGCAATAAGGCTTGTAAAGGAAAGTGCTCGTACATTGCCTTCATCACTAGAGGTGCTCATCGGGAAGATCACCCTTTAAAGGGACAGTGAAGAGAAAGATTGCCAAGGTGATGGTTATCTATATAAAGGATGCAAATATGCCAGCACGAGTTCTAGATCAACCCATGTTGGGGTCCTGGACTCAGAGAATGTTGGAGGTGTCTCCAATGAAATTTCTCCCACTGGTAATCACTGCCGCAATGGGGCAGTTTTACTTTCCTAGATCCTTATTGATAGTGGCAGCTCTTGTGACAATAGTTCTTGAAGGTGTTTGAGAAGTTGAGCCTTGATAGGGGCAACTTATGGCAATAAGAGGGTTCCGAACTCCAAGTGTTCAACAGAATTACCACCCATTCATGGGAATATGTAGATTTCTTTTGATCTTCATAGCCGATGCAAATGACCTCCGAGCAGTCAATTCAAAATTCCTTATTGTCCCATACAGGAGCATTTACAACTGTATCATGGGAAGACCATTTTCATTCATACTAGATGTCGTAGCCTCGTCAATGCACTTAAAACCGAAGTATTACAATCTATAGGGAAAGTCGAACACAATAAGCACCAACCTCTTGAAAAAAAATCTACCAAGCCCTCATGAAAGAACAAAGAGAGGTGTGGCCATGGAAATCAACATAACTTCCCTCACTAGACAACTTAGTAAGATGGGAATTCGTCATCCCAAAAGTGGCTAGACCAGCAGAGGTGAAGACACAGTCATTACATAATATTTACTAGCAAAATCAATGGAATTAGAAGAATAATTCTAAAACACAAAGCTAAAGTGTAGAAAAAATGAGAAAATTTTACCAAGATGAATTTTTTTGGGGACTTAGAGAAAATTTGAATAAAAAGGAAGAAAATAATGCATTTTGCTTATGTATTTCACACGGCCACAATGCTAACATTGTGGGCGCTATGATGTCACATCATGATTGCGATACACATTAAAAGTTAATAAATTGTCTTGCAAATATCCAATAAGAAAATATTCAACAAAAGAATGTCCCTAAAAGTTATTTTAGCAACAAAGAAGATATAAGAGAAGAAATTGATAAAGTGTTTGATGTTATTTATGCCTTGTTTGCTACTATCAAACTAAGGAGGAGATGGAAGCAACATCATCAGTACCTCAAATTTATGGTATTCCTGCCAAACTAAAGGAAGAAGAAAGATGATATGTTTTTTGTGTCATATATGTCGCCCTAACAGAGAAGTAAATGGTATAGTTAAGGACCTTAAATAAGCGTTGCACGAGAGACAACCCACATATCAGTGTCATTTAGCTTTATTTAGTTTTGATTTTTTATTTCAGTTTATTTTCCATTTGGGTAATATGATCCAAAGAAGATTAATAGCTAGCTCTCAATAACGATCTCCCTCCCCCCCCCCCCCCCCCCCCCCACCCACCCACAATTTTTATACTTCTTTTTATTTTGAATTAATAAGTCAGTTTTCTACTATTATATCTTTCAGTTTTGGTTTGCTACCTTACCAATTCTAGTATGAAAAATAAAAAGCAGAGTCACCAGAAAAAGAATGAACAAAAGTGATCAATATTGAAGCTCCCTTGCAGATTGACAGTTGATGAAGAAAATGGAAGCTAGCTACTTGTACTCAATCTCTAAACACCTAAGCTTGTAAGGTTTGAGCCAAATATTTTCATTATTCACTTTTGTTTCTTATGAGAGTATCCATGCATTAGTTATTTTTTAGAATTTGCATTGTTTCTACTTAGTCTATTAGTCTGATAAATACACACTGAGGTAGTTGTTTGTGAAAACTTTGAGTCTTTTTAAGCCATCTTATTTTAATATGGTTGTGTCCATTGCTAACCACTTTGAGCCTTAGTCATTCTTTCGGTGACATAGTCTATCATATAGCCATTTGACTTGAAAGATTAATTCTTTCCACCTTCTCCGGAGTTATGTAGAAAAAAATATTTTCCTTGTCTGATATAACAGAATAAGTGTGGGGTTACTCTTCAAAATTAGCAATGTTTAACTTTGGGGTTGGGATACTAGAGAAATTGGTCAAAATAAAAAATAAAGAAAAAAATGAAGTAAAAAAGGACTTCTAAAAAATTATGAAAAAATACAAGAAAGAAAAGAATGATGAATATGGCCAATAAAATGAAATCTCTAGTACCGAATGACCAAGTAAAGATTGATATGATATGAATCAGATAACATAAGGAAAACTAGGTACCTAAGTCCAAAAGTTTAATCTTAATATCCAAAATTTATCCTACCCTGACATAAGTCATGTTACAACCTTGAAAAAATCTCAAAAGTGTGTGTTTAAATATGACTTTGATTGACTTGGTTAGAAACTTTACAAACTCATTGTTAAATTCTTTTGAACGTTGATTGTATGATTATCCTATCAAAATGAGTGAGTATTTGTGAAAAGAGAGACACGTTGAGTACTTATGTGTTTGGAAGAACTTTTCTGAGTTAATTGGGTTGAAGCAGGGAACAAAAGTGTTGATTAGCAAAAATAAAAATGGTGACGTTCATTGGTAAGGGTAAGCATTTTAATTCTAATGAAATATTCAGTGTGCAAACAGGTTACTTGAGGACATGCAACAGAGTAAGTTTGGGATTGTGATGACACTCGCTCATTACGTAATATTTACGAGCAAAAATGACGGAATCGTAAGAATAATGAGCAAAAACCAAGATAAAGTTTGGAAGAAATGAGAAAAATTACCAAGAGGACGAAATTTGGGACTTAGAGAAAATTAGAAGAAAAAGGAAGAAAATAATGCATTTTTGCCTCTGAATTTCACATGGCCACGATGTTGACATCTTGGAGTTTAGATTTCGATAGAGAAAGTGACAACTTAGTGTTATAAAGCAAGGATTTTGAGGGTTTGGGAAGTCATTGAAGACATTTATCTTCCTTGAATATCATGCACTTTTCATCTAAACACATGGTAATTGTTACATGCAATATGAGTAGTCAGATTCCTTAGATTAGGTCTTTTGAGACAAACTTGCATGTACCTTGTCGGATCATATGGTTGTTTGAGTTTATTTGAATTCTTTTATGTTATTTTTATTATTTAATTTTTCTTGATCTTCATGATTTTTGTGTATTGACGAATGCATGAGTCGATATTAGATGAGTAGGGATTATTGATTGCAAGTTTACCGATCCGATATAGGGAAATTATTCAACTTTGTAATTAACTAGGGATAGATAATTAGAAGTTGTGACTTGTGAATTAACACACTTGAATGCCTAGTTTACTCTGAATTGGCCTAAGAAATTAGTGAATTATTGTGTAAATTAGTGTGTTGTACACCAAAGAATTGGGTGCAGTGGGCTTGTTAATTTTCTGCAGGACTTTAATATATTAGTAATTCAGTTAATACACAGTTCATCAACATTTATAAGTAGGTAAGTTGAAATAAAGATCTAATATCCTTTGATCATTGAATTTTATTCCGTAAAATTTCTCGTTCTTATTTTGTACCAAAGCAATCTTGAAACCCCCCTTGTTATTTATTACTTCGACAAGACTAGTACACTTGCTAGGTTGTCCTCAAAGAGGCTAGCAAAAGGAATAAGTGGCGGCTATCCTGCCTGATTATGTTTTCTCTGCTTCTTATATTAAATATTGTGATTATATAACCATCATCTTTATGTACAGAAACATTTCAGAATTATAAATGAAATATGTCATTCTCTGAAACACTCGTTTCTTTATATATGGGCATGTTGACGATGAGTATGTGGTACGACCTACATGCTTGAGGCCCGCTACAACTAAAGTCAGGGGTGTTGCCAATGATGCTTTGTACATCCAGATAAAGCAATAAATTCCCGACCTAAAGATAAGAGTGTTGTTGGAGACGCTTTGTACGTCAGGTTAAAGCAATGAATTCCCCACCTAAAATCAGGGGTGTTGTGGAGACACTTTGTACGTCTGACTACAACAATCATTTCCGTACTGAAAGTCAGGGATGTTGTAACACCTTGACTTTAGTTAATTATTTTAATTGAAGTTTATATTAATTTATTTAATGTTATTGAGTGACTTATGTGCTTTGTGTGATTGATGAGTATTTTGATAGTTTAGTTTATTAAGAAAAAATTGGAGATAAGTTAGAATTAAGAGAAAATAGAGTTTTTAACTAAATTAGAAAGATATTGGTGTTTGGAGTAAGAGTTAGGTTGTCGTGAGGATTAGTGAGAATAACAGAATTATTATTTTAAGTGAATAATCGTATTATTAAAATATTTAAAATAACTATTATTTTAAATAATTTAGATAATATTTGAATTAAAAATAAATCAATAGAAATAGAGGTTTAATGAGGGTGTAGAGAGAGTTTAAGGGTGGAGGAAGCGATTATACTTTTAAGTTGTTTTAATAGAAAAGTTAGAACGAATTTCTGGACAGAACGTGAAATTATGGAAAAGAGGAAAGCGACCGAAAAACCTAAGGAGAGCGATTGTAGGAAGAAGAATGAGGTAGAAACCCAATGGCAGAAAACTCAACGGTCGCCACATTTAAGGTATGAGAATTCTTTACATGTTGGATGTTTAGGCAGTCAGATGGCGAGTGGTCCCAACCCTCATGTCTTCTCCTTCCCTATTATGTGTTTTGTTTTGATCATATGTTTGTGGCCAAAAGAGTTTGTCCCAAATTCTTTTGAATTAACAATTTGATTATATTACATTGAATTCAGTTGTTTTGAATCCATGTTGATGTTGTTGTTATTGATCTATGGCTTTGTCTCTTTTGGAGATTTTTGATAATTATCTGAGTAAGCTCTTTATGTGTTGTATAATTGATATTTTCTCCTGAGTGATCGATAACCAGAATCCCAAATGGCCTAATTTTCACGAAAATTCCAAAAATCACTTTTTATCGAAAACTCATTTTTTTGTCGAAAAGTTATAAAAAGCCAAAAAATTTGAAAAAGTAAAAAGAAAAAGTTGAAAAGTCGAAAAATAGGGTCAGCGTTTGGGTTTGTTGTCCAGTCAACAAGTTTTTTAGTAATTTTCAATTTAGTGACCATTCGATACCCCTTTTGAAAAGATTGAGAGTCAATTTGTGACCTTATGATTATTTTATTATTACTTGAGTCAGACCGTCAATCAATTGAGTTCATTAGAGTTATCTTTATATGCAAGAGTTGTCATTTGAGCACTTTAGAGTTGTTTTAGAGTTGGAGAGATTGTTTTAGAGTTCCTTTGAGAGGTCTGTTGAGTAAAAGATAAGAATTATTACCCTTTTGATGAGTCATGAGTATAAAATAATAACAACTACTTTGTTGATATGTTTTGAGTAATTTTATGAGTCGATGAGTAAATTGAGTTGACGTGTATTTTGAGTTGTGGAGGAATAATATAACTTTACTCTGTTATTTTTAATATAATTATTGAGATTTGATTATATTGTTGAGTTGTGTAATTCAGGGAGAATTACAATGTTAGCCTTATATTATCTAATTGTGTGTCCAGAGAGGACCATGTTAATACGAGATACGGCATCTCATTTGTTGATTGATTATGAGTTGTGATTGGTATTATATGTTCATGTATTCGTGTATATTAGAGATAGGTAGGAATTCGGTTTGACGAGGTCTAATGCTCAAAGAGAATCATTGACGAGGTCTAGTATTCAGAGAGAGATAATGACGAGGTCCAATACTCAGAGAGAGCCAATGAGGGTCTCATTGTTCAGAGAGAACATTTTCCATAGAGGAATTTGAGACGTGGATAACTCCGTAAAATAACCCAGACATCCCAAAAAAATTGTACCACGTGCATATTGAAGGAGAATTGCATAACATCTCGCATTTGCATTGTAACTATTTGTGGATTAGAATTAATATGTATGGTTAAATTACATACATCAATACAAATAATATCATGATTTTTATGGATTTTGAAGACAAAGGAAAAAAACCAATTAAGGTCACTAAAAACCTAATACTAATTAGACCATAATTTCCTAACCTTATTTAAGAAAAAACTAATCCTAGGCTTTACCAAAAAAGATTAGTTGTAGTCAAATTATTATTTTTGATATTTTTAGAACATCCATTCATGGGATATGTTCTATATAAATATAAATTATGAAAAATAGAAATGAATGATAGCATATAATTAGAGTGGTATATTCTATATATAGTACTGCTAGGTGTCACCCTTCTAACCCGATGTTGGACTGGTTTTCTTAAATGTTTTACAGTCTCATGAGTGATGATGCTCACTGCCTGGCCAATGCCTTTCGAGAAAATTCCAAACACAAGTAAGAATCTTGTTCTTAGGATGACCATAGTTATACAAAACCATTGCAGACCAATTCTTTCTAGGATAAACAATTTGAACAACCCCATCCATTATTGTTGTCTCTTTTGGAGCATAATCATGTTGAACACACATAATAGCATATTTATCTTTAATCAAATCTACCAATTCCTTAAAATAAGCTAAATAGAGAAAATCATAATCCACAAACAAAGCCCAACCTTGATAATTAGCTAAATAAGGTGTTAAGAACCATGTAAAAGAGAACTCAATGCTCTCAAATTGACCTCTTTCACGCCAATAAAGATCAGTTTTTCTCAGATCTGATTGCTTAATTGGTATGATCTCAACATGAATTGATTCTTCTCATTACCATTACAGGTTGGTAATCAAGAGTGATTCTTCTCATTGCTCAAACTCACAGCTTGGTCCATTTTGCATGAGTGTGAAAAGTTTCAGCTTGCTTATAATGTGTTCGAGGAAATTCCTCAAACAAGTTTTGCTTCTTGCTTTGATTTATTTCGGTTCTGTTACGGATTCTTTTCACTTATGTTTTTCCTTGATCCCTTTGTTGTGTTGATTGTTGTTTTGAAAATTCAAGGAGAGTTTTTCGTGTTCTATGTCAAAGTTGAATTTTGGCTCAAATAAGTGATTATTTTAATAAGTTATTTCATGCTTTATGCCTAAACTCTACACTAATGCAACACCTAATTCAATGATATGCTAAACTATGTTAGAAATTATGCTATGTTGGTTTTTATTCTACTTGAATTTGGATTTTTTGGTTTAAGGAAAAAAATGCTTATTAAATAATCTATTTCATAGCAGTGGCTTAAATTAATCAATAAGAAGCATTCAATAATTGATGACAATGATATGGGATAAAAGACATGAAGGATTATCGACGGAGCGGAGGTTTTCCCCGGTTTGTGTTGAGAATCGGAGTGCTGAAGAGAAACCCAAAAAATTTCAAAGGTAAGCCTTTTTCGATATGTTTCAAATAATTTCTAAGCTTGATGATTATATTTTATGATGAATGAATATAGAAAATGAATCTCGAATGTAGAATATTGATGAACATGCTTGAATCTTGATGAACTTTGAATGATGATTGTTTATGATAATGTGTGAATTGTTAAAACTTGATTGATGATTTGTTGAAATTGAATTGTGGCTTAGTTCCACCAAATTTAGAACTTTAATGAGAAGTCCTAGATGGTGATGAATATGAACTTGGTAATGGTGAGTGAGTGAAGAAAAAAGATAATTATGAGATCTTGAGAAGAAAATGGTTAAAGGAGTTAAATATTAGTTTTTTGTTAGTTTGGTTGAGTTTTGTGAGAAGTGACATATTTATATAGGCTTTGTAAATGAATGAGCACCCTTGGATTATAATCCAAGTAAGAGGTTTATCAATGGTTGAAAATTTATTTAAGTTTTAGTTGCGGATCACTAATTTCAATCATTGGATTGATTGTTATGAATGGTTATGATTGAATGGTAATTTGATTGAAAATGAAAGTTGGGATTTGTGTTTGTTTGGTAAGATTTGTATTAATTTGGTAGTTATGGTAGTTAATAGTTAATTGTATAATTGAATGATTGTGGATGCACAAGTAGTTAGAGACAAATGGTATTTGGATTTTGCAAAAGTAGCAAATTGGAATGTAAGGCAAAAGATCATTAGTTATTATGCATGAAACTTTGAAATTTTGAATGTTTTTGCCTTTGAGTTTTTTACCACTTTCGCCTTGATTTTTTTGTGAATTATCCCAGAACTTTAAGTACTTTTGAGAAGCAATTTTGTGTTAAAAAGAATCACTTTTAAATGGTGTAAACTTATGGATCTAATTCTGATGTTTTACCATGAATCAAGGTTGAAAAGTGTTGAAAAAAGAAAGTATTGAAATCACTACATAGTGCAAAAAAAATTCGTTTCCTTGAGTTCTTCATGACTTTTTGATTGTTTTTCGATGACTTACGCTTATGATTCACGGAGACTAAGGGTCAGTTTGTTTTAGTTTTAAAAAAATGGATTTTTTCTTTGTATTTTTGAAAATGGATTTTACAAAAATGTTTTTCAAAATATTATAAGTTTTTTTAAATTTATTTTTTATAAATTAAAAGATTTAATTGTTCATTGTATAATATAAATATACATTATTGAAGATTAAAACATAGTCAAAATCACAATTTTTTAAAAAAATTGTATCTCAAAAATGATTTTTAGAAAAAGCTATTTGAAATAGCTTCAAAATTAAGTGATTTTTTAAAATTTTGATATCCAAAAAAAGTTTTGATAAAATGATAAAGTACCTAAAATAACATTTTAAGAATAACTATTCAAACAAAATTTTCATTTGAAGCTTTTATGAAAAATTCCTTTGTAAATTTTTTTTACACTAAAATATATAACACTATAAAAATCATTTTTAAAAAAAACCAAAACAAACGGGCCCTAACTTGATCCCAATTTTCTTTGTAGAAACGTGAGCATTATAGTGTAAGAACAAACTTGAAGCAACATTGAAAAATAAAGAACAAGTCATGGAAATGAAGATTGATTGAAGATAGAATTTGTTGGAAATTAGCATTTATAACATAATCATGACATAAGTCATTTTTGATGAATAATGATGAATACTTTGATCAAATACTTGTAGAATGGGTATAGAAAAATTTAGGAGTAAAAATTTAGTCAATTGTCAACAATTGACCAAAAGTCAACTGTTGACCAAAAAGTCAGTTATACCCAAAAGATGTACACCCTCTGGTCATTATTATAAGCAACATTTTTTTTAAAGATTTATTGAATAATTGATGTATCTGATATATAATAATAACCAGATACATTATTTATTCAATGAATCTAAAAAGCTTTTTTTCTTCTTAAAATAGTGATTAGAGGGTGTAGTTTTTTACCCTCTTTCCTTGTAATCCTTTTTTTTAGTTGTATTTCAAGCAATATGAATTCTACCATGAATTTCTGAATGAAATCTTCTTTTTTATTCCAACTTTGTCATTTTCTTTGAATTCAAGCAATCTTTTGAATTAAGTTACAATCATTCCAATCCCACCTGATAACCATGAATCTCAAATAAAGAGATGATCCGCACCATAAGTAATATGGGAAATAAACCTGAATAATCACCAAATAATATATGCCTCAAAAATCCACTTAAATTGATTAAATCCATTATTACCGAACTTTTGACCCACTAACGAATTATGCGAAATGCGATGAATGAAACGCTAAAATGAATTACCCAATAGGATAACTCGATAACCATACATACAGATGATTTAAGCATGAGCCAGATGGAAAATTGAAAAAGAGTGGGGAAAAATTGGGGTATGACACTGTGAATGATATCCTTTCTAACTAATACATCAATAACTTTTGTAAAGTTATTCTCGTCCTTTTTATGTTGTTGTGTGGCTTGTTATGCATATGTTATAGATACATGTAGTAAGTAGTAATTGTGAGTTGAAGAATGGAACATATTGCCTTCTTCTTTATTTATATTTTCGAGTTTCATTTAGTTCCGCGGTGTCGCTTTGATATGTAACACTAGGAATAGATTTGTTTTTATTTGTGTTTTGTTTTTTTATAGATTTATGGGATTATTTCCCACATGCTTGAGTATTGAACTATCTGCTTGGATTTATTCAGTTGAATCTGTTTGAGATTATTTGCTGCGTAATTTTTGAAAACATTTTGAGAAACATGTTTGTGTTAAAGAGATGGGTGACACCTTGGTGTTTAGAAATATTTTATTTTCATGAATTTAATTAAATACGAGTCATGGGGTTTTAGGGTGTTACATTGTTAGTATCATAGTAGGTCGGTCCATTCGGCCTAGGCTTGTGAAATTTGTTTATTTCCCTAGCATAGTACATGTGTGTCAACACTATCGATGCTCGTTTTCCTTTCCTAACCGCTTGCCAGCATAAGCGGGATTGAAACAAATGGGGGAGGAGTTTATGCTCCTCTCAGATGTTTCAGGTATGGATGGTTGGTTCATCGTGCTAATGACTGCAAGGGTGGTTTGGTGACGTGTTTCAACTATGGAGAGCAAGGTCATATCCGTACTCAATGCCAGAAACCGAAGCATACTCAGTTAGGTGGAAAGGTCTTCGCTTTGAATGGAACAGATACTTCTGGGTCCGATAATCTAATTCGAGGTACATGTTTTATTAATAATGACCCTTTGATTTCTATTATTGATACAGGTGTGACGCATTCGTTCATATCTCGTGATTGTCTGAGAAGATTGAATCTTGTGGTGTCTACTATGAATGTAATATGGTTATCAGTACTCCAGCTAATGGGTCTGTGACTACTTCTCTAGTTTATTTGAATTTCCCTTTGACGATCTATGGTAAGGACTTTGGTATTGACTTATTCTGCTTATCGTTAAGTCAACTTGATGATATTATGGGGATGAACTGGTTGGAGTTCAACCATGTTCATATCAACTGTTATAATAAGTCAGTGTTATTTCCTGAGTTTGTTAAAGAGGAAAATTCAAGGTTAACATCTGCTAGTCAAGTGGAAGAGTTCTTGAAAGATAAAACCCAAGTATTTGAGATGTTTACTTCCTTGAAAGTAGAAAGTAAAGCAGTGATGGTTGATTTGCTTGTATTATGCAAATTTACATATGTGTTTTCATGCGACATGATTGTTCTACCACCAAAGAGAGCGAAGTCCAGTTCTCCCAGAGATTTAGTACATGGTATTAGGATTTTGTCGATGGCACCATACAGGATGTTTGCATCAGAGTTGAGTGAACTGAAGAAATAGTTAGAAGATCTGCTTGAAAAGAAGTTTGTCATTGTTATTGGTTGGGAAGAAAGATGGTAGTATGAGGTAATGTGTTGATTATCGATAGTTGAATAAGGTTACTATCAGGAACAAGTATCCTCTTCCTAGAAATGACGATCTTATGGATTAGTTGGTCGGAGTGTGTGTGTTTAGAAAGATTAATTTGAGATCGGGTTATCATCAAATTTGAGTGAAGGATGAAGGTTTTCTAAGAACTATATTTAGAACTTGATGTGGTCACTATGAGTACTCGGTGATGTAGTTTGGTGTGTCTAATGCTCCTGGTGTGTTTATGGAGTATATGAATAGGATCTTTTTTCCTTACTTGGGTCAGTTTGTTTTGGTATTCAAAGATAATATTCTGGTGTATTTTTAAATCAGCTGAAGAACATGTAGGACATCTATAAGTTATGCTTCAGGTTTTAAAATAGAAGAAGTTGTATGCCAAGTTGTCCACGTGCGAGTTCTGGTTGTAAGAAGTGAGTTTTCTTGGTCACGTGATTTCTAGTGGTGACAGTGGATCCATCCAAAGTAGACACAGTGCTACAATGGGAGGCTCATAAGGCAGATACATAACTCATATGTTTTATGGGTTTAACTGGTTACTATAAAAGATTTATCAAAGGTTTTTTGAAGTTAGCTCTGCCTTTGACTCATTTGACTCGAAAGGGTCAAGCTTTTATGTGTGATGTTCAGTGCGAAGTAAGTTTTCGAGAATTGAAGAAGAAGTATCCAATGGCACCATTTCTAATTGTACCAAATGTGGAAGAACCTTTTTATGGTATATTGTGACGCGTCATGATGGGTTTAGGTGATGTGCTTATGCAGAATGGCTAAGTAATAGCTTATGCTTCACGGCAGATGAAGATTCATGAGAGGAATTATCTTACCTGTGATTTAGAGTTGGCAATTGTGGTGTTTGTGTTGAAGGTGTGGAGGCATTATCTGTATGGTTTGTGGTTTGAGGTGTTCAACAACCATAATAGTCTTAAGTATTAGTTTGACCAGAAAGAATTGAATATGAGGTAGATGGGGTGGTTGGAATTCTTTAAGGACTGTGATTTTGGTTTGAATTACCATTTGGGTCAAGACAATATGGTAGTAGATGCTTTGAGTCGGAACTCTTTGCACATGTCGGCATTGATGGTCATAGAGTTGTATCTGATTGAGAAATTCAGAGATCTTAGCTTAGTGTGTGAGGTGATGCCGAGAAGTGTGTGTTTGGGTATGCTGAAGTTGATAAATAGTGTACTTGAAGATATCAGAGAAAGGCATAAATCAGATTTAGGATTAATTGATCATTTGGTATTGATTAATCAAGGTAAATAAGTGGATTTCAGAGTTGATGAGAATGGGATCATAAAGTTTTGAGACTGTATTTATGTACCGGATGTGCCAGAACTTAGAAAGATGATTTTGGAAGAGAGCCACATTAGCAGTTTAAGTATTCATCCCTGAGCCACTAAGATATACAAGGATCTTAAGAAATTATTTTGGTGTCCAGGAATGAAGAAGGACTTTGTGGAGTTTGTTTCTACTTGTTTGACTTGACAGAAGTCAAATATTAAGCATCAAAAGTCGTCTAGACTGATGCAATAATTGAGTATTCCTGAATGGAAGTGGGAAAAAAATTCTATGGATTTCTTGACAGGTTTGCCGAAGACTCCGAAAGGAAGTGGTTTGATTTGAGTGGTTGTGGATACACTGACTAAGTCGACGCATTTTATTCCGATAAAGATTAGTTTTCCATTGCAGATGTTAGCAGAGATCTACATCAGTATAATTATGAAACGACATGGGATTCCTTCGAGTATTGTTTCAAATAAAGATATGAGGTTCACGTAAAGGTTTTGGGAGAGCTTGCAATAAGCCTTGGGGACTAAGCAGAGGTTGATTTATGCCTACCATCCACGGATGGAAGGTTAGATAGAAAGGACTATTCAGTCTTTAGAAGACTTGTTAAGGGCGTGTGTCTTGGAACAAAGAGGCGCTTGGAACATTTATCTACCATTGATTGATTTTAGTTACAATAATAGTTACCATTCTAGTAATGGAATGTCACCTTTTGAGGCTTTGTATGGAAGGAGATGCGGGACACCTTTGTGTTGGTATAAATGTAGAGAGAGTGTATTACTTGGACCTGAGATTATTCAGTAGACTAATGAAAAGGTCAAGATTATCCAAGAGAAGATAAAGGAATCTCAGAGTAGATAAAAGAGTTACCATGACAAGCGGAGTAAGACCCTTGAGTTTTAAGAAGGTGACCATGTGTTCTTGAGAGTCACCTCAATGACTGTTGTTTGACGTGCGCTGAAGTCTAAAAAGCTTACTCCTTGTTTCATTGGTCCTTATCAAATTACACAAAAAGTTAGACTTGTTGCCTACCGAGTGGCCTTACCACCATCTATTTTGAACCTTCATGTGTCTCAACTTTGGAAGTATATTCATGATTTGCCTTATATAGTCCAAATGGATGATGTGCAAGTGAGAGATAACTTGACAATTTAGGCATCACCTTTACGAATCAAAGATCGAGAAGTGAAGCATCTAAGAGGTAAAGATATTTCTGTGGTGAAGTTAGTGCAGGGAGGACCTACTAGAGGGAGAGTGACGAGGGAGCTGGAGATCTGGATGAGAGAGTCTTATCCGGAGATGTTTTCACCATGTAACTTTTGAGGGTGAAAATCTTTTAAGTGAGTCAAAGTTGTAACACCCCAAATTTTGTTAATTATTTTAATTGAAATTCATATTAATTTATTCTACGTTATTGAGTGATTTATGTGCTTTGTGTGATCGATTGGCATTTTGGTAATTTAGTTATAATTAAGAAAAAAATTAGAGATATGTTAGAATTAAGAGAAAATAGAGTTTTTAATTAAATTAAAAATATAGGGGTGTTTGAAGTAAGATCTAGGGTGTGATGAGGATTAGTGAGAATAATATAATTATTATTTTAAGTGAAAATTTGTATGATTGTAATCATTAAAATAATTATTATTTTAAATAATTTAGATAATATTTGAATTAAAAACAAATCAGTAGAAATGGAGGTTAAGTGAGGGTGTACATAGAGTTTGAGGGTGAGGGAAGTAATTAGACTTTGAGGTTATTGAAATAGAAAGGTTAGAAGGGATTTGTGGATAAAACGTGAAATTAAGGAAAAGAGGAAAGCGGGAGAAAAACCTAAGCGGAGCGACCGTAGGAAGAAGAGCGAGGTAGAATCGTATCGGCTGGAAAACTCAACAATAGTCACATTCGAGATAAGGGGGTTCTTAATATTTTGGGTGTTTAGGAAGTGAGATGGCAAGGGATCCTGACCCTCATGTCCTCTCCTTCCCTATTCTGTGTTTTTATTTGATCGTATGTTTGTGGCCAAAAGTGTTTTGAATTAACAATTTGATTATATTACATTGAATTGAGTTGTTTTGAATCCATGATGATATTGTTGTTATTGATATGTGGCTTTACTCTATTTTGGGGATATTTGTTGATAATCTGATTATGTTTTATCTGTGTTGTATAATTGATATTTGGCAAAATACCCTTTTTTGGTCCTTTAACTTTACCTCGGGGTCCATTTTGATCTCTCAATTTAAAAGAGATCGACTTGATCCTTTAATTGTTCAAGTAACACCACGTTAGTCCTTTATGTTTTCCCAATTAGTCAAAGTCAATTTTAGTGTGCATGTGGCGCATACATGTCACTGAGGTGGATCACAAGGTACCTTAAAAAAGTAACTTAAGGCTTTAGTTCATAAAACACATGCAAAGCAATTGACAAAGGAACCCTAACAGAGCAATTGACGAAGGAGGAATCAACCGCGATTTGAGAAAGGAGGAGAGTATGTGAAGTCGAAACCTTTTTTAAAAGTGAAATTGAAGATACCATTATTGATTACAGGTTTGTTTCACGAAATCTTTCTGTAATTCTAAAATGTTGTAGTTTTAGGGTTTAGGTTTAGTTGTTTATGGTTTATGCAATCTTTCTGAAATATATCTATTTTTTATATTCTATTTTTAGGGTATAGTTTGAAATGGATGAATAGTTACATCTAAAAATCCATCACACTGGTGAATTCATTGATGAGGAATTTAGTGTGTACGGAGAAGGAGAAGTTGTTGATTTGAAAGTAGAGGTTGATAAGTGGACTTATTTTGAGTTGTTAGGTTGCTTCAGTGAGTTAGGTTATAGTGTCATAGAGAAAATATATTACATGGATCCCACATTTGGGATGAATGTGTTGGTTGACGGTAAATATGCCTTAGAGATTGTTGATCTTTATTGGATGCATCTAAGTGTTGATATTTATATTCAACACACTTTGTCTCAGCCTGAGTATTATGATGGTCCCCTTGATGAGATATAAGTAGATCATGATGACATTATAGATGAGTATAGAAGTGTTTGTTGCAATGTATGAGGAATTAATTAATGGGGAGTTGAAGGGTGGGGAGTTGAAGGAAGCTGAGATGAAGGAAAGTGAGGCATATGAAACTGAGTTGAAGGCAAGTTAGGCAAATGAAGTTGAGTTGAATGAAAGTGAGCAAAATGAAGTTAAGGGAAATCATGATAATGTGCATGGGGGTGGTGAGGTGCATGATGATGTTAGTTTTGATGACACTGAGAATGAGAGCTTCAATTATGATTGTGCTTTGGAGATAGCTTTTGATGATGAATCTGATGAGTATGATGATGAATTGGTTGAAGAAGATGAAATTGCTAATCTAATTGACTATGTGCATGAATATGATCAAGAGGGAAATGACAAAAAATGGAAAGAAATGTGGGAAGAAAACAAGTAAGAATTTAAAGGGAGTGATAATGAGAGTGAAGATCTAGAAAGTGGATATGAGAGTGATGATATTAGTGGATTTAGGAAAAAGAAGTACCTCGTGTTCAAGTTACAAAAAGACATGTCCTATTACAAATGGGAGGTGGGAATGTATTTTAGTATCACGTGTGATTTTATGGAAGCAAAAACTCATATGCAGGTCAATCTGGTAGAAACTTGGAGTTACGAAAAATGACAAGATAAGGCTGAGGGTTAGATGTAAATATGGATGTGAGTGGGAAGCATATTGTGCTAAGTTGCCTAATGAGCATTCTTGGAAACTAAATAAGGTAGTTGACATTCATAGTTGCAGTAGAGAGTATAATGTGAAGATGGTTAGCACTAAATGGTTGAGAAAAATGATTCAAATTGTTTTGAAAAACAATCATATGATGAAGATTAAGGTTGATGACTATATCTGTGAGTATTACAGGAAATCAAGATACATGGCAGTCTACAAACATGTGATTTATCCTGTAAATGGATCAAATTTGTGGGTTAGAACAGAGTATCCTGGTGTGTAACCACCTAAGTATAGGAAAATGCATGGAAGACCAAAGAAGAGGAGGAATCTAGAGTAAGGAGAGATTGATGGCTCTGATCTTAAAATGAGAAGAGTTGGTTTCATTGTCAAGTGCAGTAGGTGCAAGAAACTAGGTCACAACAAACTTACTTGTAAGGTGACACCAACTAGTCAACCATCTAAACAACAAGCATATCAATAACCATCCACTCAACAAGCATCTCAACAACCATCCACTTAAAAAGCATATCAACAACCAGATACTCAACAGCAAGCTACTCAACAAGAAACTCGTGGAAGGGAAAAGACTATAATTGTTAAGAAGTCATCTCAACCAGCTACTCAAACATCTCAGGAATCAACTCATAGAAGGGAAAAAAAGCTACCTATTAGGAGGCCATCAACACCATTTGTACCACCAGGACCTACAACTAGATTGGGTGCAACCAAGACTGTAGTTGGGTCAACAATAATAAGGACCATAACAACAAAGAGAACCACACCAAAGAAGAAAATTTAGTTTACGTTAGAATTGCATGTATGTTGTCTATTGAACTCATTTTAAGTTATAATTTAGTTTAAGTTTGAATATGTGTCCTTATGCACTATGTTTTAGATATGTAATATGTCTTGAACCTATGTTATTATGCAGAATATGTTATATGTTTTGAACCTATATTGTAATGCAGAATATTAGTGGTATACACCACATATTAGTAATGTGTTTGGGTATAAATCAATTGTACCTTATTTTCTCTATTTTGGTATAATATGTTTTGGTTTAAACAACAAACTATGTTGGTTTTATATGTCATCTAATGTAAACCAAACAATTAATCTCAACTTATGAAATGTGTCATAAACCAATGATAGAATTGTGCCACTGATAACAATTATGTGTAAACTGATGTAAACCATTCAAACTAATAACAACTGATGTAAACCTTTCAAATTGATGTAAACCATTCAAATGATGCAAACAGATACAGCATAACATAACTACATAAACTGATACAAACATTAATTGTTCTTACAAGCTGGAAATAAATTATCTGATACACTTATATTGCATTTGATATATACAGATTCAAATTGATACACTTATTACAACATCCTAAATACCAACACACCTAAAACAATATAAAACATGCTCTTCTAAAAAATTTCCCAGTTCATCATCTTCTTCATTTGATTTTGTTGTTCCCTCAACTGTTGCTTCAGTTTCTCATTTGTAGCCCTAAGATTTTTGACCTCCATTTTTGCTGCATCAACTTCTTTTGCTAGCTTCTCCAACCTACTTTTTTGCTTCTTCATAATTTGGTCTTTAACATCTTCCACATCCTTATATAAACAATCAAAAAATCAACAACCAAATTGCATAGAACCCTGTGTAAATGACAAATGGTTTATATCATAACACACTGCGAAGAAGAAATTTTTCAAATTCGTTCTTACCTTAAAATGTCGACATGCCCAAAATTGTTTTCCAAAATTCGTAATAGTTGATGCCTTGTGAAGAACACCCATGTCTCCACAACGACATATGGGTTTCCATCAGAGATTTGAGCATGTGTATACATTGGAATCCAAACTTCCAGAGCTCTTTTGATTAGATTGGTTTGAACAGTGCCAAGAATTCATTGTTGATGGTTCCTTCAATTTCCACGAGCAATTTCAGTAGAGAATTATGCAATTGATAAACCCAATTCAATTTGACCAGAAACCTAACAAGAAAGGGACGAAGGAGATGGAATTTCATGTTGGAAACGAAGAAGATGACATTTCAAAGCCAACTTAGCTACTAAGCATACATAAACAAACATTGTTTCAGTAAAATGGACGGAAAGGACTTTTGTGGCGCTATTTGAACAATTAAATGATCAACTCGGCCTTTTTAAAATTGAGGGACCAAAATCGACCCCGAGGTAAAGTTAAAGGACCAAAAAGGATACTAAGCATACATAAACCGTTTTTCAATAGGAAAGGACATACAAATTAGTGTTAAATATATGAATAGATGATTATACATGATAATGAACTAATAATTATTTATATAATTTTTAAAAATATTTCTGTTACTTTATGATTAAAAATTAATAACACTTTTAAATAACAATATTATATATATATATATATATATATATATATATATATATATATATATATATATATATATATTTGGGATAAGACCTCTAATGCTAGTTTCTCCATAGAAATATTTTTAAAGCATTATAAAACAAACACATAAAAATAAAACTACATTTTCTTAAAGACTCATTCTAGTTTTTTTATAGTCATCAAACATAAAAAAAAACTACATCTTTTTTAAGTCTCATTCTAATTTTTCTAAAGCCATCAAACATAAAAATAAAATTAATGCCGTTGTCGCCCCATGTTTCTTGGCAATTGGTCTCTGATAGTGTTTCTTATTTCTTCAATATATCTAACATCAGCTTGAGTTGGAGCTTGCCATTCACCATGAGTAGGTACACCATTTCCATCTCCTTCATGGAAGTCTTGCTCATTGTCTTGTAAACCATTGATGTTCTCTAAACTTTCAAGAATATCCAAGTCACTTGAGTCTGTTCTTCTTAAAAAGTTATGAAGTGCAAAACAAGCCCAAATAATAGCCATTTGAGTTTGAAGCTTGAAATTAGGCATTTCTTGTAATACTTTCCATCTTGCTTTTACCACGCCAAAAGTTCTTTCAATCACACTTCTCAAACTAGAATGATAATAATTAAAAATTTCATTTCTTGATCTGAATCCTGGAGCAAGTCTAAAATGTGTAAGATGATACCTTGCATTCTTGTATGGTGCCAAAAAACCTTTAAGTGGCGGGTATCCTGAATCTACAAGATAGTATTTACCTATATATATAAACAAAACATATCAGATAAGAACATAAAAATATTAATTATACTAATAAAGTATTTGAAGTACCAAAAACTAACCTTCTGTGGGATAAGGAAATCGTAAATTGGGTTTACGAAGAGTATCCATAAGAATCTTTGCATCATGAACAGATCCTTCCCATCCACACAATGCAAAAGTAAAGCACATATTGAAGTCACACACAGCCATCACATTAGTACTTGTATGTCCTTTCCTATTGAAAAACGGTTTTTGTTTCTCTGTTGGGACATGTATTTTAATATGTGTGCCATCTATTGCCCCTATACAGTCTTTGAAGTAAGGCCAATATCTATTATCATCTCTGATATACTGAGAAGAGTCAACAAGATCAACATGTTTTATGACTTTTTTTCCCCAACTTGCATACAGCTTCTAAAACTCTGTTGAAATGTTTATGAATGGTCTCACTAGAATGTTGAAATCGCTCTTGGGCATTTCTATATGAGGAAGGTTGCCCTATCATATATAAGAATATCCCAACACTTTCCTCAACTCCAATGTGTTTAGCAGGTGTCAACCCACAATTATTAGTTAACTCGCATACCAAATTCTGAAAGACTTGTTTCCTCATTCGAAGTTGCTCAAAAAACCTGTTATCATTTCCTGTTATCAACTCTACAAACCATAGTTGGCCGGAGAGAATTGACGTAGTTTTCTTTTCTTTGACAATGTATTTCAAAACATGGTTTGTAACCATAAAAGCAGCCATCACCGTTGCAATATGATATTGACTTCTATCAACCTGTTGGACTTCAATATCTATTTCAGAAGTATTGTCACTCTCATATGAACTATCATCTAAACTCTCACCCAAACTCTTACTTGAATTGTCACCCATCCTGTTACACAAAAATGTAAAATTATAAATGTTTGGATAGTTAAAGATCATGACATCTTAAATCCTTAAAGCAAGAAAGTAAGAACACAAGAATGACATTTAAGAATCCAAAATCACATATTCTAACAAGTCAATAATGAAATTTCCATTTGGTATCAAAACAACAAAGTAATTATGAAAAATATCATATTACATCAAGCTAATAAAAACATAATAGTTCAAACTGTTAATGGTTTTTTTTCTAAGAAGCATGCAATCCTATCAACGATCACGCGGATATTTTTTTTCGGGACAAGTGTCTATCCAATCAAGAGCCATATCAGCAGTTGAGGTATTCATGAAGTAAGAAAATGCTGTCCTATTTTCTTTATTGGCAAGGATTCTAACAGCCTTAAAGTGTAAATGTGATCCCTTTACCAAGGATGGGATTTCATCTAACATTTTCAAACATTTAGCATAACTAATGTTATCTTCTGGGAGTCCTTGTTGGCTTGGCCCAAACCCATCGAGTATACGATCAAGAGATCGTTGAAGTTTCTCTGTTGCCCCGACTTTCTCTCCTTTCCCTAAAACCTTTCTCTTTTTGGAAGAACTTGGTGTTGGGTTGGGTTGTACTTCATTGCCAACATCAAAATTATCTGCATCTCCTTCATCCTCAGTAATTGTGTTATTCTCACGACCGCCTTCAAAAACAGATTCTGATCCTTCACATGGTAATTGATCTTCATATGGTTTGTAAAGGGCGAATCCAGTAGCTATGGCACCCTTGAAACATTTATCTAGCAATTCAACAAACTTAGGTCCTCCATGTTTCCATTTCAAAATATCTGGATCCTCCTGAAAAATAAATAAACATTCAAAACATATATCATGAAAAAATTCATACAATTAATTAAATACTAGTCTAGTATACACCGACATAACCGTACCTTACTCTTTTCAGCCCACCAATCATCGTCAGCCATGATAGTTTTCTTTTCATGATCCCATCCTACTCCAGTTTGCTTATCCACTAACTTCACAAATGACGAAAACTCTCTTTTCAATGTATCCCATCTATTCTTTAGTTGAGTGCGATCATAAGCATATCCGGTTTTCTTTTGAAATTTTTCAGTAATATTCTTCCACCCTTCTTTACTGAAGTGGGTAGTTGGCCTATTACCCGCTTCTATTTCTTCAATGCAAATTTTCAGCAAACTTTCTGTTTTACTGTCATCCCCCCATTTTGCAACAACTTTTCCATCCTTCTCTAAACTTTTCACATCTTTTTTAGATGTCATTCTAATAATCAAATAGAATATTAATATTTATCACTAATAGAGTAGAAATTTGAAATAAACCTATTAATATTTATCACTCAAATAAGAGTTTATGTGTATGTAATATGGTATTTACAAACCTATTATTATTTAATCCTCATGGTTGATATAAAAATATAACTCTATATAAGTAACAACAAATACATGCTCTAAATAAGAATTAACAGTTAACCATGACATCCTTTTATGTGTAAACTAATTGCAAGTTCAGTTTGTAACAGACTCCAAAACTATTATGACACCAATTTCATAATAACATGACATTTCAATCCTCTCAAGTTCATGACAACTCAAACCTTGCATTCAACAGTTCAAGAAATGTATAATTATAGTCAACATCAATGCATAACATTCCTACAAATTCTGCAGCCAAGACAACAACTTGTAGCATCTCCCACCAGGTATCAATGCAAAGCTAAGTCAGTACACGGGTGCAAATGGCTATGCATTAATAGGGCTACATGCTTTGGTTCAACACAATTAACATAGTCCTTACTGCTAACAGTCATGTGCATACTAACTACTAAACTCATTGCTACTAAATGCATAAACATCATCTCACATTCTCGCATTTGAGTCATATGGCACTCATACTAGCATAACAGTCCCTTTTGCATAAGAGTTAATAGCAGTAAGGCCAAGCAGTCAATACATAACATCCATTTTTGCATCATGATGCAAATATACTAACTTCATATTCACACATGCCTTGCATTTCGAAACTAACTCACTTACTAATTAATGCCTGATTAGTATATTGTGACTACATTAACATCTCTGCAACATCAAATAGCTACATAAGCAAGAACTATAGCATTTCAGTCCATCAACCAAGACATCACACAAAAAAGGGAAAATAAATAACATCATGACAACAGCAGGGTAACCCAAGCATCATAGCAGCAAGGCATTAGGCTAACTACTAACATTAGTGAAATAACATACACTAACAGAGTTTTCTTTGCACAACAATTTCGCACATTTAACCTCATTCACATTTTACTTCACAACAAGTCTGTTACTGAACATAACTCTCTTTTGGTTTAGCTTTATTTAACAAACTTAACACAAGCCTAGCTAACAGATTCCTTAAGTCCATCAAAGCAGTAAAAGTAGGACATTACTCATTAGCCAAAACATCCAACCCCTTAAATGAGCTTTCTGTACTCTCTTCTTCACCATTATTTTTCACAACCAGTGGACATTGTATTAAGAAATATTTGAAAACAAAATTGTAACCTATAACCTATAGACTATAATTTGTGTTTAATTATAAGTTGATTTAGTACTTCACTATATTATTCTTCATAAAATCCTATGAAATTTTCATTGCAATGAAAGTTAATTGGCAGTGTGTTGTTTGCAAACAATGAGCGCCATATGAAAATTAAGAAGGGTGACATGAAAAAGTTAAGAAGTGCAGGTAGCTCAAATAACTAGCTTTGATGATTCATCTGCACATAATAAGATAAGCAACTCCCATTCTTTTAATAAGCATAACTGTCCAATTGTTGAAAAAATTATTAGGCTAAATCTTTTATTGTGTAAATGTGGGAATGATTTGGCTATTTTCTTTTCACCTAAACATTCAACTTCTTTTTCCCTTCTTTTCATCGGAAAGGCTTAACTCCAACTCAGAAACCTCTAATCACTCACTCCCTTTAATTACCATTTCTAAAAGAAATAAATTTCTTTCCTGTAAACAACTAAACAATTAGCATATTAATAATGTATTTGGAAATCACTTGAAGCTATCATATTAATAATGTATTTGGAAATAGTTCAATCTCATGAGGTATTTCAAGAACAGAACAATTAGCAAACAAACAACTCTAATCAACTACATCCAACCCATAACAATATTCTACCACATTTAAATTGTTCATACCATGAATTTCACTATTAACCATGACAAAGAGCTCTAACCTGAATTACCAATAGCTTCAAGTTCCAGAATTCAATTTCAAAATAAGTTGAAAACCCTATATCACAAATTTAACAAAATAAGTTGAAAAATTGAAAATCCCAGATAACATTAAAGAAGGAGAAGATTCGTGATAATTTTTACCGGGTGCAAAGAAGAAGAAGACGGCACTGCTCACGCCGCCATTGAAGCAGAGGGAAGAAGACGGCACTGTTCACAATTCTGAACAAAATGAAGCAAAACCCTCGAAGGGTATTTTCGGAATTTTCAAAAAATTTAAGGATAACTATGTAACTTTGCTTTGGATGTAACCTTCCGTGTTTTGTATTTGCATTTTCTCTCTCATCTATCGCAAAATGAAAATTCAGAAGCTACTTGGATTAGCTTCTCATTTTTAATTAAAAAATCATTTTTTTAACATAATCATTTTAAAAAAATCTGAAACAAACACTCTTAAAATTTTTAGAAATGATTTTTTAATAAAAAAATAGATTTTTTTTTAAAAAAGCTGTAACAAACGCAACCATTATTTTCAAACATAATCCATTCCATTACTATCAAGGAGAATTTTGGCACCTTGGCCCAACAAAATCAGATTGCAAAATCAGAACTTGCGCCGTCTACTCTACCCTGAACCCTAAAGCTTGCGCCGTCCACCCTGAACTCTGAAGCTTGCGCCGTCCACCCCTCTGAAGCTTGCACCGTCCACCCTGAACCCCAAAGCTTGCGTCGTCCACCCCTCTGAAGCTTGCACCGTCCACCCCTCTGAACCCTAAAGCTTGCGCCGTCCACCTCTCCGAACCCTAAAGCTCCGTCCACCCCTTTGAACCCTAAAGCTTTAGCGTCGTCACCTTGCTTCATCTCCAAAAGTAAAACAAAATCGCTATCTATGTCTCTCCTCCGCCGTCATCACTGTCCTTTCCTCCTTCATCATCACTGAGCAGAGAATCATTTATATCCTTATCCCTCTTAATCACGTTCTTTTGTGTTTGTATTTGCTTTCTAAACACTAAGTCTTTCTTTGTTCTTGATTTCAGATTTTGTATTTTCAGGTTTTGTAATTTCAAGAGTTCTTTGAGTTAATGGAATGTTAGATCATTGTTTCTATTTTTAAGAGCTTTAATCTTTTATATACTGTATTTAATAACTCCATTTGTTTAATTTTATCGAGATATGGAAGAGGCTGTAGAAATGCAAGGAGTTGGAGAAATACAAGGAGCTGGAAATTTGCATAATAACAGTAAGTTTAGTTTATTTTATGTATGTTTTGTATGCCTATGTCGATATATCATGTTGAATATTTTGCATAATAACAGTAACTCCATTTGTTTTGTATGCCTTATTAAAAGTTTAAGGTAATAGGTCCTTTAAGATTAAGACATATGACTACATAAAAATAAGATTAACAAACTTTGAAACTAAGCCTATAAACACTTAACAAGTTGATGATGTTGGTTGTGTGTTGATTATAATCTTCATTAATTTTCAGTAATGGAGAATGTTACTCAAAACCAACCTTCTTCATTAACATCTGGTGTTGGTGCAACTGATGTTGCTGCCAATGAAGTTCATGTTGTTGGACTTCCTCCACTTGGAAAGAAGAGAAAACAAAATGCTAATGGTCCTAGGAAATCCTCTCCTGCTTGGGACCATTTTATTAAATTGTCTAATGAAATTAAAGCAGTAGCTGCTTGCAAACACTGTCATAAGAAATATTTGTGTGATCCAAAAACCCATGGGACATCTAACATGCTTGCTCATACAAAAGTATGTACCAAGATGCCACAAAATGATCCTACTCAAACTGCCCTCTCCTTTGCCGGTGGAGAGGGTGGTGGCTTGATTGCCGCAAGCCAACGATTTAATTTGGCAGCTTGTAGGAAGGCTATTGCTCTCTTTGTGATCCTAGATGAACATGCTTTTAGGGTAGTTGAAGGGGAAGGCTTTAAGTTGTTATGCAAACAATTACAACCCCAATTAACTATTCCATCAAGGAGAATTGTGGCGAGGGATTGTTTTCAACTTTTTGTTGATGAAAAAGCAAGATTGAAAGGTTATTTCAAATATGATTGCAATAGGGTAGCCTTAACCACTGATTGTTGGACATCCATTCAGAATCTTAGTTATATGACCCTAACTGCACACTTCATTAACAATGATTGGAAGTATGAAAATAGGATTCTAAGTTTTTGTTTAGTTCTTAATCATAAGGGTGAGACAATTGGTAGAAAAGTTGAAGAGATTTTAAGGGAATGGGGAATAAGGAATGTGTCCACAATCACTGTGGACAACGCAACATCTAATGATGTAGTTGTTGCTTATTTGAAGAAGAGGATTGATAATATGGGTGGTTTAATGATTGATGGATCTTTCTTTCATCTTCGTTGTTGTGCACACATTTTAAATCTGGTGGTTCGTGATGGTTTAAAATAGAATGATTTATCCATTTCTGCCATTAGAAATGCTGTTAGATTTGTTAGGTCATCACCCCAAAGATCTACAAAGTTCAAAGAATGTATTGAGTTTGCTAGAATTAATTGCAAGAAACTTCTCTGTCTAGATGTTCCGACAAGGTGGAACTCATGTTATTTGATGCTAGATGCTGCTGAAAAGTATCAAGCAGCATTTGAGAAAATGGAAGGTGAAGATTTTAGCTATTTGGAATTTTTTGGATTAGTTGGCCCCCCTACTCTTAATGATTGGGAGAATGTTAGGTGTCTAGTAAGTTTTTTCAAAATTTTCTATGATGCTACTATGGAATTTTCTTCGTCAAAACAAGTATCCCTTCATAAGTCATTCCACCAACTAGCTTCAATATATTGTGAGCTTAAAAGACCATCCATGAACTTGAACACAATTTTAGCCTCAATGGGATATGAAATGAAGAAGAAGTATGACAAATATTGGGGGGAAATTGAAAACATCAACAAGTTTATTTATTTTGGCGTGATTCTTGACCCTAGATACAAGTTAGGATATGTAAAGTGGTGTTTTAATGATATGTATAATGGTGAGTCGGTGCCTTTTACTAATATGATTAATGTGATAAAAAAGGAGTTGTTTAAACTATTCAATTGGTACAAGGGTATACATGAAAAGCAACATGGACCCTCTACTAGTCCTAATGAGGGTGGTTCATTTGGTGATGGTGTTCCTAATGTTGAAGTTCCATCTCATTTTGCAAGGGTTGAAGCTTTTAAAGAGCACCTTAAACAAAAAGATTCAATAGATAAAAAAAATGATCTTGAGAGGTATCTAGATGATAATTGTGCCGATGATTTTAACTTTGACATCCTTATGTGGTGGAAACAAAACTCTTGTAGATACCCTATTTTATCAAAAATGGTGAAGGATGTTTTAGCTAGTCCAGTATCCACTGTCGCTTCTGAAAGCACGTTTAGTACCGGGGGCAGAATTCTAGACACATATAGAAGTTCACTAACCCCTGAAATGGCAGAGGCTTTGATTTGTGCACAGGATTGGTTGAAACCTACACTTAGTCAATTCAAGGACTTGAATATAAATGAAGAATTTGAGTTGTCTGCCACTATTGTTTCAGGTATGTAAGTATTTGAGTATGAGTATTTAGTGTATTAATGTATTGGCTTTGGTTTTGATTTAATTATTTGGTTTCTGTATAATTTTATGCAGAATTTGGTGGTCCCTCTACTAGTGGATCAACATCTGGTGATGGATCTAATGCTGTTGGAAACAGAAATGAACCAGTTGCTGGTTCATCTCAATCACATACTTGATGATGGTTGTGGTTTTTGTATTTTTTCATTTGATTTACTTATATCTATGTTTTTTACATGTATTAATATATTTTTGTGTTTCGTTTCAGTTTGTTTTTTGGAGTCATTTGTGAAAATGACCTTATTTTGGGCTACTGATTATTTTGATGATGGTTGTGGTTTTTGTATTTTTTCATTTGATTTACTTATATCTATGTTTTTTACATGTATTAATATATTTTTGTGTTTCATTTCAGTTTGTTTTTTGGAGTCATTTGTGAAAATGACCTTATTTTGGGCTACTGATTATTATGGATAATCAGCTTATCTATCAGCTAATATCCTCAACAGTTATTTTTTTTGTGATAATATATCAACCAATAGTCCTGAAGAGGTTTTTGATGCTTTGAAGAATCAGACTGTGGATCTGGTTTTAACTGCTCATTCTACGCAGTCGGTTCGTCGATCTTTGCTGCAAAAGCATGGAAGGTTTGTACTGTTTATGGAATTGTGGATTACTGCATATTATGGTGAAAATGATCACAATGAATTTGAAAACAGGTTATCACAGAAGAGCGCGGCATAACTCTCAACAAAGTCACGCCAGAACTCCGCGAGAAACTGTGAGAGATCACTGCACCACTCTCTCACTATATGAATCGGAAATTTTGTTTGTTACTTCTATTTTAAGATACTGATTGTATTGATTCCTTCTCTGTTTTTGTAACTTACAGACACAAGACCAGACTCCACATTGGATAATTGGTGAAGGATACGTCGGATAAACTTAAACAAGCTAGTGAAATTGATCATCATGTTGATGTTAATGTGAGTTTGAAGTTCTATTATCTATTTCGATTGCATGCGCAAACAAATCAGTTTATTGGTATTTTATGATCTATTTTTAAAAACCATGAGTTTCTTTAAATGAATCTTATGATCGAGTTTTTTATTTACTGTTACGGTAGTAGTCTTATTTACTGTTACAATAGTGGTTTCTTTAAATGAACCAAAACCATGCTTGTATTATGAATGTTTGTTGTATGGTTATCAAATCAATTGTTGTAGTTATTTATTGATGTACTAGTGACTTGATCTCAAACTCTTTTTACTTGAAAGTTAAATAAGAAGAGATTTTCAAATTTTTTTATATCTGCAGGCAACCAAGAAGATAGCAGATGCTAAATTGGCCAAAGATTTCCAGGCAGTGTTGAAAGAATTTCAGAAGGCACAGCGTCTTGCAGCCGAGAGGGAGACAGCTTACACTCCTTTTGTTCCGCAAGATGCTAAGCCATCCAGGTGGCTGACCAATGTTATTGGAGTTTTAGTTGAAGGGGCATAATTGCTAATGCGCTATTGTTATTGAATTCTATTATGCATACAACTGTACAATACTTATAGCATGGGTTTTTCTTTCTGCCCTGCAGCTATACAGTCAGTGGAGTAGGTGTCAGTTCTGATAAAAGTCAAGAACAACGTGCCCTTCTTGTGGAATCTAAAAGGTAATTTCTTGTATTTTATTTTCTAGTAAATGATTTGCAGTATTTCTTTTTTGTGCTTCAAGAGGGCCAAAGCCCAAAGAGAAAACTAAACAACCAACCTACTCACAGTTTTACCTCTAATATCATCTAGAAATAAATTATACATAAAATTTGGGCAATCCTCATAGTAAAGAATTCCTCCACTAAGACTGATGCCAACCTTTGCAAGAGTGTCCGCCGCACACTTGTTTGCTCACGATAAACATTCATAAATCTGATTTCCAGAACTTGCGTGATAATGATTTTGATTTTTCGAATTATGCTCATCCCCGTCCCTTTTCTGAAGTTTGTATTCATTATCGCATCAACTACTTCTTTATTTTGCGTCATAATGATTTGCAGTATTTATATACTCGTATAAGTTATATTAAACTGGAATGGAATTGATCCAAAAGGCGTGTCTTCTTCTTTGTAAGTTTTCTGGGTGGTGCAAAAGATTTGTGAAATGATCACTAGCGACATTCTTCCATGGGAAATTAAATTGTTGAAAAATTGAACTTGCATCTATATTATCCTAAGGCTACTTTTTCAAATTTAGCCATTTGCATCTTTTTTGTTGCTTAGCTCTTAAATTGTTCATGCTGCAGACAGGAGGTAATATCCTTAGATAATGAGATTTCCTTCAATGAGGCTATCATTGAGGAAAGAGAACAAGGTATTCAAGAAGTCCAGCAGCAGATTGGGGAAGTAAATGAGATCTTCAAAGATCTTGCCGTGCTTGTTCATGAGCAAGGAGCAATGATTGGTAACTAGTTCCCCCCAACCCCCACCCTTCATTTACTTTTGTTATTTATGCATCCTCTATCAAGTCGTTTTATATGTCTAGACTGGTTTATAGTAGTTGATGTTGAGAATTTCCATTTTGCAGATGATATTGGATCCAACATTGAGCATTCCCATTAAGCCACTGCCCAAGCAAAATCAGAACTTGTGAAAGCTTCTAAGACACAACGATCAAGTTCATCTTTGGCTATCAAAACTCTCCGACAGTGTTGCTGTTTTCAAAGTTTGTCATTCATTCTTAAAAACCGGCGGTGTTGCTGTTTACAATAGCTGCAAATGCTGGTTTTGATGGTTCTTTAATTTACAGTAAATTGTTGGAACAAGATAATCTTAATTTGGGTTTCGATGTTGCTAAAGGTTAGTAACAGTGAAGGTTGTGATGTTGTATTGTTTATGATACCTTAACATTAAAAATGATTCTGTAGTAAAAAGAAGGTTGTTTAACTATGGTGCTTATTCTGCTAAAACAGGAACTTATGTTGATATGGTGAAGGCTGGGATTATAGATCCTGTTAAAGTTGTTAGAACAGCTTTGGTAGATGTTGCCAGGTAAAATCATATATCTTACAATGCAATTTTTTCTCTGCTTATATTTCACACATTACTATATGTTAAACTAGTTTTTGCTCTATTGCAGTGTATCGTTGTTACTGACGACAACCGAGGCATCTATTGTAGAAAATATGAGTGATAAAAACAAACCTCCTCAAAGGGTGGCAGATATGGATGATTTGGACTACTAACTTTTCTTAAATATGTTGAGAATATTTTGGCTTATAATGAACTTGTATATCAGGTTATTACTTGAATGATAATGTAATTGTAATATAATGCTAATACTTTATCACTTAGATGATGATGAAAATGTAATATAATGAAAATAGTTTATGGTTTATTAATTCTTTTAATTATATAGAATGAAGTTTAATGAGTATTCATGTGATTAGTGTTATAGGAATGATAAAATTCAGGTTAGAATTTATTGGTCCAAACCGATTCAACCCAACCGAATGAACCGTATAAACCGATAATCCATCAACCGATAAAACCGAACTTAGTTTTGGGTGAAACTGGATTTAACTTTTTCAACCGTGGATTAGCTCGGGTTAGCTATTTCGGGCCCGAACCCACCCATAACCGACCGCCGTCCACCCCTACTCACTGATATGTATTCTTCTCGGCATCCCCGTCCTCCACTATATAGGACCCGTTTGTTTTGCCTTTTTTTAAAAATAATTTTTATAGTGTTACATATTTTAGTGTAAAAAAAATTTACAAAGAAACTTTTCATAAAAGCTTCAAATGAAAATTTGGTTTGAATAGTTATTCTTAAAATATTATTTTAGATATTTCATCATTTTATCGAAAGTTTTTTTGGATATCAAATTTTTAAAAAATCACTTAATTTTGAAGCTATTTCGAATAGCTTTTCATAAAAATCATTTTTAAGATACAACTTTTTGAAAAAATTGTGATTTTGACTATGTTTTGATCTTCAATAATATATATTTATGTTATAAAATAAACAATTCAATCTTTTGATTTATAAAAAACAAATATAGAAAAACTTTTAATATTTTGAAAAATATTTTTATAAAATCCATCTTTAAAAATACAAAAAAAAATTTATTTTTTTAAAATTAAAACAAACTGACTCATATTCATGTAGATTGTATCGTAACGTAAACAACAAATAAAAAAACTCGACAAGTTTTGGCTGAATAAATGGTTGATAAGCCACTATTAAAGCTTGAACAAAAGTAAAGTTTATGTTGTCCATCGTCATGAAGTAGTTGGCAGGTCACTTTTTAGACGGCACTGATACAATAATGCAATTTGGTTTGCTTTTTTTATCATCTTGTGTTGTGGCATTTGAAACCTTATTTATTCCAATCCTGGAAAGAAATTAAACCATAGACATGCTTATCAATAGTATCAAAGGTGGATTTATTCGTTGTATTTTGTTTTATAGTGATGAGACAGAAGCTTTTCAATGCGAGGGCCAGATTCATCGACATGCATTATTAACCTTTTACTGCAACTCCATCAGTGTCACTCACAGACAAAGATTCAAGCTCACATCACTTTTTTGCATACGTATGTGTTCTTAGGCTTTGGAATTGGATATCTTACTTTCCACTATCTTTATATATTGAGATTCTGACACTCTTTGATTTTTTGTTAGTTGTCAAATTGTTTATCATCGTAGATATTTATGATACCGTAAATTAAATTGTTTATCTAAATAAAACTAATAGTTAGATATGTAAGGATGTCGGTTTGAGATGAATTTAGAGAAATCCTGTATCCAATAATTTATATAGGATATTCTGGTTTGGGTGAGGCTATTAATAGATCAATTTGGATAAACCTATGGATTTTTGAGTTGCATTGGATTGGATAGTGGATTGTTCAAATAATTTTTTTTATTAATATTAAATAATAGAATAATGAGTCATCATATTTTTTTCATAAAAATTACTCAACATTTATAATTTTTAAGAAAAAAATTAGATAACCTATTTTTACTATTTTTTATCATAAAAAAAATAATAAATGATGTTGTCAACTAATAAAATTATCATAAATTACTAGCAACAAATTAAAGTTGTATGACATAAAATTGTATTAGCATCAAAATAATTAAATAATGAAACATTCAAAATTATTTAGATGCATGATTCATTAAAATAGTAAATGTTAAGACACTAAAATTGCAACAACGTTAATATTCATCAAAATCATTTAAATTGTAATAATAAATGTTTGATTAGTGGGTCAATGGATTTTTTGGATTTGGGTTCGGTTTTACCCGAAACCCGATTTTTTAAATGAGTTTTTTAGCTTTTTAACTCATTTCCACCCAATTACTCGACCCAATCCACTTTTAATTTTTTTTTTAAATGAATTTGATCGAATTTTGTGGGTTGATCTAACTCATGTTCACCCCTAAATATAATATTTCAACAAATAAATCATTCTTATCGACATTGATGATTAATGGTAGGGTACACGTGTTCATTATTAATGTTATTTAGCAAATTTACTTAATAACAAAATCCAAGAAGATAACAAACTGATTTAGACTAGTACTTGGATATAAAAGAGAAACTATACAATTGAATCTTAACAAGACAAAAACATCAAAACACATAGAATAGTGATGAGGAGTCAAGTGGACACTATAGTATAGATTAACACAGAATATATTGTTGGATTTGAATTCCCTTTTTATGTGGAGAAATGCTTAAATATAATTAGTATATTTTTCTCACTTATTTAAATAGAAATTATCAATTTAGGGTGGAGATACATAGAGAGAAAATAAGAATTTAAAATAGAGAAAAGATGAGAAAAATCTATTCTCGTTTTTCTGCAACCAGTCTCACTAAATCGACGATCTCATACTCGTTAATTGTCGGTTCAAACTCAAATTTGGAGGGCAGATTTACAACACTTGTATCTAAATTTTGACTGTTTAGAACTTCAAAACAAGGTCTGAGCCGAGTGATATCGCTTCGCACTAAAGTTGCAGATTTGGGTAGTTTTTTCAGCTTTTTTATTCTTATTTGTAAGGTAGTTTGCTTTGTGATTTGCGGTTGTTAACATTAGTTTTTCAATCACTTTAAGACTCTCTTGTACCCTTAATTGAATATAGTGGAGCTATTTTTTTGGTCTGGACGGCTCGTGGTTTTTATTTTCATAGTGAGAGGTTTTCCATGTTAAAATATCGGTGTTCTTTTGTGCTTTTATTTGTTTGATTTTCCATCTTATATTTGTTATTGATCCTCAAGGTTCCTACAAGTGTGTGGAATTTTATATCTGCTACATATTTGTCTATTATTGTGTCTTAATTTTCCCATCAGAATGGCATCAAAACTCTTGGTTAAGGGCTATTTTACTTGTTTGAATGATGGAGTCAAATACAAAGATGAAGATGGTATTGTTGAATGGTTCTAATTACCATTTATGGAATGGAAAGATGAAAGACTTACTATTTGTTATGAAATTGCATTTGTCGGTTTTTAGTTCCACAATATGTTGAAGATAATGTTTATAATCATATTGCTAATGAGACACGTGCGAAAACTTTGTGGGAGAAGATAGAGTCCTTATAGGCCTCTAAATCATGGAATAATAAATTGATCATGTTGAATAGTTTCATAAGTTTGAAGTATAAGGAAGGGACTTCTATTCATATCACTTGAGTTAATTCCAAGGGCTCCTTGATCAAATGTCAGGAATGAGTATCAAATTTGATGGTGAACTTTTAAGACTATTTTTATTGCTATCTTTACTAGAGTCTTGGGAGACGTTTCGAGTTTCGATCACAAGTTCTGCTCCTAAAGGTGTTGTTTCTTTGGAAACGGCTAAGAGTGGTATTCTTAATAAGGAGATGAGAAAGAAGGCACGAGGTTCTTCATCTCAATTTGAGGTACTTGCTACTGAAAATAGTTGGAGAAGTCATAAAAAGGAACCAAATGGTGGTAGAGAGAATAGAAGAAGGAAGTCCAAGCCCTGATACAAGAATCTGAAGTGTCATTATTGTCACAAAACATGACACGTACAAAAGTATTGCTATCAGTGGAAGAGAGATAACAAATGCAATACGGGTAAGTCTAAACAAAGAGACCATAAAGATAATGATGATGGTCGTGTTACTACTGCTACTAGTGATGATCTTGTTATTCTCCATGATCATGAGTCTGTTAATCTTGTATCAGACGAGAGCATGTGGATAGTTGATAGTGGTGCTACAATGCATGTTTCACTAAGGAAGAATTCCTTCACATCCTATACTTGATTTTGGAGTGTTGAAGATGGTAATGATAATGTATCTAAGGTAACTGGTGTTGGTGATGTTTGCTTCCAAACCAACATGGGAATGCAATTGTTGCTTAGAGGTGTCAAACATGCTCCAGGTGTCCGCTTTAATTTGATCTCTATGCATATGCTTGATGAATGTGGTTATGACAATCACTTTGGTTCTGGAAAGTGGAAACTCAACAAAGGTAACTTGGTTATGGCTAGAGGGGAAAAGCTTTATAAATTGTATTATACAAAAGCTTTGGTTGCTAGGGACAGTGTGAATGGTATCAACATGGAAGCATCTTTGTGGTACCAAAGACTTAGTCATATTAGTGAAAAGGGGCTGAATGTTTTGGCCAAAAAGGATGTTCTTTCTGGATTAAAGAATGCATATTTGGAGAAGTATTCTCATTTCATGGTTGGTAAACAGACTAGAGTATCTTTCAAGAGACATCCTCCCTCAAGGAAGTCAAAGTTAATTCAATTGGTACATTATGATGTGTGTGGTCCATTCAAGGTAAAATAATTTAGTGGTGTACTTTATTTTGTTACCTTTATTATGACTGCTCCAGGAAACTATGGGATTATGCCTTAAAGACAAAAGACCAAGTGTTGGAAAAGTTCAAAGAGTTCCATGCTTTGGTTGAGAGGCAGACATGCGAGAAGCTGAAATATGTTCGTTCAGACAATGGTGGAGAGTATTGTGGACCATTTTTTTGGAACAAATCGTGTGACATATGTTCATTTGATTCGTTGAAGAGGTTGTGACTGCCTCGTTCCTTTTGTTGGTGAGGGACAACCATTGTGAGTTTGTGGTTTCCGACCTCTCATGAAGGATGTGATTGATCCTCATAGAGGACGCCCCCTTTATTTCTCTTTTGAAATTTTGAATGCAAGGTCAAACTGACTAAAGACTACCTTGCTCGGGTTAATATTAAGGGTTTTACGTTCAGAAAGAAAACTCCCACTCATTAACTCAGGGATTGACTAGGGATTATCTTTATTATATCTCCGGTGTTTGGGGATCTGAAACAATGACTTACATCGTCAGTAAGGTTTTATTCAAAAGCATATGTGCAATGATTTCGGGTTTTTTCAATTTTATCATTCTCCTTTTGATTTTGCTTAAACAAGAGTTAGATACTGAAAAATAAAATATGAATGAACACGAATGGATTGATTCAAAATATGCATATTTATTTCATTGTTATTACCAATTGAAAACACATGAGTTTCTACAAATGAGTATTACGAATGACAAACAAGAAAATTACACATGAGCATGATTGAACAGACTACTGATTATTGGCATGACCAGCATTATTCTTCCCATAGGTTGGGGTCTTTATGCTTATAGAGATTGATAGGGGCAGTCCCACAGATGCAACTTTCTCCAGATTTACCACTGCTTTGGCTATGGCGTTGCATATGCGCTTGCATGTAGAGGCATAGGATTGTTCCATATGTTCAGGCCGTTTGGTGTGAACGAGATAGCCTTTGAGTCGATCAATTCTTGTACCTTATGCTTGAAGATATTATAATTCTTGATTGTGTGCCCCAGTGTCCCGGAGTGGTACTCACAACTGACATTCATATCATACCTTGGAGGAAGAGATGTTGGAAGAGCCTTAGCTTCCCTTGACTGAACCAATGAGCCCTATAGCAAATGAGTAAGAAATTAACCATGCGGCATGGAATCGGGTCAAACTTTCTTGGAGGCCTTCTTGGTCCATGTATCCCTTGTTAATGGTAATTATGTTGATGAGGAGCATAGGGTTGTTGAGGAACGTATGGTTGTTGATACTGCATTGGTGGAGGACCAGTAGGAATATCATACTTTTTATGTTGATATGGGTTAGGTGCTACTGCTGCCACTTAATAGTATGTCATTCGGTAGGCTATATCTTCCCCTTTGGACATCATGGTAGCATTGGTCTCCCCTTCCTTATTCTTTGGGAATCCGGATTGGGATTTCTTTGCTCCACTAGCCACATCTGTTGTATCATATATTTTACTGATCTTCAAGCAGTTCTCAATTTGCTCACCTGCAATAACCAAGTCCGAAAATCCCGAAGAGATGCTTTCGACCATCCTGTCAAGATAAGGTCCCTGAAGGGTACTTATGAACATGTCTACCAATTTCCTTTCTAGAAGAGGGGTTGAACCTGGATAGCCAAGTCTCTCTATCATTGGGCATACCCCTTGAACGATTCATCCGAGTTCTGAATAAGGCTTTGGAGTTGAGTCCAATTAGGAGCCATGTCTGAATTATATTGATAATGCTTTAGGAAAGCTTCAGCTAGTTCCCTCCAAGTTCGGATATGCGTGTGTTCCAACTGTTTATACCATTCGAGAGAGGCCTCACTGAGGTTGTCTTGGAAAAAGTGAATTAACAGTTTCTCATCATCGGAATGAGAAACCATTTTCCTGCAAAAAGATCGGATGTGAGTTTTAGGTCAGGACCCCTTTGTATTTTTCAAAGACAGGGACTTTGAACTTAGCCGAAATCTTCACATCATGCACTACGCACATATCTGCAACATCCAACCCAAAGGCATTAGATCCTTGGATAGATTTCATATTGGCCTCAAGAACACGGAGCTTCATCTCCATCTCAATAGTCGATGGACCAAAAGCGCCATAAACTTAATCAGCCCTTATAGTGAAGAAAGTATCTTGATGATCATCTATCTCAGGTTGAACCCTCTCACTGATAGGGATGTTGAATGTCTGAGCAGCATTTTGTCACACAGGACCTCCCTTAGGAGGTAGTTAAACCATAACAGGTGTACTAATACCCCCCAACGGATTCACTGGCAATGTTACAACAGCAGGATTAGCAGCGACAACTCTCAGATTAGTATGTCGCATTTCTTCCTGACCTCTGGCTATAACTTGCACAACTTCTATAAGTTAACCCATCTGGGCCCTCACAGTGGTTATATCCTCCCTCATAATAGCCTGATTCTGCTCCAACTGATCCATGAGTAGTTTTTTATTATTACATGTGTTGTACGGATGCCCGAAAGTCAGCTTGATAGTAACAGGTTCTGGATAAAGGCCAAACATCAGTGAACACTCTTGATTTGTTTCTAATTAAGTGCAAGTTGATGCATGCAATGGATGTAAAAAGGATTTTTATTCCCAAGGGAAACGTATATGATGAATCAACTTTGATGGTATGATGAGATGCAACATCATAGACTCAAAAGTTTGACTATGCAATAAATCAGCTTCACCAGTTCAACATGCATATATTGGTATAACAATAGTATGCAATGATGTAAGTTAAAGGCATAACATCTTCTGAATAGTCTGTGTATACTGCCTGATATAGGTTCAAAGGTCCGACATTACGTGAGAACAAGGTATGTAGGGTCTTGGTTTCCTACAGAAAAACCCAATATCCCCTCACAGGTGTGGACTAGTCCTCAAAGATGGTCCCTAGAAGGTTTCCCTGAGTCATTGATTCAAATGAAAATACCTTGCCGTAATGAATTCTCGCAGGACAAAAGTACTTCCAAGTGAACCTAGTCTGGGTGTGGGTCTCGTTCCAACCCAACGAGCAAAGCGCGGGTCGACATGACTATTCGCGAATCTATCTTGTGTGTACATCAAGCTCGGATATAGATCTTCTCTCATATAGGATCATCCCAACCCAATAGAGAATATAACAAATATATCCAGAGTATGAAAAATATTTAAATCAATAAAGAATGCAATAAATAGCATAAAAGTAGAGCGAGTAAAGAGATAAAGATAAACACCCCAAGTATGCAAAGAAAGAAAATGAAATTAGGCTCGACTTGCTTAGGGATTCCCCTGCATAGTCGGCAGCTGAAGCTATGCAAAATATACTTGAGTGCATTCCACGCTCGAGGATACAACAAAGTCTCCATCGAACTTTATTTATTCCCAAAGGAAAGGGAAAACATCGATAAAACCCGGGGGAAGAGAAAATGGGTAAGGAAGTTAGTTATGTAAGGGGAAGGTAATAGCATCCCTTATATTCGTTGTACTCAACAGGAACCATTTTGATTTTTCTCTGTAAGAACGGGTGTTACTATCTAAAGATTACTCACGAAAGAAGAAAAAAGGTTTTAATAATTAGATGTGCTCGCCAAGGATTCGATCCCTTATGCCTACGTATCCTTATCGTGCAATGAGAAAGTCAGAGCTCCGTAACTCGTGGTAGAAAATATGAATGCGTTAATTGTTTTTAATGAACAATGTTAACTTTCATGTTCTACAGTCAACTTTCTTGTATGCTCGAGCATGGAAAACTTAAGTGTTTGTTTATTTGCGATAGAATGGACGCACTTAGAACGCACTCTAGTAGTTAAACATTACTTGTATGCTCGCACGTGGAGGCTTAAGCTTAGTTCACGGTAGAACAGAAGTAACATGTCCTTTCTAAAAAGGTTTTACAAAAAGATGATGTCCAAAGGCGAAAATGAGTTTGATGATTTGAGTTTGTTTTTATTATAAAGAGATGTATTGATTTGAATTGTACTAAAGTCTATGAATGGAGATGAATATTCTGAGCAATTAGGTCATTCGTCTCGTACCCAAAGATATTTAGAATGAGCATAAGAATGCTCCGTCACATCCCTTCTCCATTGCTTAAGACTCGTGGCGCACAAATTTAATCGTATTTTTAAGTGTTTTTGAGTTTATTTAAAAAATGGTTTTAGTCTTAAAAGAGAAAGAAAATAAAGGGGAAAGAAACCCGATAAGGTTGAAGTCTAATCTTCAGTCTGCATGCCACATTTGTGTAGAAAGATTGTCAATTATACTATTTAAATTACACTAAAGTCTATGAGTAGAAGTGAATACGATGAGCAACTGGATCATTCGTCTAGTACCCAAAGATATTCAGAATGAGGATAGGAATGCTCCCTCTCATCCCTTCTCTACTACTTAAGGATCATGACGTGAAATTTGCATCATAACTGACGAGTGTTGAAGTTGAACATTTTTAGTCCTTGAACAAGCAATCCATTATGTCTACAATGTTTAACTTGTATTGAGTGTAAAGTGGAGTCTTAAACTTGATGATAGCTTGAGATCCAGTGCATCTAGTACAGGAAAATAGTCTTATCAAGTGATCAAGAGCCTTTTGATCACTTGAATAGACATGGGAAATAAGCACAACCAAAGGATTTAATTGATCAAAACGAACTTTGATCAACTGAATCAATCATGGAGAATCAGTTATAAACTCATGCACAAAGAAATAAAGACTAGCAAAACCCCATTAAATCCTAAACACCTAAGTCTAAGGGAACATGTCATGGTTAAGGTACAATTCAACCAGAGAAATCAACTCAAAGTTCTAACAAGAAACAATGATTAAAAGATCAAATAAACCTAAAAATTGATCAAGGTTAATTCTAATCAATTAAATCTTGTAGCGGTAAATTCATGACCATTAAGCTATGGATAAACTTAACGTCAATAAAATCAGAGTCGCCACCGCACTTTTATTGTTTCCAAAGGAAAAGGGAAAAGTACGAACAAAACCGAAAGATAAGAAGTTTTCAAATGAAAACTAATAAAATACCAGATATTACAGGTAAGGGGGTTGGTTACACAGAGGGAAGGTGTTAGCACCCAAAGTGTCCTAGGTACTCCTAGGGAGCCCTTTTTATGTGTGTATGTGTTTTTGGTATAAAAGATATTTTCAATAAATATAATGTGGGGATGAGATAAGAATTCATTAATTATATTTTTGTGTTTGACAAGACCTTTGGACTTGTGCGTAGGTACCAACATAAAAATGAGGGATCAAAACCTTGTAGTTTATGGTATCAATTTCAAAATCAGTGGATTGCTTTTAATCAAAATTTAAATTTAAAAGAGGCACAAAGGGCCTAAAGGAGTTTGAATGGGTGTTAGTTCTTTTTGTCTTTTGAAATTTTAAGTCAACATGGTTAGATTCATTTACAAGTTTGATTTAAGGAAAGAGTTTAAAAATGCAATCGCATAAGGCCAAAGTTTCTAATTTGCAATAAAGTCTAAGTTTATAAATCCCAAGCAAAGAAGATTTTGAAAGGGGGAAGAGATTTGAAATTTAAGAAATGGGAGGAGATGAAGAGACTAATCCTAAGCAAAAATTTAAAAGTTAAGAGTTGAAAAGATCTGACCAATGGGATGTAATCCAATAGACAAGAATGTCATATAGAAACCCAGTTTTCTTTGGACTTTAGAATCAAGTAATATCAATAAACAAGTATTAAGATGAAGAGCAAGGCATCAAATAAAGATAGTCACATCCAAGCTAGCAACTTCATAGTCTTCTTCATAATCTTCCCATGTATCAGATGACATACTCCTTGAATGGCTCAGAATAAGACATTAGACACAGGTACAGAGTAACATTTGCATCAAGACCATGTAGCAGATGAACTCAAGTGGATCCCAATACTTGTATCAGATGAAAGCTCCAATCACAATAACTTAGTCTCAGAAATGTTGGCATTGGCCAAGTCCTTTTGCATAGGGAATGTTGCATAATTCTAAGTCCAAAGCTCATATCAAATTCAACAGGCCACACAAACATTTTTTAGGGTTTTTGTTGCTTATTAGGTATTTTAAGGTCTTAATACCACAAACACGAACAAGATACACAAACAAATATGTACAATCACAATATATGGCTCAAGTGAGCAAAGTGAAAATGACTTAAACATAAACAAATTAAATGATATGTAAATGACAAATGAAATTATAAATGACTTGAATTTAAATTGCATAAAGTAAATGACTTGAAATTAAAAGCAATAATAAAAAAAGTTAGTCAAATGTTAGTTGATTAGATGTTAGTGGAGTTTTGCTTTTCAATTGATTAAGTCATTCTTTGGAGAATACTCAACTCTCTATTCACAAGCATGGATCCTTGAACCAAGACATCTTCCAAAGGAAGGAAAAAAGGCCAAGTTTCCACACAATACCATTAAAAGGGGGAGACTTACAATCTCCCTTACTAGAATGCTATGCCTTTGGGTCAAAAGCTATGTTAAGCAACCCTAATTGGACTAATGTAGAAGTCACAACTATATGAGGTTGGGCAATAGAAATCTTGGTGTTAATGCATGTTAGAGATATAATGAACCATACTCCTAAAACATACCACACACAAAAAGAAAATGATCAAATGATAGACCTAATATCATACATACTTGTATTGGTTCATCTAACATGAAGTTATTGATAAACCAATTAGCCTTAAGATATTGAGACTTCATTGGTCAATGAAAGGGATGGGATAGAATGGGATTGAAGATGAGACAAACAAAAATTGGTCATGGGAGGTGTAAGACCCCAATTTTGACCCTAAGATCCCTCATGCACTTTCATCATAAGCATTAGCATTGGGATCATACCTTGGTATCCTCCTTACCCATCCTTCATTGGGTTTGTTTTAGGAGAGATCACCAAGTACTTTGTGATTGTATCATACTTGTATTTTATCATTTCACTAACCAAAATACCAAAAATATGTCTTTGCATTTGTCTAACTCTTTTGTGAAAGGGCATGATTCCATTTATTCATCAAGTTCACATCTAGGGTATGAGACCCTCATGAACAAAGAGCACAACCAAGAACTGATTCAAGAATGGTTGTTAACATCATATATGAGTCCCAATGTTCCCTACATATTATATTGATCAAGTTTTCTTCAAGAGTTTGAGGGTGATTTGCTTTGGAAACCCTAGTTTGACTAGGTATCTTAAGTAACTTCTCCAACAATCTATCTCACCAATTGATCAAATTTCTCAAGGGACACTTCAAAATTCATCATATTATGCATATATGATCTACCATGAGACAATAAAGTCAATATAATTGGAAGTTAGCAAGTTGGTTGATGGTGGTTGGCCAGATGAATTCATCTGATCAAAACTGGGTCTCCCTAGACCATATCTCCTACAATTTTCACCATATGAAAATGATTCCAAGAGAAAACTTACTCTAAATGACATTCCAAACAACTTTCATGTTGATACCTATATCTAGTTTTGCTTGGAAAATCATTTTCTATGTTGAAACATTATAGGTCATTTTGTCTAAACCCTAATTTGAAAGTCAACTTCCCAAGGCCATAACTTGCTCAATTTTTATGAGATGAAAGATTTCCAAGTTGCACAATTAAATTCAATGTGTCTAATTCAACTTTTATGTTTAGAGTGGGAGCTAATTCAACTTTTTTGAGCATATGATATGAGGTTACATTATACGTCGCTTTTGACCTATACCATTGACCAAGTGATTTTTCCAAACTTCAAGAATGCATAACTCTATCATTTCAAATCCAATGACATGAAATTGGTCACCATTTTGAAGGTATTTGAAATAGATACAACTTTTATGAAGACACTTTTCTCATTTGAAGCTCATATAAAAAGTTAAGTAAGGTGGAATATTCAGACATATGGCTTGACACTTAGAAAAAATTTGACATGTCAAAAATTTCCAAACTTCCACCTCAAATTTCTCCAATTTCCAAGCTCCAAATTAAAAAGTGTTGAACATGAAAGTTGTTCCTCTTTATATCACCTTTACAAAGAGCTCAAATTCATTCATTTTGGACATGAAATGCATAGGTTGCGCATGGCATGAACATGGTGACATCACTTGGCAAGGATCAAACTTCAAATCCAAATGCACACTTGCCTTGCAATCCAAGCTGAATTCAGACTACTAACATTTATTTGTGGGCTTATTGCAATGATTTTATGGGCCTATGCGCGCCCATGCACCCATGCATCATCAATGACCAAATTTGGAAAGTGATTTCAAGTGTGCAAATATCAATGGTTTCAGCTATAAATAGAGCCTCATATGCTTAGCAATCAAGACACATTCGCTCCATCTTTGATCCCCCACCTCTAACTCTCACTTTGCAAAGGATAAACCTGAGAAATTCATTTGAATTTGAGGTTGAATTTCCACTGTTTTGAAATTCAAATCTCCAGGAATCCACAGCCTTGTAAGCATCAAATCCTTCTTCTGCAAGCAAGTGGAGTGAGATCAAGCATAAGCAAGATCAAGATCAGTTGAATCCAGACCTCCATTGAAGGTATTTTCCAGAAATTTTGATTTCTTCGATTCTCTCAAATTCTTGCTCAATTCTATTGATTCTTTGGTTGTCTGAAGTCCTACCAATGTAGGCAAGAAGATTGAGTTGCTTTGAGACCAAATCGAAGCAACTCAGTTCATGTACCTCAAATTTCAACTCCATGTATCTCTCAATATACTTCGAGTTAGAGTGAATTGGGGCCAGATTCGAGCTCAGTACCATTTTTACTTTGAAATCATGTCCTTGTTTTTAATTTTGGTGATGGTTGATGGTGGACCAGTCTGGTGAGGTCCACCGGAGAAGAAGACCGGAGCTACAGCTCCTGTGATGTGTTGGCATCTCTCACAGCCATAGGATCCATCTCATTTGTTTTTATCTCGTGCGTTTCTTTTGAATACCATGCCTATTGCATGCTGACTCATGTGCACGGTGGAATGCGCGTTTCTGGCCACTTGGTCTGCCACCTCAATTAATGAGGGAGATCAAGTGGTCCACGTTTTTTCTGATATTTTAATTTTCATTTTAATTTCATTATTTTCAATAATTCATATTAAATTCAATATTGATCCAAAAAATATGGGACTTTCACCATAAAAATTCAAATATTTTTCTCTTTCATATTCTGAATTAAAATTATTTTTTGGATCATTATTAATATTTTTCATGAATTAATTGATTTTGCATTTGTTTTTAATTGTTTAAAAATATTTTTAAATGTCCAAAAATTATGAAATTTTTTCTCCAAGGTCTTTTGACCTTGTTTGACCTATGATAAATCTCATGGCTATTTCTTTGGTGTTTTGATGAGATTTTAGGAATTGGACAAACCATATTTAATTTAAATGCACTATTTTAGTATTTTAATTTGAATAAATGTCAAATAAATTTGTTGACCAATTGTGATGACTTGTTAATGTTTAACTCTTGTTGTTGGGCCTTGGCTAAAGTTGATTTGACTTTGTCAAATTAATATCATTGGATTTATGGGATTGATGGAATGTACATTCCATCTCCCAAAATGAATGGATGATATTAATTTGGTAAAAGTCCTCCTTTGACCAATTTGTGTTTTGATCCATTCCCCTCCCACTTCATCTCATTCCCTTTCTTCATTCATTCATTCCATTTGGCCTATGACATCTCAAAGTCCTAATGCTAGTTGATTGAAAAATTGACATCAGGATGGATGAGATTAGGCCACACCTTTTGCATATTCTTTTTGTGTGTGGTATGTTTCATGAGCATAGTCCATTATACTATGTCTCTAACATGCATTAACACCAAAATTCTATTGCCCGGCCTCAAATAGTTGTGACTTCTACATAAGTCCAATTACGATTGCTTAACATAGCGCTAAATCTGTGACATAAAAGGCATAAGCATTCTAGTTAGTGAGATTGTAAGTCTCCCCTCTTTCATGGTATTGTGTGGAAACTTGGCCTTCTTTCCTTCCTTTAGAAGATGTTTCGGTTCAAGGATTCATGCTTGTGATAAGTGGGTTGAGTGTTCTCCAAAGAATGTCTTGAAATGAAAAGCAAAAGCAAAACAATACTAACTTCTAACCAATTAACTACTAACTTTTAATTTCAAACTTTTACTTTAATGCGATTTACTTTTAGCACTTTATTTCATTTTCCATTGTTCATATCATTCTAATTGTTTATGTTAATGCAATTTTCATTTTGTCCATTTAGACCATATTGTGTGATATATTTTGCTTGTGTATACTTTGCTTGTTTGTGTGGTCTTTGACCATTAATATACATAATGATAACAAAAACCCTAAAAAACTTTTGAGTGGACCGTTGGCTTGATCTTAGACAAATGGACTTAGAATCTAGGCAACCTTCCTATGCTAAAGGACTTGGCCAATGCCAACTTGTTGAGAAATCAAGTGCTTGCAATTTGAACTTCATCTGATACATCTTTGAAGACCTCTCTAAGTTCATCTGCAACATGATCATTGTGAAGTTGTTATCTTGAACCTGTGACTTATGGAATTCATTTGTTACATAGGCTATTTTGGAGAAGATCATGGAATGGATAAGCTTGGATGTGGCCATCTTTATTTGATGCCTTGCTCTTCAAGATAATATAATTGTGCATTTGTGTGTTGCTTGATTCTAAAAGTCCAAGGGAACTCTGGGTTTCTATTGACATTCTTGTCTATTGGATTGCTACCCATTTGGTCAGATCTTTTCAACTCTAAACTTTTAATTTTGTACATAGGATAGTCTCTTCATCTTCTCCCCATTTCTTTAATTTTAAAACCTCTCCCTCCATTTTTCAAAATCTTCGTTGTGTGAACTACTTTTGTTCTAAACTTTGACCACTTTTGTAAAAAGATAGAAACTTTGGGCCTTATGCCATTGCATTTTCAAACTTCTTTTCTTAAATCAAACTTATAAATAAACTTAACTATACTTGACTTAAACTTTCAAAAAACCAAAAAGAACTAACTCACTCAAACCATTTTAGGCCTTTGTGCCTTTCAAACTTAAATTTTGTTAAAAATAATGCATCCACTTTGAAATTTGTATCACGAACTACGAGGTTTTGATCCCTCATTTTTATGTTAGTACGTAGGCACAAGACCGAAGGTCTTGTCAAACACAAAAATATAATTAATGAATTATGTTCTCATCCCCCCACTCTATTTGTTTGTAAACATCACTTTATACCAAGTACATATGCACACAAAAAGGGCTCCCTAGGAGTACCTAGGACACTTTGAATGCTAACACCTTTCCTCTGTGTAACCAACCCCCTTACCTGTGATCTCTAACTTTTTATTAGTTTTGATTTGAAAACTTCTTACTTTTGGGTTTTGTTCGTACTTTTTCCCTTTTCCCTTGGAAACAATAAAAGCGCGGTGGCGACTCTTGTTATTTGATCTCTAGCTTGTCAATAGCTTGATGATCATGAATTTCCCGCTACAGGAGGTATTTTGTCAAATTAAAATCATTCATTCATTTTGGGAGATGAAATGTACATTTCATTCATCCCCTAAATCCAATGATTTTAATCCAACAAAAGTCAATTCAACCTTGACCAAGGCCCAAACACATAGTCAAACTTCACAAGTCAATAAAAATGGCTCAACATAATTTCTACACAATTAATCAATTAAAAATCAAATTAAAATGCATTTAAATTAAATTATGTTTGCTCAAAAACCTAAAACCTCTTCAAAATACCAAATAAACGGCCAAAAGATTTATCCTAGGTCACACAAGGTCAAAGGACCTTAGACAAAAAAATTCATTATTTTTGAAAAGTCAGAAGTATTTTTAAACAATTAAAAATATACACAAAAACAATTAAATCATGAAAAATATCAAAGTTAATCTAAAAAATAATTTTAATTCAGAAAATGCATGAGGAAAATATATTTTTTTTTGTGATAGTCCCATATTTTTTGGTTTAAAAATGAAATTGATATGAATTAATTAAAAATAATGGATTAAATGAAATAATCAGAAATTCAAAAAAAGGAGAGTCATCTGATCTCCCTCATTAATTGAGGTGGCAGATCAGATGGTTGGAAACGCGTGTTCCACCAATGCTTCAGTCAACTGTCCCACACGCGTGGTAATCAATTTGGATGGACGAGATTAGAAGCTATGGACTAGATCAGATGGTTGGAGCTTTGCCAACACACCACCGGAGCCCTAGCTCCAGTCATCTTCTACGGTGAGGACCACCGGACTGGTCCAAGCTCAACTCAAAGGAAAATGATAAGTGAGTACACTAATTTGAAGGAAAAATGCTCAGGAGCACGAATCTGGCCTCAATTTTATCCAATTCCAAGTATATAAAAAGATACAGGGATTTGAATTTTGAGGATCATGAACTGAGTTACTTCGATTTGACCTCAAAGAAACTCAATCTTCTTGCCTACATTGATAGGACTTCAGACAACCAAAAATCACAAAGAATGGTGGAGAATTGAGAGAGAATCCAAGAGATGAATTTTTTGAAAAATCACCTTCGAGTTGATCGAATTCCACTTGATCTTGATCTGGATTTGATTGCTTTCTCTTCCTCTTATTTGTAGAAACCAATTGAGATGAAAAGTGAAGTGAATTTCTGGAGTTTGAACTTCCAAACAGAAGATGAAGTTCAAGCTCGATTTCAAGGGAAATCTTCAAAAATTCTATGGCGGTGGGGGTTTGAATCAGTCTAGCAAAGCTTGGGCAAGGTGTTGATGTTGATTCGGAAGCCTTGAGCTTGTTTAAATAGGCAATGCATTTGATTTTGGCACCACTTGAATTTTGGCCAAATTTGGAAAGCTTCTTGCATGAGTGCATGGGCAATGGTTTGGGCCTAAAGAGTGATGTAATCCACTTCCAAATCGTGTGAAAAGTGTACTGAATTCATCATGTGGAAGCATGCAAAGGAGAATGATCATTTAAGTTTAAAACTTGCCAAAACACTTCCCACAATGGAATCATGCGCAATTCCCTCATACTTTGGTCAAATGAGATGATCTTGGACTTTTTGGAAAGGTAAGATCAAGGGGAACAACTTTCATGTTGAACATTTTTTCATTTTAAGCTTGGATCATGATGAATTTTGATGTGGAAGTTTGGGAAATCAAACATATTTGAAAATTTTCTAAGTCCCAATTCAAATGTTCACTTCTTCCACCTTGAATAACTTTTCCTATGGACTTAAAATGAGAAATATTTCTTCATAAAAGTTGTAGATATTTCAAACCTATTCAATTTGGTCACAAATTTGACCTCATTTGGATTTGGCATTAATGATTTATGCATTTTAGAAGTTGAGGAAAATCACTTGTTCAATGGTATTGGCCCAAAATGACCTATAATGTTTCCTCTTGGCACATGCATTTTCAAGTTTAATTTTCACTTCTTACAAACATAAACATTTAATTAGACATCATGAATTTGATCATTCATTTTGAATGGCTTTAATCTCATAAAAAATGAGCAAGTTATGGTCTTGGGAAGTTGACCTCCAAACTAGAGTTCATACAAAATGACCTATAATCTTTCACCATAAAAAATGACTTTCAAAGCAAAACTAGATCTTGACCTAAACATGAAATTTGTTTGGAATGTCATTTTGAGTAACCTTTATCTTGGAATCATTTTCATATGACAAAACGTGTAGGAGATAGGGTCTAGGGAACCCGAGTTTTGACCAGTTGACTTTCTCTGATCAACCACCATGAACCATCTTTCTAGCTTGATATTCTATTGACTTTTGGTACTCATGGAGGATAATATATGCATAATATGATGTAATTTGAAATATCCCTTGAAATATTTGATCAATTGTTGAAGAAACTTGTTGAAGAAGTCACACAAGATACCTAGATGAATTAGGGTTTCCAAGGCAAACAAACTTTAAACTCTTGATGATTTCTTGATACAAATAACATGTGGAGATCATAGGGATCCATATATGATGCTTATATCCAATTTAAACCATTTCTTGATTGTGCTCCTTGCATTGAGGGACTCAAACCCTAGATATGAGCTTGATAGAGCATAGGTGAGCATACACACTACCTACAAAAGCAACAAACTATATATTGACATATTTTTGGTATTTTGGTTAGTAAATAAAGAAAAATGGAGTATGATACAATCAAAAGTGTTTGGTGATCTCTCCCAATGCAAACTCAATGAATAAGGGGTCAGGAGGATGCCAAGGTGTGATCTCAATGCCAATGCATATGATGAGATAACATGGGGGATTTTAGGGTCAAAATTGGGGTCTTACAAATCTCTAAATCAAGAATTCCAATTCTAAAACATGGAAGAATTAAGATCAAATCACATCAAGTAATCAACATTTATCACATGCAATTAACAATCTAAACCTAATCATGTAAACTAGGTTAAATCACATTTTTCTATTCATTTTAAACAATTAAACAAAGAATTAACCTACATCAATTAATTATAATTAACTAATCATGTAAAAAAACTAATTAAATTCTAACAATTAATTTATATATCAACTCATGAACAATTATAAAAAGCTAACAAAAATTAAGAGAAACAAAAATGGAAATAAAATGCTAAAAGAATGCACAAACATGGGGTATGTGGTAGCAAAACAGGGTGTAATTAACATGGGCCCAATAAGAGGCCCAATCCTCAATCAGTCATGGATCAGGGGTGCAACGGTTGTAGCAGGTGTAGTTAGCGCGTGTGTGGGCCAAAAATCCCAAAGTAATAACAATCAATGTTGAAGGGAATGAAATGAATTGATGAGTGGAAGAAGTGTGGTGCAGCAATCCAATAAAATGTGCGCATGAAACACATTAAACACGTTTATCACGTGTTGCCATTCAAAAAGTAAAAGAGTTCAAATGTGGCTTCTCCCTCCACTGACCTCACACTCTTCTCTGCCACAACAGAGGTCGCCTCCGGCGGTGGAGGAGCCTCAATGCTAACACCAATTACATCACCTCCTTCATTTCTTTCCCCTGAATCTGAATATCATCGTGGAATAGTAAAATTCCTCCTCACAAGTATGAATCAAAGCACATAGGTAAAGAACCCTAACATTTTAAACTAAAATTAAATTACTCCCTCTCAAAATCAAAGCCTTAGAGGTTAGGGCTTTGATTCCCCTAACCTCCTTCTACATTCTGGTAATTCTTATGCAATGAATCGATGAAGATGATGAAGAACTCACCGGAGCAACGCCAGAATTAGTTAAGAATCTCAAATCTTCTTTCTCATCATCTTCTTCTTCTTGGTTCTTCTCTTCTTCTTCTCAATGCTTCTTCTCAATGCTTCTTTTGAAAATCTATGAGATTGGATTATGGACGAGAGAGAGAGAGAGAGAGTTTGAATCGTGAATGAGTGTATATCAAAAATTGATGAATTATTTGAATCGTGAATAATGATATAAGGTGAATGAATCATAACTGCCTCCGTGAAATGAATGAATCATGTACTCATAGTTGAAGATTTAACATATGAGTTTAACGATGTTAGATGATTGAAGGAGAACATCTATTGGATGATTCATGTAGTTAGCTTGGAGTCAGTTATGTTATTTAGATTCAATTAGGTTAGTTATTTTGATCTGAGTTAGTTAGTTATAATGGAAACTCGAGTGAGTGTTAACTGTGTTAGAGTGAAAAATGAAATGCTAAGTTAGTCTGATTTGGTAACTCAAAATGAATTAGTTAATCTCTTGTTAATGGATTGTTAAGTGTGATGCTTATTAAAATGTTAGCTGGAGTAAGTTCCTAAACAGAATAGCTCAATTACCATGTTTGCTTGTGTTATTGAAATGTCCTGGCCCTGCTATTGTTGTGAAATAGTTCTGCTCAATGTGTTCATGCCTTGGTTTGCTTTTGATCATTTACTGTAGATTCAGGTTTTCTCATTGATGGATGATTGATGTAATGGATTATTAGTTGTCTTGATGCTGCATGAGGTTTGAAGGTATGGGCTACTGCAGGATTTTGTTACAAGATGGATGTTTGGCTTGTAGGGTTTGGATGGTTGGGCTACATAATCGTGCCAGGTCAGATGCCTAATGCAGAATGTTATGAGGTATAAGTTGTTTGCAATGGCTTTGGTCTTAGGTGTTGGTTGTTGTTGATTGAGAATGGTATGTTATTGGATGATACATGGCCATGTATGGTTTGAAAAGAAATCTGGTTGTCATGCTTTGGCCTTGGACAGTTTTAGGTAGGTGAATGGTAGGTTTAGCTTTGTGGTTTGTAATGGTTTGTTAGCAATGTTATGACTATTTTAGGCTTTGGTCATGCTAGGCCTTGAAAGATAGAAAGGTCATGTGTTTGTCATGCTTAGTTATTGGTTATGGTATTGACAATGTTAATGGTTTTGAAATGGTAACATGGTTATGTATGTGTGGTATAATGAACATGTGCTTGGAACATGACATGCCTTATATGTTTTTTTTAATTTCTTTGTGTAGGTGATGGACAATGCAAAGGTGATCTTGAAGAACAATGATATTAGGGGTTTATGGATTGTTGAATGATGAGTTGACTTTGGTCAACTGGTTGACCAAAAAGTCAATAGTTGACCAAAAGTCAACAATTGACCAAAAGTCAACTTATGCAAAAATGATCTACTTTTTGTAATTTTCTTTCAATGCAATGTATATGATCAATGTAATTAATGTATGGAATGTATTTCCTAATTAAAATGAATGTTCTAATGACATAATGAAACAATAGGTTTCAATTGACCACTTTCCAAATTCAATGTAATTAATTGCAAACAAGTACTTTGAATGAATGAAATTGAAACCTCAATGATCATGAAATAATTTGACCAAATAGCCAATGAATCTTGGACCAATTAACTTTAAATGAAACTTGATACACAACAAGACCAATGAATGAGAATGGAATGAGACTTGGGCCAAATGATGGCCATGAAAACTAATGGAACATGCAATCAAAAGTGAGATGTGAATGAGTGTAAGCACATCTTAGATCAATCATATAACAAGCCATGGACTAGGGTTTAGCTAGGTCAAAGTTCAAAAAGCCAAGAAACAACCAAAGGCCTCAAACCAAGAAGTAATCAGCACAAGTAATGCACCAATGCCATGAGCCAAACTAGGTTTTCACCCCCTCAAAGCAAGCCATAAGATCCACAAACCTCGAGATCATGAATTAGGGTTTAGTATGGAATGAACACCAAGATCCAACCTTCAAGGCCTAAAGCACCTATCAACTAGGGTTTTACCTTTGATCACCATGATGGGCTCCCCATAATAATTGTAGCATCACAACCTCTAGGGCTTGATTCTCAAGCAAACCCTAGCTCCTTGTTAAGTATAATCAACCTTAAACCTTTTAATCTATGATGATGTTAGTACGCTAGATGATATGGATGTTCATGAATGAAAATGAATCTTAAACCATAAGGTTAGATGAAAATGAAAAGGTGGGGGTAAATTTTGGGGTATGACAATTAGAATTATATAACTAGTGAGAATGGGGTGGAGAGTGAGAATAATGGAAGTGTGAGGTTAGTAATAATAAAGATTTGGTTAGTTGGGCCAAAGATGTGATTTTTAGGAAATAATTAGAAATAATAAATTCAGAAAAATAGGAGAATAAAGCTCATTCTATCAGAATGTGAAAAGTTTAAAACATTTGAGAGAAGAGTTTGAAGCGGAGTACTAGGGATTGATAGAAGAAACCAAATCAACCTGGATTTTGCTTTGTTTTTTTCTTCTGAAATCTAAGGTAAGGGGGATTATTCTCATAAGGGTGCTTAAATCTTCAAAAAGGTATAGAGGTTACCCTTAACCTCTAATAAGGATTATTGAATATATGAATCTATAATGATTATTGATGAGTATGATGATAAATAGGTTATTGTATGTTGATTTAATTATGTTCACCATGAATGATTGTGAATTGTTGTTATTGATCTTGTGTTCTTGGTGTTTTTATGAAGAATTAGATGTTTTAGGGTCTGAAATAATATGATTAATTTATGAAAAAGTTGGTAGATTCATGTTCATTATAATATGATTAATGTATTGGTGTTTTTATAATGTGAATTAGGGTGATTTAGGGTGTGATAATTGGAACTGGTATCACAAATTGCAAAAATCACACTTTTTATCCTTTTAGCGTCGACACATATGTCGCATAGGTCAACGCATACTGAGTTGTTTTCAAAAATCAGACTTTTTGTCCATTTGTCATTGACACATACATCCCATAGGTCGGCGCGTAAGTCCCATAAGTCGACGCATGCTCCCTCAAGGTTGACGCATGCTGGGCAGAATTTGAAATATGTTGTTTTAACCTAAGTGGTATCCTCCGACAATTTTGGCCATGACTTTCATTTCGTAAGTCCAAATGATGTTTTGTTTGAAGCGTTAGAAAGCTAACACACTTAACTACAAAATGATAGTAAGTGGTGTGATAATTGAGTTGTTATAATGTGTCTACTATTGTGAACTATGTGACGATGTGTATGAGTTATGTAGCTAACCGTTGAGTTTTTGCAATGATGAGATGGTCGTTAAATGTGCTAACATGATTGTAGGTTGTGCGATTTTCATATGTTGATGATATATTTGAGTAGAGGCTCATAGTTTTGGTGTGGAAACTATCCTGTTGATGTTGGGCAGGAATTATATGGTTGATGTAATGATGTTGATTGTTGGTTGAGTCGTTGTGATGGTGATGCATACTTTCATACATGCATCATATGTCATTGTTTTTGTGAAAGAGGCTATTACATGTTCAGATGTTGGGATCGGTAATTGTCCCAAGCTTGATGTTAAGGCTTGGAGATCGATGTTAGGGCTCAGGGTTTTCCTAGTAAAACCCAGTTCATAATAAGAACCATTGTTGAGATCGATACCACATGCATATGAGTCGATGGTGTTATTGTGAGTTGAATTGCATAAATATATGCATAAGATTATGATAAATACATGTTAGGTGATGTATTATTGATATGTGTATGATTTGTGATATAGTGAATCTACTATGATTGTTTATGCACCGTTTCTTATTTAAATGTATTCTCACCCCCATTTGTTTTGATGTTGTCCATCATAGACATCTAGCAAATACTTAGGAGTAGAGTTGTTGCAATAAGCTGCATAAAGCCAGTTAGCAACATTTGCAATACTAATGTAACCAGGTGCTGGTAATGCAAGAACTTCCACATTATGAATAACCAGAGAGTAATAATTCGGCATGATTGCAATCCTTTGTTGATTGACAAGAGTGTTCATGTCGATCTTGGTCTTCCCTACCACTGTTGATTCTTCCATCAAGAGCTGACCACAACCAAAGTGGTCTTCAATCTGAGTGGTCATGCCACCCACAGAAATATCACCTGTACTTGCATGGCCAACTTGTTTCAAATGATTGGCAGCAAAAGCGGCTGCATTTACTCTCTCATTGTTGGCCATGCAATGTAAGAAAAATAGCTCTCTCTTTGCGGCTACCCCGATGCTATCACCCCGTCCAAACAAGGTGTAAGTTAACCCCTTCTGTGCATACCTGAAACAAGGGTTATGAATCCCGGAAGCCTTGCCAGAACTCGGGTTGTAACCATTTTTACCTGTAATGGCCCTCCAGAAATCAACCGCTGAAAAAGTGTCTGGGGGTGCTTCGGGTCCAGCTACTGGGAGTCTCAGAATCCCCCCAAGTTCCTCCACAGACAACTCATGGTCCTCATCAAACAATCGGAAAGTCAACTGACCATAAAATTCCATTTCGGAATCGGTCCACCTGCGTCTCATCTTAAACTCAACAGTGCTCAAGAATTCAAGTGTGATGCGTGCAAAAGTCGGTGCTTCGAATTGCATAAATTCTAGCATACCGATGTTGTGAAACATGCGATGCACTTCTTCCTTTAATCCGAGCTCATCAAGTGTAGCATCACACATATACCTTGTAGGAATGAGTTTTCGTTGAGCAAGTATCACATACCTATCATGGTGATCCGGTTCCTCAAATAGGATGCCATGTGCATTCGGGGTGTGTCTCACACATTGCTTTGGCCTGGAAGATGTGGCCACAGCCTTTCCTTTGCTTGCTCTCTTCGGGGGCATAATGGGTACCTACAAAAAAATCTCAAAACCCAGATAACAAATTAGTGAAAACGGTCACCGTCACTACGTAGAGGACGGAGAGTAGAACAGTTTTTGTGAAAGGGAGATGAGGTTTTATGGAGTGGGTAGTGGTGAAAAGTGAAGCTTTAGGTGATGGAGGCTAGGTTAACAATAGAGGAAGAGAGAGTGAGAGGCTTGAAAAATCAGAATAATGGAGAATAAGTGGTGGAGATGAGATAAAAGCAAAGTGGGTCCCACCATTAAAAACAACAAAATTAAAAAAACAAATCAAAATCCAACCTGTATGAAACAACACGGGTCGTGTGCATCCACACGGGTGCCCGTGTTAATGAACTATTTTTTATTCTTTTCTTCTTTGGCTCAGGGCCAACAACACGGGCCGTATGCATCCACATGGGTATCCGTGTTAATGAACTGTTTTTTTCCTCTTGCACACGCCCAATTTCTGTTTCATGGCAATCAACACGGGCCGTGTTGATCAACACGGGCGCCCGTGTTGCTGACCTATTTCCCTCAACTTTTGAAATTTGTTTTGTTGTTTTACTGCATTTGTGTGGTGTCCTTCCATTTGGAGGTGTTTGTGACTTTGCCCTTCTAGTTTTCCTCCTCACCTACAATAAAATTTTAACACACACAAAGAAAAAGAAAAATGAAATAAGTTAGAAATCAAACGCGTGGGTTGCCTCCCACGAAGCGCTTCGTTTAACGTCGCATGGCTCGACGGTCGTCCACCTCATTAGGTGAGGCGCACATGGTCAATCAATCCAGACTCTTGGCCTATGTAATAGGGCTTTAACCTCTGGCCATTCACCTTGAATATATCCCCATTGGTTTGATTCTTGATTTCTATCGCTCCGTGGGGAGATACCTTATGCACAACAAATGGCCCGGACCATCTTGATTTCAATTTGCCAGGAAACAACTTGAGCCTCGAATTAAACAACAACACCAGTTGTCCTTCCCAGAAGTCTTTCTTGATGATTCTCTGATCATGCCACTTCCGTGTTTACTCCTTGTACATCTTCGCATTCTCATAGGCCTGATTACGAAATTCTTCTAACTCGTGAAGTTGAAGAATTCAGGATTCACCGGCTTTTGCAAGATCACAATTCAAGAACTTGGATGCCCAAAAGGCTTTGTGCTCTAATTCCAGAGGGAAATGACAAGCCTTACCATAAATCAGTTGATAAGGAGACATGCCGATTGGGGTTTTGAAGGCGGTTCAGTACGCCCATAGTGCGTCATCTAATTTGATCGCCCAATCTTTTCTTGAAGCACTCACTGTCTTTTCCAAAATCTGTTTTATTTGTCTATTGGACACTTCAACTTGCCCACTCGTTTGAGGATGATACGGAGTGGCAATCTTGTGCTTCACATTATACTTCTTCAATAAGTTCTCCATGAGCTTATTTAAGAAATGTGTCCCTTCATCACTGATAAGTGCTCTTGGCACACCAAACCTTGAGAAGATGTTTTGCTTAAGAAAGTTTACCACTACTCTCACATCATTAGTAGGGAGGGCAACAACTTCCACGCATTTTGAGACATAGTCCACAGCCACCAAAATATAATTCTTCTCGAATGAGGGTGGAAATGGCCCCATAAAGTCAATCCCCCAAACATCAAATAATTCCACTTCAAGCATGCCCTTTTGGGGCATCTGATTCCTCCTAGAAATATTCCCTGTCCTTTGGCATCTGTCACATTCCTTCACAATGACTTGGGCATCTTTAAACAAAGTAGGCCAGTACAACCCCAATTGGAGGACTTTTGCGGTTTTCCTATCTCCACTGAAATGTCCCCCATAATCTGAATCATGACACGCTTTTAAGACTTCATTTTGTTCTTCTTCCGGGACACATCGACGAATCAGTCCGTCTACCCCTTTCTTATACAAGAATGGTTCGTCCCACAAATAGAACCTGCAGTCATGAAGAAACTTTTTCTTTTTGTTATAATCAAAGTCTTCAGGAATTATGCCACCTACCAGATAGTTTACGTAATCGGCAAACCATGGAACACCCACCACCGCGAGGATTCGTTCATCAATAAACTCGTCCTTGATTGGGTGTTCTTCTTCAGTCTCTTCTATCGGGGACATTCGAGATAGGTGGTCAGAAACGGTGTTTTCACACCCCTTTTTGTCTCGAATTTCTAGATCAAATTCTTGCAACAGCAAAATCCACCTGAGCAGCCTTGGCTTCGAGTCCTGTTTAGAAAAAAGATATTTCAAAGCAGCATGGTCAGTATAAACAATTACCTTTGTTCCCAACAAGTATGACCGGAATTTGTCAAAGGCATACACCACAACCAGTAGCTCCTTCTTTGTGGTTGCATAATTCATCTGAGCTGGATTCAACACATGGCTGGCATAATAGATCACATGGAGGAGTTTGTCTCTTCTTTGCCCCAAGACTGCCCCTACTGCTATATCACTCGCATCGCACATTATCTCATAGGGTAGAGAACGGTCAGGCGAGATCACTATAGGAGCAGACACCAATTTATGCTTCAGAGTATCGAAGGTCTCGTTGCACTTTTTGTCAAACAGAAACGGAGTATCCTTCACAAGCAGACTAGTTAACGGTTTTGCGATCTTGGAGAAATCTTTGATGAACCTACGGTACTGCCGCAATGATACCCTAAGTGAAGGTAAGCGTGCAATGACATGTGTTGATTAACTTTAGTATTTTTGTTGTAATGTTTTATTAAATGTTAAAGGATTAGAGGTTTGTAATTGGTGACACCTTAGATTGTCGTGTAATTCTTAAAATATAAGTTTCGGGGTTTGGGGTGTTACATAGTGGTGTCAGAGCAGTTCGGTCCATCTGCACGAGTTGTTATAATATTTTCAGTTCCCTAGTATTCGATTATTGTATGAACATTATCGATGCGATGTGTTTTCTAATTGTTATTTATTATTGTGCAGAGTTATGGTTGGTTGAAGAAATGATCGGGTGATTGCTAAAGCCTTTGACGCAATGGTTAATGCGTTGCAAGCTCGACAGAATCCTCTAGTGTATGCATTTCGTGATTTGGGAAAGTTCTAGAGGAATAATCCATCGAACTTCAAGGGTATGTATGATCCGGAGGGTGCGCAGACTTGGTTGGGGGAAATCTAGAAGATGTTCAGAGTAATGGATTGTACTAAAGCACATAAGGTATAGTTCGGTACTCATATGTTATCCGAAGAGGCTGAGGACTAGTGGGATAATGCTCTTCAGAGGTTGGAAGTGATTGGATGAAATAACTTGTTATGTGTTCAGAGCTACATTCCTGGAGAAGTATTTTCCAGCAGATTTGCGTAGCAAGAAGGAGATTAAGTTTCTCGAGCTGAAACTGGGAAACATAATTGTTGCTGAGTATGCCACAAAGTTTGAGGAGCTAGTGAAATCATGTCATCACTATAATAATGTTACTACTGAAGAATCCAAGTGTGTTAAGTTTGAAAGCGAGTTGTGTCCAGAGATTAAGATGTGTATCGGTTACCAAGAGTACACGGGTTTCCGACTTTAGTGAACAAGTGTATGGTTTATGATGAGGATAACAGGGTCAAATCTTCTTACTATTAAAGTCTTAGTCAGAAGAGAGGAAAAAACCAGAATTGAGGAAAGTCGTAGAGTGCAACAGTTAACAAGGGAAACCAGAAGGCTTCTGATGAGAAAAAATTAAAGTGGGGGAGGAGCTTCTACTCCTTTGAGGTGTTTTAAATGTAGTGAATTTGGTCATCGCATTTTGGAGTGCAAGAGTGAAACTTCGAATTGTTTCAAGTGTGGAAAGCCATGGCATAAAGCTGCAGATTGCAATAGTAAGGGTGTCACTTGCTTCAATTATGGAGAAGAATGCCATATCAGTACTGGTTGTCAAAAACCTAAGAAGAATCAGTCAGGCGGCAAGGTCTTTGCATTGACCGGTACAGAGACTACTAGTTTTGACAGTTTGATTTGAGGTACATGTTTCATTGATTATATTCCTCTAATTGCTATTATTGATACGGGTGCAACACATTCATTTATTTCTCTTGATTGTGCTAAGAGTTTGGGCGTATGGTTACTGTGGTTCCAGGTAAAGGTTCGATAACTACTTCACTAGTCTGTTTAAATTGTCCTCTGATTATCTTTGGTAGGAGTTTTAGGATGAATTTAGTTTGTCTACCTTTAGATCAACTTGATGTTATCCTTGGGATGAACTGGTTAGAATTCAATCATGTCCGTATCAACTGTTATTATAAGACTGTGTCGTTCATGAAGATTGAGGAAGAAGGAGATGTGTTGGTGTCTGCTAAACAGGTGAGAGGGTTCTTAAAGGATGAGGCTTTGGTGTTTGCGATGTTTGATTCTCTGAATGTTTGTGGTAAGCTTACGATTGTTGATCTTCCAAGTGCGTGTGACTTTCCAGAAGTGTTTCCAGATGATATTAATGATTTGTCGCTAGAGCGCAAAATTGAGTTTGTTATAGACTTAGTATCTGGTACTAGTTTAGTATTGATTGATCCTTATAGAATGTCTGCTTCAGAGCTGAGGGAGATGAAGAAACAACTAGAAGAGTTGTTAGAGAAGATTGTGGGAAGCGTCAGTATTGCTAATTAAGAAGAAGGATGGTAGTGTGAGATTGTGTGTGGATTATCGAAAACTGAATAAAGTGATTATCAAGAATAAATATCCGCTTCTGAAAATTGACGATCTGATGGATCAATTGACGGGTGCTTATGTGTTTAGTAAGCTTGACTTGAGGTCGGGTTACCATCAGATTCATGTGAAGTCTAAACACATTCTAAAGACTTCTTTTAGAACGAGGTATGGTCACTATGAGTATTTTGTGATGTCGTTTGAAGTATCTAATGCACCTGGTGTGTTTATAGAGTACATAAATAGGATCTTTCATCCTTATCTGGATCAGTTTATGCTGGTGTTCATCGATGATATTTTGATTTATTCTAAATCGGGTGAAGATCTTGTCGAGCATCTAAAGATTATGTTGCAAACACTAAAGGATAATAAGTTATATGATAAGTTGTCCAAGTGTGAGTTCTAGTTGCGGGAGGTGACTTTTCTTGGTCGTGTTATTTCGAGTGGTGGTATTGTTGTAGATCCGTCGAAAGTTGATGCGGTATTGCAGTGGAAGGGTCTGAAATTTGTTACTGAGATTAGAAGTTTCCTAGGTTTAGCAGGTTATTACAATAGATTTATTGAAGGCTTTTCAAAGTTAGTGTTACCTTTGACTCATGCTCCTATATTTTACATGCATGCGTCAATTGCAGTGACGTATTTTAGTCAGATAAATATATTAAAAATATGATTATTTTGATATATAATTTGAAAAAGTTGGTTATTTCAAAACAAAACAAAATCTAATGCAACCTTATAATTTAAAAAGACAATAAAAAACAGAGACATTGAGAACAAATTACAGTACGAAACAAGTAAAACATTGGGTTCTGTAATGCTACTCGTTTCCTATGAACGAATGAACTGACTTGCTATGTCATTAATTTACAGTTCAAGAAATCCGATCACTGATTATAAAAGTGAATTCAGATCGTCAGATGCTAGTACCATGTTTTAGCTCGTGACAGTGTGCTAATAAAGACGCGTTTGTTACTGGATCACTAGCTGGATTTTGGATTCCTGAAACAGTCTAAAACTAGTCACAGTCTTCAAGCTTCAAGGTGGCATTGAGAAGGAAAGGTTAATATATTCTTTTCCTTTGACTAGACAAACAAAATACAGTAGCTAACGTGAACTATTTTATATAATAATATTTGAAGAGTTCAAGTTTTTTTATATCAACTTGGTAGAGAAACATAGCAAGAAAAAATGCACGTGAATGAAGTGTGTATACAAGTTAGAGGACCATTGAAATCCCTTCGAACCACTCATTATTTTAGTATCAGTAAGTAGCTTAAGCCAAAACGGTGGATTAAAATAATAATAGCAGAAACATAGAATATAGAGAGAAAGAGAGGTAAATGGTTTTGAAATGAGAAACAAAGTATAAGAAAAAGAGAGAGATAAACATTGAAAAGAAACAAAACAAGAAGCAAAGAGTTAACTCAATGAAGAAACAATGGTGTGAGATTGAGGCAATAGGCATTAACTACAGGATCCACAGCACAAAGACAATAAAACAACCTTTTAAAATCTTCAACAAACCTCTAAAACCAGAAGATGAAGCAAAAGCTGGAGAAATGCCGGGTAGTGGAGTTAAGCACGTTCTCAAAGATGTTAATTGCATAGCCAAGCCATGTGAAATTCTTGCGATTGTTGGGCCAAGTGGAGCAGGAAAATCATCACTGCTGGAGATTCTTGCTGGTAGAGTTAGTCCACAAAATGGAGGTTCTATCTTGGTGAACCAGGAGCATGTAGATAAATCTCAGTTCAGAAAAATTTCAGGGTATGTTACACAGAAGGATACCCTTTTCCCTTTACTTACAGTTGAAGAAACCATGATGTTTAGTGCAAAACTAAGGCTAAATCTTCCTCAAGAAAAACTATGCTCCAAGGTTAAGTCACTGATTCAAGAGCTTGGTCTTAGCCATGTTGCTAGGACTAGAGTAGGAGATGGAGATGACAGAATCCGCGGAATATCTGGTGGCGAGAGGCGTCGAGTTTCCATTGGTGTTGAAGTCATACATGATCCAAAAGTGTTGATTCTTGATGAAGCAACTTCAGGTCTTGACAGTACCTCAGCTTTGCAAATAATTGATATGCTGAAAGTCATGGCTGAATCTAGGGGAAGAACTATAATACTAAGTATTCATCAACCCGGGTTCAGGATAGTGAAGTTGTTCAATTCAATACTGTTGTTAGACAATGGCAGTGTGTTGCATCATGGGAGTGTGGATTTGTTGGATGTGAATCTGAGGTTGATGGGTTTAGAACTTCCTCTTCATGTTAATGTTGTTGAGTTTGCTATTGAATGCATTGAGACTATTCAGCAACGACAGAAAAGTCTGCAAGTTCAGGTTGAAGCGCCGAAACGCGTACTCGGGTCAATGATACTAAAGAAAGGCGATGATCAAGGTGAAACTAGAAGTGGTAAGTTAACTCTACTACAGCTATTTCAACAATCCAAGGTATTTGACATAGAAAACATCAATGTAGGAATGGATTTCACTTGTGATTATGCTAATTCTAGATTGAGAGAAACAATGATTCTTGCTCATAGGTTCTCCAAAAACATTCTACGTACAAATGAGCTCTTTGCATTTAAGACAGTTCAGATGCTGATTTCTGGTCTGGTTTTAGGCTCCATATTTGGTAATCTCAAAGATGGTTTAGTGGGAGCAGAACAGAGAGTTGGTTTATTTGCTTTCATACTAACGTTTTTGTTATCAAGCACCATTGATGCTCTACCGATTTTTCTGCAAGAAAGGGAGATTCTAATGAAGGAGACATCAAGCGGAAGCTACAGAGTTTCATCCTATGCTTTAGCCAATGGCATAGTTTACTTGCCATTTCTACTCATACTAGCCATTTTATTCGCAGTGCCGCTGTACTGGATTGTCGGTCTCAACCAAAACTTCACGGCGTTTTTGCACTTTCTGTTGCTAATATGGCTGATTCTGTATACTGCGAATTCAGTTGTGGTATGTTTCAGTGCTCTGGTGCCTAATTTCATTGTTGGGAATTCGGTAATTGCCGGTGTCATTGGTTCGTCTTTTTTGTTCTCTGGTTACTTCATATCCAATCATGAAATTCCAAACTACTGGATTTTCATGCATTATTTATCGCTATTTAAGTATCCCTTTGAAGGGTTTCTAATAAATGAGTTCTCCAACTCAAAGAAATGCTTAGAGTACATGTTCGGGGCATGTGTGATGAAGGGAGAGGATATACTTAAAGAAGAAGGGTATGGAGGAGAGAGTAGTAGATGGAAGAATGTTGGGGTGATGGTGTCCTTTATCTTTGTTTATAGATTCATTTCTTATGTAATTCTCAGATACAGAAGTTCCCAGCGTGTCATCTTCTGAAAACCATGGTGACTCTAAATAGGGCTCAAATGTCTTGGATTTTTCTGCAGATAGCAACCAAAGAATATATGTAATAATACCGGGCAAAAAATATATATATATATAAAAACTATTGGTTTGTCAGTCCAACAAATTGTACTATTATATTATGTTGGTTTGTGTTTGCTATGATTAGTTAGTTAGATCACATAAATGGGCTTAATATGATTCTGTGATTCTTTGTTAAACATTGTTGCTGCTAAATAACACAATAAAAAGAGTTTTTTACATTCTTGGTCGGTCAAAAGCCTAGTTTCTAGTACAATCTATATTCCTGGTATGAAATACAAAATGGTAGCATAAAACTAACTAATGCAGAGCATGACAGTGAAGCAATTAGAAAACATACTGAGATATTCGCTGCTCATATATCCTATTATTCCTTTTCATCGTAGTTTTAAATCCCTGAGGAGTATGCTCAAAGCTCTGTAGAAGAAGTAGTTAACCGTTGAGTGTATGATCAAATGTTGTGTTTAAGTGCACGAAAATTGGCAGATCGAGAGTATCTATTCTAGAGTCTACCTCTTTTGCATTGAAGCTAGTAGAAACAACAAACTAAGGAGTATGCTCAAAGCTCTGTAGCTAACTGACTTATCCAAAATAACCATAACTCCATTGATTTTTTTTAAGGAACCACCGTCTCAAATATCTAGCCTTGGCTCAATGTCAAAGAAAAGAAAGCTTGATTTCAGATCTTTCTACTTTCTTGGAAGGATGCTTAAGCTGTGAGCCAAAATAAATAAATAATTTATCCAACTGCAGCATCTACTGCCATTTCCATTTCACTGTGTAAAATAAGTTCAGAGTCACTTTCTTCTTCATAAGTCTCATCATCGTCGACTTCTGGCACATAGCCAACTCGCTTCATCTGTTCTGTTAGAATTTTTAGAATTAAATAGATGTCCTTCTTATGCGGGTGTCTTTTATCTTTTACCATGAAAACATGTAGATGACTCTGAATTTCAATCCAACTGCAACCAGGTTGCTTTACTACTCCCATTTGTCTCATTTGTTTACGGACTCTTACCACATCTTTCCATCTACCAAGCTCAGCATACATATTCGAAAGAAGAACATATGGTCCAGAGTTCAAGGGATCAATCTCCAAGAGCTTTTCTGCCACATACTTCCCTAATGTAATGTTCCCATGAACCTTACAAGCAGCAAGTAACGATCCCCAAACAACAGCATCAGGTTCCATTGGCATTGTTTGTATCAGATTGTTTGCTTCATCAAGGCAACCCGCACGACCAAGTAAATCGACCATGCATGTATAATGATCCTTTATTGGTGCTAAACCATGATCGGTCGTCATTGACTGGAAGTAACGGCGCCCTTCTTCAACAAGTCCTGCATGACTACATGCAGATAGAACTCCTATCATAGTAACATGATCTGGTTTCTCTCCAGATACCATCATTTTCCTGAAAATTTCTAGGGCCTCGGTACCATAACCATTTTGCGCATATCCGATTATCATGGCATTCCACGAGACATTATCCCTTTCTAACATGCGCTCAAAAACCACACGTCCATCTTCAACTAATCCACATTTCATGTACATGTCAATAAGAGAATTCCCAACAAAAATATCAGATTCTTCCCCTGACTGAAACCAAAAACCATGCTTCAAAATGTGAGTATGTGCCTGTCTTCCAAGCTTCAGATCAGCAAGATTTGCACATGCGTTAAGTAAGTTACCAAAGGTGTAATGAGTTGGCCAGATGGATTCCCTTTTTAGGAGGAGGAATAGTCTAACCGCCTCTTCATTATCTCCATTCTGCGTATAACCTGCAATAAGCGCATTCCACGACACCACATTCCTCTCCATCATGTTTGAAAACATCAGTCTCGCTGCTTTCACACTTGATGCCTTTGCATACCCACTTACCATAGAGGTTTCAGATACCACATCCCTAAGTGGCATCCTATCGAAAACCAATCGAGCTTCGTTAACTCTCTTGCACTTTGCATACATATCAACCAAAGCATTGCCTAACACAAGGTCATTCCGAAATTTATCCCATTTCATAACACGAGCGTGAATTTGCAAACCCTCCCTAATTGCTGATAAGCTTGCACAAGCACTGACCACACTGGCCAAAGTAATCTCATCGGGCTCAATCCCGTTACTCATCATTCTTACAAAAACCTCTAGAGCTTTACCAGCAGGACCATTTTGCTCATAGCATGTAATCAAACTATTCCAAGAAACTATATTCCTCACATCCATATCATCAAAAGCTCTCTGAGCACCATCCACCACCCCACACTTGGAGTACATATCAACTAGAGCAGAACCCATGTAAACATCCAACGAGTAACGAGATTTCGATATCAAACCATGGATTTGAACACCAATATTCAAATCTGTCAACCCTGCACAAGCACTAAGAGCACTCCCAAAGGAATACTCATTAACCACAAAATCCTCACTATGCATATCAACAAAGAATCTCAACGCCTCCTCAAACCGATCCCTCTGAGCAAAACCAGACACCATAGCATTCCAAGAACACTGATCAGGCTGAGGCATACACTTAAACAATTTCAAAGCCTCGTCAAGAGCACCACACTTTGTCAAAGCACTTAAAACCGCATTCCAACTGAAAGTATTTCTCTGCAGCATATGATCGAACACCTTGCGCGCGTCCTCCAAAAACCCGCATTTCCCATAAACATCAACGAGCCTGTTCTGAATGAATATTTCAGAGGAAAATTGTGTCTTAATGATTCGAGCATGAACGCGACGCACCTCGAAAACGGACTTTGACTTAACACAAGAGTCCAATAGCTTGGCGAAGGGTGAGGAGTCCGAAAAAGATAAGTCACCGACCACTTTTCGGACCAACCGATGTTTACCCATTCCATCACCTTTGTAATTAGAGAAATTGTGTAAGAAAAATCGAATGGAGAATTGAATATGGAAAACCAGAAATGTGATTTAAGTGACAGGAAGAAAAATATTGTTTTTGGTTTTATCGGGTGAAACAGTAGTTCAGAAAATACAAATGCTAACTTCGTATAAAATACGGAGGGAGAAAGTGGTTTTCTCAAAATTCAAAGTTAATTAAACGATATCTTGATTTGCTTTTACCCATAACGTTTTGGTAAGCTTCACTATATCCACTTAAGTTTTTGGCTCTCTCAAATCAGTGTTTTGTTTATGCATTTTGCTATGAGTATTTAATCTGTCACCCTTTTTTTATACCTGATCCTCTAAATATTTTTATATTGACAAAACTGTTATTATTTAGCAATTAAAATTTATATATTTTTTAAAAAGTTTATTTTTATTAATTTGTAAAAAATTAAGGTTCCAATACTTTAAAAGAAATTTTTATTATATTTTTTAAAAAACAAACATTTTTACCGATTTTTTGGAAATTTCCGATGAAGAAATATCGACAATTTTGAAAATTCCGGTATTTATTTGGAAAAAACCAAAACATATATCCACAATTTTCAGAATTTTCCAATTAATTTTATCTATATTCATAATTTTCGATAGTGCACACTAATATTTTACTTGTGTGGTTCAGAACTAGCAGTATCTGCTACAAATTTCTGTACAAATTTTATGTAGTTCTTCACCACTAATGTTATATATGTTTTCTATGTAACAAGTTTAATTTAAAGGTTTTTCCGTCTTTATGATATTTATAGTTTAAAGTATTAGCTTTGACACATATTATTGGTAAACACCATGGTATTGTTGGTGTCATTATTCGTTTTGATAATGCAATGGGGATTGAAGAAGGAAAGATAAATTGATTATGGGTTGCGAGAGAAGTTCGAAAATTTCAGAAGTTAAAAATTTATTCAAAAATTTGATTTAGATGATTTTATGGTGCGGAAGCAAGTTTCGAATATTTCCCGGATCCAAAATCGTCTAACCGGACCTACTATTGGAAATCCCGGATATGCGTAAGAGTACCAATCGTATGATAATAATCCACAAGTTGATTAATCAATACTTCAAACACTAAATTGAATACTCTACTATAGTAACGGTCTATCTCCAAGGATAACAACACACGGAAAACTAGTTGAAATCATTTATCAAACACTTTGTGTGCAATCAACAAAGTTCGGATATTAGTATAATGTTTGTAGTTCTTAGAAATCATTCACTATCAAATGGTATGTGATTACTACAACAACATAAATTTAACAAAGAATTCAAAAGTTATTATCCAAACAATGTTGATCAAGAGATCAAAATAATCAACAATTTGCAAACCAAAAATAAAAGATATATATATATATATATATATATATATATATATATATATATATATATATATATATATATATATATATATATATATATATATATATATATATATATATATATATATATATATATATATATATATATATATATATATAACAAATGTTTAGGCAATTCCCCAATCGACCTCGCTATGGGTACGTCTGCCCTCAATTCGATTCGAATTGAGATATTAATATAATAAATCTTACTTTGTAAATGTATGTATACAACAAATGATAAATCAAATTCCACAAACCTTAAGTTTGTTCTTGACTTTAGCACCTCCAAAAATCTTGATCAAAGATTGATCAAGTCACCAACAATGCCTCTTCAATTCACCTGTTGTCGCTACTTCCTTGCACGACACCTCTTTGTCTCAAGGCTTTCACCTGGTTGAATTAACCCTAAGCGCACACTTGTTAAACCCAAGATTTGTCAACACGATTAACCGTTTTACACTACTCCCTTGTCGACACACCTAGTCTCAAGGTTTTCACTCTATCGGATCTGAATTTCACAATCTTGTCTAAAACCTTCAAACCCTAAAGATCTTGAAGGAAAACTCCACCTCGATTTTTCTTAGTTGAATACCTCAAAGATCACAACCCAATATTCTTGGTACAACAAACCTAATTTGACATTATCAATCATAATCTAGACGACACCCAATCAAAAAATGATTATGTGTAGTTTGATTGTGTGTATGCATAAATTAAATTTAAGATGGTGAAATGCTTTGAAATCCTGAATTCATATAGGTTTTACTCACTCTAGAAACCTTATTAGATAATGATGCATGTATGAAGTATTTATATGCATGGGTGATTTAGGTCAAAAGGAAATGCAAAGTACTTGACAAAAATATGCATTTTTGAAAAAAAAAATACATCAGATAGGTCGACCTATATAGGTTATGTGTCAACATGTTCGATGCATAGGTTGACCTGTCCAAATTCATATGTCGACCTATGATTGTTATGTGCTCCTTATGTGTCGACCTGAAGATTCGGCACATGAAACAGAGGCCACATACTTTAGTACAACAACATACATGTCGACCTATAGCCAGAAAAAAAATTCCATAGGTCGACTTGTAGTTACATGTGTCGACTTGTACTGTTATTCTTCACAAAACTTAATTTTTCATGTATGTTTGATGCATGAGACCTTTTCCACATTATTTCCAAATACTTTTATACTTCCTAATGCTAAGATGCACATAGAGATTCAGAGGATATCATCCAATATACATCAACACTAAAGTATCATAGTTTTGACATCATACAAAATACATCTAACGGAAGTTGCACTCACATACTCCCCCTTTTTGATGATGGCAAAACTTGAGACAATGTGTTTGTAATGAAAATCTCTCCCTGAATGTATGCATCCCACAACTTCATCTTGTTTCTCCCCATTTGGCAACATCAAAAAGAAACGAAGCAATCCATGAGAAGAATCTAAAATCACGCATAAATCAAAATAACACACATAGGTGGTTTGCAAAGATAAGAGCATCAATATGATAACACTCACATAGAATGATTTGCATATTGAAAAGGAATACCTAAACATAAATACAAGATAATAATGCAACAATAGAACATAATTGTCACAACTTATGTCATATAACCACAACACAATCATGAAGAATGAAGGATACAAAGTGAACACAAAATACTTGACATGCTACAAAAGTGACACGATTACGTGACATATGTCTTTTGGTGCTCCTTAAATGCTCCACACACGCGTGCTCTAGCAAGGTGATAAACAAAGTATCACCACACAAACCAAAAACAGAGATGAAAACATAACAATGACACACAAACAAGAATAGTGTTAACAATGTAACATGTTTAATCATAAATCATGAGAAAAATAGATAAAAAACCGATGCACCAATTACTAATTTTGAGGGGTAAAAAAGATAGCATAACGTCACTATAAACATATAAATTGACATACATCAATTGGACATTGTTGGAAGTGAACATACATGAACTATCTTATACGTCAAGATCATCAATTATATGGACCACGTACAACATGCAAAAAGAAAAGCTTACACCCCAAAACGGAAAATGAAATGATAGTATCTTGCTTGTGAAATGATGAGGAATGCATTCTTATGAAGTATGGATTTCAAGAAAGGTTAGATGAACAAGATATATTCAAAGTGCATTAACATAACATTTAGGAAAGTGTTGTGATGTCAAGAACTTCTAATTCTATTCGAATGTTAAAGAAGGATTCGGTCGCAAGTGGTTTTGTAAAAATATCGGCAAGTTATTTTTTACTATCAACATGCTCAAAAACGATGTCGCCTTTTTCAACATGATCACATAGGAAGTGATGACGAATCTCAATATGCTTAGTACGAGAATGTAGCATTGGGTTCTTAGTTAGGTTAATGGCACCAGTGTTATCACACAAAATTGGAATACAACTTAGTTTAATATCAAAATCAAGTCATTGTTGTTTAAGCCACAAAATTTGAGCATAATAACTACCTGTCGCTACGTATTCCGCCTCGGCAGTTGACAACGCAACCAAAACTTGTTTCTTACTATGCCAACTAACTAAGGAATTTGAAAATATGTGACAAGTCTCACTAGTACTTTTCCTATCCGATTTGCAACCGGCAAAATCAGAATCAGTGCAACCAACTAAGCTACAATCACTCCCTTTGGAATACCAAAGCCCATAATTCAAAGTACCATGAAGATACCTAAAAATACATTTGACGACTTTGAGATGAGAATTCTTAGGGGCCGATTGATATCTGACACACATACAGATACTAAACATGATAGCTGGCGTAGATGCAGTGCGATATATAAGAGAACCTATCATACCTCTATATTTATTCACTTCCACATCCTTACCATTTTTAGTTCCTTTCCAAGTTACCGTTCGTAGCCATCGGAGTGTCAATCGACATTGCATCAACCATGCTAAGTCTCTTTAGCAAGTCCTTGCAATACTTGGTTTGATAAACAAATGTGCCTTCTTATTCGTTTGATTTGAAGACCTAAGAAGTAAGTTAGTTATCCCATAAGGCTCATTTCAAACTCTCCCTGCATAAGCTTAGAAAATTATTTGACAAGTTGCATATTAGTAGATCCAAAAATAATGTCATCAACATATACTTGTACCAGAAGAGTATCATTTCCATGACGCTTAATAAAAAAAGTAGTGTCAATCTTTCCCCTTAAGTACCCTTGATTAATCAAAAACTTGCTTAGTCGTTCATACCAAGTCCTAGGTGCTTGTTTGAGACCATACAAAATGCGTTTTAATTTGAAAACATGATTGGGATACTCGTGATTTTCAAAACCGGGAGGTTGAGCAACATACACATATTCATTAATGTAACCATTTAGAAATTCACTTTTCACATCCATTTGATATAATTTTAAATTCTTATAGCAAGAAAAGGCAAGAAAAAGGCGTATGGCCTCAAGTAGGGCGACCAGAGCATAAGTCTCCACATAGTCAATACCCTTCTCTTGGTTATACCCTTGAGCGACTAACCGAGCCTTATTTCGAGTTATCACTCCATCTTCGTCAAGCTTTTTCCTAAAAACCCATCTTGTGCCTATTACTTGATGATGTTTTGGACACCGGACAAGGTCTCAAACATCATTCCTTTTAAATTAATTTAGCTCATCTTACATTGTCATGAGCCAATTCTCATAAAGTAATGCATCTTTAGCATTTTTAGACTCAACCTATGATGCAAAAGTGAAGTGATAACAAAATTTACTTATCTTAGAGCGTGTAGTCATGCCTCTTGTGATATCTCCAAGAATATTATAAATATGGTGATCTTTGGATGCTCTCCAAGTTAAAGGAAGGTTGTCTACTGCAACCTGGAAGTGGTCGAGTAAACCACTATGATCCATGAGTCCTCTTTGCGAAAGGAGCCATGTTTTCAGTGAAGTTGTAATATTTGGCGAACATCATGATGTATGAGCAGAAAGCATCTCGATCTGACATGCTCTTACCGGTGGGAGTTAAGAGGTGTAATCCGGTGCCTTAAACCCTTCGATTGCTAATGATGGGATCCATATCATCAACGCGTTTTGTTTTCAACAAAGTTTCAAAGGTGGCGTTAAACCATGACTGAAGTAACCAAAATGGTCCAGCAAGTAATGGGCCATATTTTGGTTTAATGTTTCTTAAGGATTCAATAGCTTCTCCTAGGGATGCATATAAAGATCCTAAGATCAATTGGCTCAGACACACATTCTTTCCTTCATGCAGTTGATTAGCGAGAGTTAAATATCTCTTTGCCACCTTCAGGGATTTGCAATAAAATACGCATCTAGAGAGCCATAAGGCCAATAAGGCGATATGCTCTTCAGTAGTAACTTAGGTGGTTTCAGTAACATGGTAATCCTCAATGTACTTTGTAAAGCCAGCACGGTTACTATCGAATTCAATGTTATCTTCGTCTTGTTCATTAGGATCGAAGTTATCGCCATCAGACAAAGGCTTATAATGGATGCCACGTCGAAAAGCGTAGGCGGCAACATTCCACAAGGAAGTTCAAAAGTGTTAGTCGTACTCTCCCAATAGTAAAATGAGACGACCACGAGATTTTGGCAGTACGAGGGGCCACTCCTCGACATTTGGATTAGGTCAAAGATAACCATTTCTTTCCAATTTTGTTCATTTTGGCTTCTATTTTATCTAGCCATGAGATATAATCATCATTTTTGGTTGGAGGAGCTGAACAAAAAACTCGTAGGGAGTTGGTTTGGTAATCTAGGCTCATAGGTTCTTTAAAACTAACTATGGGTTTCGTCCTATGGTAAGTATTAAAGAAATCCGTATACCTAACAAGACCCTCTACAGGGTCAAGCGTAGGACCCAAAAGAGCGTGGGTCTTTTCAGAAATGGTGAAAGGAATGAGTACCTGAGATTTGTAGATTCAGAGTTTTTCTTCGAAATTAGGAGGTTCCAGAACATACTCTTTATTCCCAATGACGGTGGCGTGGTGCAAACTATAGGCTAGTGGATCAGTTTCCTTGGAAGCTTTGACGTTCTTGTTTGAAGGTTCCATTGTTATGAGTGGAAAGGTTTTTGGAGGATTTTGAAGATAACAATTGTTTTTCAGAGTAAAAAGTTCAGAAAAAATGTTGGAATAAAGAAGAAAATGTGAGGAGGAGGTATTTATAGTGGAAATAGTTGAGACTATTCAGTTTCCTTAACTTGACAGTTGGAGCAAATGAACTGACACATGGCATTTCCCCAGAAGAAACAGAGGTGATTGATTGCATGTAGCTACACTACCCGATGAATCCGACACCATGATGAGTAGTGGTATGGGAAGTGGGAGATGCATCTTTTAGAGGTGACATTTGAGATAAATGTCATGATGAACGTGACATCAGTTCACTAGTGACTAGAAATTGGAAAGATAAAAAATTCCTCTATCTCCTAGAAACGTCGAAAGATGCCTTTTGGGGGAAATTTGTTAGCTGCGATTTTTGACAGATGAAAAACCTAAGCACATAGGGGCGGAGTCGAAGGAGTCTTGGTTTGATCAAGATCAGGACTTATCAAGTTTTCGAAAACGACGAAGCGGTCGACATAGTGGTTAGTTGGGCATGCAATATTGTGTTCAAAATATCAATAATTGCTTGTAGGTTTCTTTCTGAAGGGTGACGTAGAGAAAGCTTAGGAAAGGGTTGCATGGAAGGCTTTACGTGGCGGAGTTTGAAGATAGATACGTTAGGAGAAATTATTTCTGACTTGTATATATATATATATAGGAGTTTATTATGTTGAATTCAGTGTGTTCATTATTTTACAGAAATCTCACTAAAGAAACTCAAAGTACCAGCGCATAGAGAAACGAGTAACTTGTTGAGAGAATGTAAGAATAGTTGAATTACCATTCTTTACTTTCAATGCAAAGTTGTTAAGTTTTACTTTCTTAATTCTTGTTTCGTTTTATCTAATTTCAATATTATTTAAAATACTTTATTTAGCATTTCCAGTTTTCTACCATTTCTTTTAAACATTCTTGTTTAGTCGAAGTCGATGATTTATCCTTTTTCTTACAAGTATTTGAAAACTTACTCTGACCAAGTCAAAAGTGATTATGTGAAAACAAAAGAAACAAAAACTAAACGGTTATTTGACACTATGTCCTAGGATTCACTAGTTGATCCTGCGAGTAACCTCGTAGTCGGAGACCATAGCTTGTTTACCATTTTTAGCGTAAACAACGGGCATGACACTTCATAAAAACTATAAATAGCAGCCAAGTCCATTCAGAAAAATCATTCTTTGATTATTAGATCTCACTTGATATCAGTAGAATAAATTGAATTGAAGGGAAGAAAGGGAATTGAGGATATGAGCTGGATACACATCAAGATTTAGGACATCGATGTTATGATGATTCATCTCAATTCCTTCATTTTGCATCAATCTACCATGAGAATGACTAGCTAATTTACTTCTCTTGTTTGTATCAAATAGAATCCACCCGTAATTGTAATGTATATTTATTGATTATGTTTTATTATTCATAATTATCGAGGTTATCTTCGTTTTATCCATTGAACTTATAGATACGAATTGTCATTGAGAAATACTTCCAAATCTTTATTCAAGATAACATTCGGTTAAACGCTAATTTCTAGACATATAATTAGGGTTCAATTTTCACAATAAATATCAGCTTTAAATGCAAGCAGTTTATCTAACAGATTGAGAAATCGTCGATTAAACAAACTAGTTGAAATCCAAACAAATGTGTAGACATACACTTTGTTGTGAGAGATATGTGAAGATAAGAATGAATAACAGAGTTATGCAAAAATAATTGATAATATACATACGCACACGGTAGAGGAAATCCAATCCCAATAAGATTACATATCAAGAGAAACCTTATTTATTCAATATCGTTTTATTTTACATGTCGTTATTATCTCAAATAATTATCTTGTAAACCTCAAGTTAAAATTATATTAATTGTCGAACGACAATAATATCACACCAGTCCCTGTGAATACTATAAAAAAATACTTACTTTTGATTACTAAACATATTATATATACAAAAAAGACCACAACCCAATATTCTCGATACAACAAACCTAATTGGACGTTATCAATCATAATCTAGATGACACCCAATCAAAAAATGATTATGTGTAGTTTGATTGTGTGTATGCATAGATTGAATTGAAGATGATGAGATGCTTTGAAATCCTGGATTCATGTAGGTTTTACTCACTATAAAAGCCTTCCTAGAGAATGATGCATTTATTAAGTATTTAAATGCATGGGAGATTTAGGGTAAAAGAAAATGCAAAGGACTTGACAAAAATATGAATTTTTGAAAAAAATACATCGAATAGGTCGACCTATAGAGGTTATGTGTCGACCTGTTCGATGCATAGGTTGACCTGTCCAAAGTCATGTGTCGACCTATGATTGTTATATACTCCCTATGTGTTGACCTGAAGATTCAGCACATGAAACAGAGGCCACAAGCTTTAATACAACAACATATATGTCGACCTATAGACTTCATGTGTCGACCTATAGCCAAAAAAAAATTCCATAGGTCGACCTGTAGTTACATGTGTCGACCTGTACTGTTATTCTTCATAAAACTTAATTTTTCATGTATGTTTGATACATGAGACCTTTTTCACATTGTTTCCAAATACTTTTATGCTTCCTAATGCTAAGATGAACATAAAGATTTAGAGGATATCGTCCAATATACATTAACTCTAAAATATCATAGTTTTGACATCATACAAAACACATCTAACGGAAGTTGTACTCACATACTCCCCCTTTTTGGTGATGGCAAAATTTGAGACGATGCGTTTGCAATGAAAAGCCCTTCCTGAATGTATGCACCCCATAACTTCATCTTTCTTCTTCCCCTTTGACAACATAAAAAAGAAACGAAGCAATCCATGAGAAGTCTAAAATCACGCATAAACCAAGATAACACACAAAGGTGGTTTGCAAAGATAAAAGCATCAATATGATAACACTAACATAGAATGATTTGCATATTGAAAAGGAATACTTAATCATAAATACAAGGCAATAATGTAACAATAGAACATAATTGTCATAACTTATGCCACATAATCACAACACAATCATGAATAATTAAGGATACAAAGTGAACACAAAATACTTGACATGCTACAAAAGCGACACGATTACGTGACATATGCCTTTGGTGCTCCTGAAATGCTCCACACGCATGTGCTCTAGCAAGACGATAAACAAAGTACCACCACACAAACCAAAAATAGAGATGAAAACATAACAATTGACAAACAATCAAGAATATTGTTAATAATGTAACATATTTAATCATAAATCATGAGAAAAATAGATAACAAATTGATGCACCAATTACTATATTTCAAGGGGAAAAAAAGATAGCATAACGTCACCATAAGCATATAAATTGACATATATCAATTGGACATTGTTGGAAGTGAGCATATATGAACTATCTTATACATCAAGGTCATCAATTATATGGACCATGAACAACATGCGAAAAGAAAAGCTTACACCCAAAAACGGAAAATGAAACGATAGTACCTTGCTTGTGAAATGATGAGGAATGCATTCTTATGAAGTATGCCTTTCAAGAAAGGTTAGATGAACAAGATATATTCAAAGTGTATTAACATAACATTTAGGCAAGTGTTGAGATGTCAAAAATTCCTAATTCCCTTCGAATGTAAAAGAAGGTTTTGGTCGCAAGTGGTTTTGTAAAAATATCGGCAAATTGATTTTTACTATCAACATGCTCAAAAATGATGTCGCCGTTTTCAACATGATCACGTAGGAAGTGATGACGAATATCAATATGTTTAGCACGAGAAAGTAACACTGGGGTTCTTAGTTAGGTTAATGGCACTAGTGTTATCGCACAAAATTGGAATACAACTTAGTTTATATCAAAATCAAGTAATTATTGTTTAAGCCACAAAAATTGAGCATAACAACTATACGCCGCTACGTATTCCGCATCGACAATTGACAATGCAACCGAAACTTGTTTCTTACTATGCCAACTAACTAAGGAATTTGAAAATATGTGACAAGTCCCACTAGTACTGTTCCTATCCGATTTGCAACCAGAAAAATCAGAATTGGTGTAACCAAATAAGCTATAATCACTCCTTTTGGAATACCAAAGCCCATAATTCGAAGTACCATTAAGATACCTAAAAATACGTTTGACGACTTTGAGATGAGATTCCTTAGGGGCCGATTGATATTGGGCACACATACAGACACTAAACATGATATCGGCCCTAAATGCAGTGAGATATATAAGAGAACCTATCATACCTCTATATTTCTTACTTTTACATCCTTACCATTTTCGTTCCTTTCCAAGTTACCATTCATAGTCATCGGATTGTCAATCGACTTTGCATCAACCATGCCAAATCTCATAACATGCCTTCATTTAGTTGTTTGATTTGAAGACCTAGGAAGTAATTATGAGGTTTGTAGATTCAAAGTTTTTCTTAGAAATTAGGAGGTTTCGCAACATACTCTGTATTCCCAATGACGATGGTGTGGTACAAGTGTAGGCTAGTGGAACAGTTTCCTTGGAAGCTTTGATGTTCTTGTTCGGAGGTGCCATTGTTGTGAGCGGTAAGGTTTTTGGAGGATTTTGAAGATAATAATTGTTTTTCAGAGCAAAAAGTTCAGGAAAAATGTTGGGAAAAAGATTAAAAGGTGAGGAGGAGGCATTTGTAGTGGAAAGAGTTTAGACTATTCAGTCTCCTTAACTTGACAGTTGGAGTAAATGAAGTGACATGCGACGTTTCCCCAGAAGAAATCGAGGTGATTAATTGCACCTAGCTACACTACCCTATGAATCTGGCACCATGATGAGTAGTGGTATGGAAAGTGGGAGATGCACATTTTGGAGGTGACATTTGAGAGAAATGTCATGATGAACGTGACATCAGTCCACCAGGTACTAAAAATTGGAAAGAGAAAAATTCCTCTTATCTTCTAGAAACGTCGAAAGAGGCCTTTTTGGGGGCAATTTGTTAGTTGCGATTTTCGATAGATGAAAAACCTAAGCACACAGGGGCGGAGTTGAAGGAGTCTTGGTTCGATCAAGATAAAAACTTATCAAGTTTTCGACAACGGCGAAGTGGTCAACATGGTGGTTACTTGGGCGAGCCATATTGCGCTCAAAATATCAATAACTGCATGAAGCTTTCTTTCCGAAGGGACACGTGGAGAAAGCGTAGGAAAGCGATACATGAAGGGCTTTACGTGTTGGAGTTTGAAGATAGAGACGTTAGGAGAAGTTATTTCGGACTTGTATATATAGGAGTTTATTATGTTGAATTCAACGTGTTCATTATTTTATAGAATCACACTAAAGAAACTCAAAGAACCACCACATAGCGAAACGAGTAACTTGCTGAGAGAATGTAAGAATAGTTGAATTACCATTCTTTACTTTCAATGCAAAGTTGTTAAGTTTTACTTTCTTAATTCTTGTTTCATTTTATCTAATTTCAGTATCATTTAAAATACTTTATTTAGCATTTCCAGTTTTCTATCATTTCTTTTAAACATTCTTGTTTAGTCGAAGTCAACGATTTATCCTTTTTCTTACAAGTACTTGAAAACTTACTTCGACTAAGTCGAAAGTGATTATGTGAAAACAAAAGAAATAAAAACTAAATGGTTATTTGGCACTATATCCTAGGATTCACTTGTTGATCCTGCTAGTAACCCGTAATCGGAGACCAATGCTTGTTTACCATTTTTAGCGTAAACAACGGGCATGATATTTCAGAAAAACTATAAATAGTAGCCAAGCCAATTCAGAAAAATCATTCCTTGATTGTTAGATCTCACTTGATATCAGTAGAATACATTGAATAGAAGGGAAGAAAGGGAAGTGAGGATACGAGCTGGATACACATCAAGAGTCAGGACATCGATGTTATGATGATTCATCTCAATTCCTTCATTTTGTATAAAGCTACCATGAAAATGACTAGCTAATTTCCCTCTCTTGATGGTATTGGATATAATCCACCGTAACCGTATGTATATTTATTGATTATATTTTGTTATTCATAATTATCGAGGTTATCTTCGTTTTATCCATTGAACTTATAAATACGAATTGTGATTGAGAAATACTTTCAGATCTTGATTCAAGATAACAATCGGTTAAACGCTAATTGCTAGACTTATAATTAGGGTTCAATTTTCACTATAAATACCAGCTTTAAATGCGAGCAGTTTATTTAACCGATTGAGAAATCGTCGATTAAACAAACTAGTTGAGATCCAAACAAATGTGTAGACATACACTTTATTGTGAGAGATATGTGAAGATAAGAATGAATACATGCAAAAATAATTGATAATATATATACGCACACGGTAGAGGAAATCCAATCCCAATAAGATTACATATAAAGAGAAACCTTATTTATTCAATATCGTTTTATTTTACATGTCGTTATTATCTCAAATAATTATCTTGTAAACCTCAACTTAAAATTATATTAATTGTCGAACGGCAGTAATATCACACCAGTCCATGTGAATACTATAAAAAAAATACTTACTTTTGATTACTAAACATATTATATATACATAAATTCTCATCACTCCGCATGAGTTAACTCTAACCACCATTAACAACTCAATATCACATATAACCCTTCAAATACATGACTATCATTATTATAATTTTTTTAATATATATCTATATATATCTATATATATATATATATATATATATATATATATATATATATATTATTTGAGTCATTTAAAATCGGACATAGCATAAGAGTATAATAGAATGGTATCAATCTATTTCATTTCATCACTTAGCATCCTATTTCTTCTCACGATTGAAATAAAGAATTTCTCTTATTTCTTTCTAAAATTTTTAAACCATAAAATAAAATATTCATTGCACTTGACTCTAATCATCTTAGCTTCGTTCATTTTTATAATATTCAAATCGATTCTATACAATTCCGCTTAGTTAACTTTATAAAATTCGAAGATAGCCCCAAAAGTAACTCAATATACAATAGGCTCCACTAGTGAAACACGGTACTAATGTCGTTCTTAACGAGTTGACACGGTGATGTTTCACACCGATGTTATAAGTTCCACGACTGAGAACCTTCCGTCTCTGATTTCAAACTGTGTTACGGCGAAAAGCTTGAAGCATGCCAAAGCCTTGCACTCTCATCTCATCAAAACCGCCCTTTTCTTTGACGCTTTTCTCGCCAATGGACTCATCGATTTGTATTCCAAATGTGGCTGTGTAGAGAGTACCCACAAAGCCTTTGATGATCTTCCCAACAAGACAACACGTTCGTGGAACACGCTGCTCTCTTTTTACTGCAAAAAAGGAGTTTTCAATGAAGCTCATCAACTGTTTGATAAAATGCCGCAGAAAAACCTCGTCAGCTATAACTCGTTTATATCCGGTTTAACACGTCATGGGTCTTACGAAGAAGCGGTTAAACTCTTTAGGGTGATGCAAAAGGGTTGTGGAGGTTTGATGTTAGATGGGTTCACGCTTGGTAGCATAGTGGGTTGCTGTTCTTGTTTGGGTAATGTTAAATCGTTGCGACAGGTTCATGGGGTGGCAGTTATAGTTGGATTTCACTCCAATGTGATTCTCAACAATGCTTTGATTGATGCTTATGGGAAATGTGGGGAACCCGATGCTTCGTTTCATTTGTTTAGTTCAATGTTGGAGAAAGATGTTGTGTCTTGGACATCAATGGTTGCTGCATATACTCGAGCATCCAGAATAGACGATGCGTGTAAGGTGTTTGATGAAATGCCAATTAAGAACACGGTTTCTTGGACTGCTTTGGTCACGGGATTTGCGAAAAATGGACGTTGTTATGAAGCTTTGGAAGCTTTTCGCGGAATGATTGAAGCAGGGGTAATGCTCAGTGCACAAACTTTTGTAAGTGTTTTAGATGCTTGTGCAAGTGAAGCTCTTATAGGAAAAGGTAAACAGGTTCATTGTCAAATTATCAGAGGAAGAAATAGTGGCAATTTGTTTAATGTGTATGTAATTAATGCTTTGATTGACATGTATGCAAAGTGTGGAAATATGAAATCAGCTGAAAATTTGTTTGAGATGAAGATTCATGTGAGGGATGTAGTGTCTTGGAATACATTAATAACCGGATTTGCACAAAATGGTTGTGGCGAAGATTCGTTGGTTGTTTTTAGCAGGATGATAGAAGCCAACATAGAACCAAATCATGTGACATTTCTTGGATTACTTTCTGCTTGCAACCATGCAGGTTTAGTTAATGAAGGGTTAGAGTTGCTCGATTCAATGGAAAGGCGATACGGAGTAAAGGCACAAAGTGATCATTATGCGTTATTAATTGATTTGCTTGGAAGGAAAAACAGGCTTAAAGAAGCCATGTGTTTGATTGAGAAAGTGTCATATGGAACTAAGAATCACATTGCAATGTGGGGTGCATTGTTGGGTTCTTGTAGAGTTCATGGAAACTTGGAACTTGCTAGAAAAGCTGCAGAAGCTTTGTTTGAGTTAGAACCTGAAAACACTGGTAGGTATGTTATGTTATCCAACATTTATGCTGCTTCTGGTAGATGGGGTGATGCTAATAAAATTAGAAATGTAATGAAGGAGAAAGGCTTGAAGAAAGAACCAGCTTGTAGTTGGATTGAGTTGAAGAATTCAAAGCATGAGTTTGTGGCTAAGGACAAGTCTCATCCACAGATTGATGAGATATATGAAGTAAACAGAAAATTAGTTCAGCATTTGATGGATGTTGGATATCAACCTTACCTTAGTTACCCTTCTCTTCTTGATGATGAGGATGATGATTTTTACTTTAATTAGCTATTACAGATGCATTGATAGTAAGTTACTCCACTAATTTTTTATTTTTTATTTTTGTGTTGATTGATTAAGAAAATAAAAATGTTTGATTCTTTGTTACATGTCAATTCTGTTCCCTACTTAACAGTTCCAATAATGAAATTAAAGTATCCATTGTTTTGTGTACTGAGTTGACTCTTGGACATAATAGACATTTTCTGTTAGAAGTTTAAACTGACCGTAGTCAAGGTTGTTCTAGAATCACATGATAACAAGTTTATGGTCATTAGAGACCACAACTCAGAAACTGTCTTGGGTCAAAATCCACTGATTTTCTTGGAAATTTCATGTTAGATTGTGATTCTAGTTTCTAGAAGCCTGAGTCACCATAATGTAGTAACCGTTAAAACACTGATATCACTAAGTTCAGCCATCAATCGCTGCATTAACAACTGCATCTATGGACCAAGTTCCTGCAGTGTCAGTAAATTGAAAATAATTTTCTTAAATGTCCCACAGTTTGAAAAATAATTCCAATCTATCCTACTTTTTCATTTTTATATAATACTTCATATTTCCATGGTCCTATTTATAAGAAAAAAATTGTTTTTTTTTTGTATTTATTGAATAAAATATATCTGACCAAAACATAGATCAAATACATTATTTATTGAATAAATTTAAAAAACAATTTTTTCTTATAAATAAGACCAGAGATAGTATTAAAAAGAAATACTATTTCTATACATATTAATTGATCTCAATCAGTCAACTTACATTAAATTTTCACCAAATCATCTAACTTTGGTATATATTTAATGATGAAATTTCTATACAGGTTGCCTACTTCTCAAAATTTCTAAACTCTGTCATTGTTCACAAGTATAATTCAGAACACAAATATTTATTCTAGAAGTATATTTTTGAAAACATATTTGATTTTGTACTTGATGACATATATATATATATATGGAAAATGAGTATTTTGACCATCTACTTTCTTTTACTCCCATCTTAGACGGCAAAGACTTATTGCTCACAAATTCCACAAAGAAAACGACATTGACTTCATTTTCCTATGATAATATGGACCTCACTTCCCTTTCTCTCCTACTCAAAACCACTTCTTCTCTTTTCACTCATCTCTCAAACCATGAGCTACTCAACCTTAATCCAAACCAACTCTCCTAACAATAATGAAGGAGAAGAAGACAAAGACTTCTGTTTCTGGACTTCACCATATTCAGAATCTTCAAGGAGCAAAGATATTTTACAAGGAAAGAATGAACTTATGGAGATGATGCAACACATACCTGAGTCGAGCTTTGAACTCTCTTTCCAAGACATGGTTGTCGAGCAGCATCAAGCTCCAGAAGCTAAACCAGAACCAGAACAAGTGGAAAGTAAAGTTCAACAACCTCAACACAAAAAGATGAATGAGAAGAAGAAAATAAAGAAGAAGGAAAACAAAAGCAATAGTAGACATGGTAAGATACTGAGGGCTGAAAGCATGGAGAGTGAAACATTCTTACTCAAGATGGTTTTTCCAACTTCTCTTGATTGGAAGAAGAAGACTACTAAAAGACAAAATGACTCCAAGGTAGAAGAAAAAGATAAAAAATGGAGGATCAAAAGTAGCAGCAGCAACAATAGCAATGACAAAAGCAGGTACTAATATGATTTTTTTTAGAAAATCTTAGATAGTTATGATAATAATAGACACTGATACATGACACTGTCACTGATACTAATACGTCGATGATAATACTAATTAATTTGCATTTCGTTTGACTAGATATTTTGATCGCAGCTTCTCATTCTCACAAGGTTGCTTCCCATTCTTTGATCATATAAAAAGCAAAGTAAAGAAGGACACTTTGAAACTTGGAGGATTCAAGGCGTGAAGAATTGCAAAGGAGACTTTAGTTATTCTTGAGTTTTTGGGTTTTGATTGTAATAGTGGCACTCATTTTACATATTTGACAAACATGTAATTTGAAAGCTATTAGCTAAATAATTGTATAAAAAAAACAGTAGCTAAATATTACTCCCCGCTTCCAAAATAATTGACATCAATTTTTTTTTTTGTCAAATATAATTGATCTCTTTTAATTTTATGATAAATAAATTATTTTAATTGTATATTCTAATTAATACTATTTGTACTATTTTAATTCAACACTTTTTATTTTGCAATTTATAGAATGGTAAATCATAAATATATGATAAAATTATTTTAATAAAAATTTTTTTTTTTCTATTTTTTTATTTCTATATCTTTTAAATATATTAACTCAAAAGAATAATTAATATTTTTTTTAAGGAAAGTAGTTAATTTGAAACAATATGCACTCCTTATACTGAGTCAAACTACTAAGTGGATGTGACTTAGAGGTGACAAAAGAATGTTTGGACTGGGTCAAAATGTATAAACTCAATAAGAAACTTTGAAATTTTACATTACACCTTAACATATGCACCTTCCATCTCTCCATTTGACATCTTTCTTTTTATATTATCAGAATATAAGTTTAAAAAGTCTTTTTATTTGGATTTTTTTTCTCCCGGCTATTTTTTTCTCTTTTGACATTTTATTTTTTGTATTTAAGAAGTTAATGTAATATGGCTAAAAATCATAGAAGAATGTGTAAGGAAACCAGAAGAATTCGTCGTCTCCATGAAAAAGTTCTACATATTCTTCTACAGTATTTGTTTTTGTCAAAGAAGGCAACATGGATAAAGTTTTTCTTGAAGTGCAGAAATCATCGCATTGGAGTTCCACCACCCTTACCGAGCTCGATAGAATATGCAATGAGTACGGCGACTCCACCATCCCTCTTTATGAATATCTCTTCTCAACCCTGGGTGTTCGCTTACATTTTACTACTTTTGAGGTTGGAATTTTTAATCACTTGATGGTGGCCCTTTCACAACCCCATTCATCGAGTTGGGCGTATGTGAGGGATTACAAATACTGGTGTGAATATCTTAATGGGAGACATTATGTTACCTTGTTTTTCATCTTTTCCATTGCTACCACGACACCTAGGCCCGACCAAGAGAACAAGAGTTAGTTTCCTTGGTGTCGATGATTTGGGTCTTTGAAGACTTTCCTGAGTTGTCGCCCTTTGCTGACTGGTTCTTCCTGGTTACTGCCTTTCATTCTCTGACTCATGCAACCATTTGCGAGGCCGAGAGAGAAGTAAGGGGTAAGTGTAAGTCGATGTTTTCCAATTGCTGCTCGACGAAGCATTTCTTCATGGAGAATGACACATATTTTTATAAAGAGGAAGATTTTTCTGATGAGAACTTATGTCAAAAGAAAATACTGGTAGACTTTGTTAACTATCTGGGTTATCTTGGAGGCAGAGTCCCTTTGACTGAAGTTGATAGGAAACGTTTGAAGTGTCTGATTGACATTACATTGCTGATAGGGGCCCTCTCTCACGAGGATCGTCGAATTACCTTCGGTAAGTTTGGAGCTTATTTTATTCTTTTAATGTTGGTTTGCCCTTTTTTGGTGTTTTTCTGGATAAGAATCATGTTTATGTGTAGATGTGATGAAGGACAAAGTGAATGTCCGACTCTTGAAGTAGGCAATACAAGCACTCAAAAATGCAGTAGATTCTTCGCTTCCTCTAGAATATCCTAAAAATGTTTCTCTTTTTCCTGTCATTCCTGGTTTGCAAACGGCTCCAAGGACCGGTCTCGGTCCTTCTTGTGAGCGCCGACATTCTGCCTTTAATGATGATTTGGCATCATTTGCCAATCTTTCCGGGCAGGATTTAGGGGAAGAACTGAATAGCCTATGTGATCTACCAAGCGAGCTTTTGTTGCTCTAACTCTAGGTGGGTTCGACCGTTAGGAAGCTCTTTGGATGGACCGGACGTGTGACGAGAAGCGTCGATTGGAGAGGAGTGTTACGAGTTTGACTCTTCGATGAGATACACACTTAAGATTGCTGCATAAGGCTTCCACATCTTTGAAGTAGGTAAGCAAAGCCATGGCTCCGTTCAATTTCCATGCCACTACTAACGGTTAGGTGATGCATCTAGTGAGGATGGTGGAGAGGAAGACTGAGGCTCTTGAATTTTCCCAGAAGGATTTGGAGTTTCTACGTAGTCAAAACGATTCTCTGACTCAAACATTGTAAGAGTTTACTTCTTCGAGCCTTGGGGCAGTTACAAAATCTTTTGAGAATGCACTACATCAGCTGGAGTATTTTCACCATCCAGTGGTTATTTAAGGGAGATGATCCATCCGGGTCAGATACTCCGAGATGGGAGGGTCGTTTCTATTCTCGAGTAGGCCCATGTATTCCACCCTTATTTTTTAGTGTGTGTTATGTAACACCCGAGGTCTGAGAGGCCGAAGAGTGGTTACATGTAACATCCGAGGGCGATAAGAGTGGTTGTCGATGCATGAGGCATGACAATGAGACACTCCTAGCAGCTTTTAGGGGAAAAACCGAATTCACATCGGAATGAGAGAGATCCTGATGCTATGCAGGTATGGGACTACATGGTTGAATGAAGACTTATAAGGATTAATTGGTACTACCTATACCAACAAGATGCATCTTCTTTTCGGTAGTCTAACCAATAAGAACTCCATAGTTAAGCGTGCTTGACTTGGAGTAGTATTGGGATGGGTGACCTTCTGGAAAGTTTCCCGAAAAGTGTGCGAGTGAGGACAAAACATGCTGAAAAGGCCCGTGTTGGTTTGTGGGGTTAGTCGATAATGCTAAAAGCAGTTTGGGGTGTTACATGTTATGCATGAAAAACATTAAGACACGGGGAAACATTTTTATGTAACAATTCTATTTGTTGTTTTAGCAATGTTCGTCTTATTACCTTTATAAGGTGCAATTATTTTATTTTGCCGTCAATGTTGTATTACTTTCATTCGTCCCCTTCATGCTGTTTGCGAGCCTGGGGAGCGTCAATGTTTTATTTTATCCCTGCAATTCATAAAGTTTGTTCGCCACGAAGGGCATTAAATAATGTTTTGCTAAAGTGTAAATAACCTTGAGTACTTCGTGAGGCCATGTTTGAATGCTTTATTTACAAGCATGTTGCATTAGTATGTAATGTAGTAGGTGGAGTATTTTCACCATCCAGTGGTTATTTTAAGGGAGTTGATCCGGCCGGGTCAGATACTCCAAGATGGGATGGTCGTCTCTATTCTCGAGTAGGCCCATGTATTCCACCCCTCTTTGTTTAGTGTATGTTATGCATGAAAAGCATTAAGACATGGGGAAATATGTGTATGTAACTATTTTTTTGTTTGTTTTAGCAATGTTCGTCTTATCACCTTTATAAGGTGCAATTATTTTATTTTGTCGTCAATGTTGTATTACTTTCAGTCGTCTCCTTCAGGTTGTTTGCGAGCCTGGGGAGCATCGGGGTTTTATTTTATCCATGCAATTCATAAAGTTTGCCCGTCACGAAGGAGGTTAAATAATGTTTTGCTTAAAGTGTAAATAACCTTGAGTACTTCATGAAGCCATGTTTGGATACTTTATTTACAAGCATGCTGTGTTAGTATGCACGTGCTTTGTTGGAAGATGTTGTTCCTGATTGATATAACTGTGTCTTGGATCATGTTTACAATCATATGAGGTGAAACCGGATAAATGCAACTATGTTTTGAGTCACACTTATAATAATATTGCATTAGACCGACTAGATGCGGTTGTGTTTGAGTCACACTTATAATAATATGGTATTAGACCGGGTATATGCGATTATGTTTTGAGTCACACTTATAATAATATGGCATTAGGCCGACTTAATGCAACTTCACGTCAGAGAGGAACATTCACAGGAGAATGGTAGAGGATCCCTATCCCTGCCCCAAGTTCAAACTCTAATTGAGGTGGACGTCTCCGGGCTCCACCACTCACGTCCATTAGATAGGCTGGATCCGAAGGAGGGTGTGTGTTAGCTACATAGAAATATGTTTATTCTTTGACTAAGGGGAATTGGTTGTTGTAACCGGGCGTATAAGGCGTCTTCGACAACATCCATGGGGGAATTGGTTGCAGTAGTTGGACATACAAAGCGTCTCCGATAGCTCCCCCTAAAATCTTTAAGCGTGCTCAGTGTTGTGGGGTATTGATTGTTGTAGTCGGACGTACAAAGTGTCTTTGACAGCAGCCCTGGGGGAATTAGTTGTTCTAGTCGGGCGTACAAAGCGTATTAAACAACTCCTATGAAATCTTTAAGCATGCTCAACGCTTTGAGGTATTAATTGTTATAGTCATACATACAAAGCGTCTTCGAAGCACCCGTGAGGGAATTAGTTGTTGTTGTCAGACGTATGAAGTGTCTCCGACAACTTTCCTGAAATCTCTATCTTAGACATCAATTGCATCAGTTATACATCGGTTTCTTCGTTACTGTATATAATAACAAAGAAACAAATGTTTCATACCTTTTATAATTTCATTCATAATGAAGTTGTGTAAGAGATGAAGTGTGAAAGCTCATTTGGTCTTGAATTTACACTATAAAAATCACACATACACACACACACATACACAAACACACATACACACACACACACACACACACACGCACACACATACACACACACACACACACACGCACACACACAGACACACACATACGCAGACACACAGACACACAGACACATACACACACAAACACATAGACACACACACACACACACACACACACACACATGCACACACACACACACACACACACACACACACACACACACACACACATACACACACATACACACACACACACATACATTTTCTTAGCCACGTCTGGGCATGCAGAGCCTCATACTTTGAGGCTAATAGGTGAGGGAAACCGTATTAATTTTCATATTTATGCCTTCACTCTTGTTACTTTGGAGTGCATGATGTATCTTTTTGTCCCCTTCGATATCGACGCATAAAAAAACTAGTTTTCCATTAAGGTTGTGATATTTGAGCTTCAAGTGCACGTGCGATGCTACGATGTCCCCATTGCTGCTATGAAGAGCCTACCCAAAGTGCAGTTGTAGAGGCTTATGTATGGGATGACCAAAAGCTAAATGTTGATCGATAAAAGGTCTATTTCCTCTCCTACATATACTATCATCTTCACATATTCCTAACGACGAGTGGTCGTCCTGTTAAATGCTTGCAGATATATGTCTTCGTATGGTATTAGGCTTCCTCTATCTAGGCCCATATTTTTTTCAAACAACAACAAATAGAGGATATCACACAAAATTCCTTTGTCAATCATAATCCGAGAGATATCGAGATGTCCTATGGAGACTGTGATTAATAGGGGAAATATTTCATTGAAAATGTCCACCAACCTTCTTAGAGTCCCAAAATCCTAGCATAGGTCAATCAGAGATCTTGGATGATGAACCAATTTCCTTTTTATAGACGACCATCATATCAATGGTTTTCCTTTTGACCGTTCCTTTGGAAGGGAGTTTTGCCCAGGGTGCACCACCGGTAATGGCAATGATATACAGGCGACACACCACATTTCTCATTTATGCCAAGTATATCATATTTAAAAAAAAAATTGCCGTGACAGCTACCATATTTTATATCATTTAGCAAAACAAACCATATTTAATCTAAAATTTCAATAAAAATATTTTCACTACATTTATCCTTGCCTCAAATATATGGCATTTTTTGCTTTAATTATTTAAAAAAAAATATTTATCATATTTTTTACATGTATCATACTTTGGTAATTTTCAGAGATGGAAGAAATATATATATATTTTATAAAGTTATAAAATTTAAAAATATAATTAATGAGAATGACTAGTTTAAATATTTTAAGTTATAAAATTTAAAAATATAATTAATGAGAATGACAAGTTTAAATATTTTAATAAATTATTGAAAAGTTGTAGGGGGTAGGAGATGCACTTGTTAGAGTGTAAGGTAGAAAAATTGAGTAACATTAATTTTTTTTAACCTACTATGAATATATTAAATAAGGTAAAAAAGATATAAAAAGGATGGGGGTTTGTCAATGACCAAAACCCTCGGAGCTGTCAAAAAAGAAAAATATGGAAGATTTAGTATATTACGAACTGTATCATCAAAAATAGATTCGTAAACTTCATTTCACCAAACAAAACTTTAAATGAATATGTATAATGAAGCTAATTTATCTACACAATGATTTTCTTCCCTAAAAATGTGAGATATAATAAAACACATTGCTATTAGTTCTATGGTACATTTTAACCATCTATTCTCTATCTACCAACGAACTATGTTAATGTTGTTGAGAGCTAGGGTGACCAGCTTGGAAGCAGTTTCTACTAAGAGATAACTCAAATTATTATCGTAGGTTATTTCAATTGTCTTCATCACGCCTATGAATTCTGCATGAAGAAAAAAATTTCCACCAAAATTGTTTGCAAAACAACCAATCATATTGACTAAATGATCCCTAAATATTCATCCACATGCAGCTCAGCCATGAACTCCAAGGGAAGTTGTATATGAAGTCTTTGCCTTTTGACTAAAGTCTTTCATGTGCATTAATGGGAATATGAAGATGATCCACCAAAGGGATGTCACACCAGAAATTAGTCTAGAAATTGATCAAACTACCATCACCAAGAATTCATCGAGAATTGTAAAAAAAAAATATCTAAATTTTTCTTTAATGAAAAGCTATTCAAAATAGTTTTAAATTTAAGTGATTTTTTAAAATTTTAATATAAAATATTATATTAAAATGATGAAATACATAAAATAATATTTTATAAAAAATTATTTAAATCAATTTTTCATTGGAAACTTTTAAGAAAAAAATTCTTTGTAAATTTTTTAAAACAAATAATGTAATTATAAAAATCGTTTAAAAAAAAGATGAAACAAATAGCCTATATTTTATCACTAAAACTCATTTTTCCTACATAATCATATTGTGACTTTAATGTTTAAAATGGTGTTTGTAGGGGTAGTAGTAGTATAATTGTAGGGTTGTGCAATATGATTCTTCTACAAACGGTGTCCAATTTTCCTACTCAATGAAAATAATCTAACTAACTTCAAGATTTAACCTACTTTTTAAAAATATCTCACTTGAATCCTATTCCAGTATTACCTATAAAGATCTTTGAAAGTGTATCTTGCATTGCATATTGATGTTTATATATAATTTATTTAAACCTCTGAAAAAATAATGCATATCGAGAAATTTATGTGTATAAATCATAAACACGTGCGTAAGAGAATTTGTGAGAATGTGCAGAGATTGTAGCCGAGATAGTATTATCAAGTAGAAACATGGAAGATCTATCTAACTCGGCAAAACTACGAAACTCGAAATATCAACAAGAGAATATTAAAAAAAAAATAAAAAATTATGAAACAAATAATGCAGATTTTATTACATTTGACAGGTGAAAAAATATTTTAAAAGTTGTTTGAGAATAAGCAACAAGCAAAGTTTAGGATTAAAAAATTAATTGCAATTTATTAAAGTGTTATCCCTAGAATTAGGTGATAACTAGCAAAAATATTTTATCGGGTATTACGTGTTGAAATCTTTAAGCGTGCTCAATGTTGTGGGGTATATATTGCTATAGTTGAACGTACGAAGTGTCTTTGACAGCAGCCATGGGGAATCAGCTGTTATAGTCGGGCATAGAAAGCGTCTTAAACAACTCCTCTGAAATCTTTAAGTGTGCTCAACGCTTTGAGGTATTGATTGTTATAGTCATACATACAAAGCGTCTACGAAGCACCCTTGAGGAATTAGTTGTTGTTGTCAGACTTATGAAGTGTCTCTGACAACTTTCCTGAAATCTCTATCTTAGACATCAACTGCATCAGTTATACCCAGGTTTCTTCGTTACTGTATTTAATAACAAAGAAACAAATGTTTCATACCTTTTATAATTTCATTCATAATGAAGTTGTGTAAGAGAGGAAGTGTGAAAGCTCATCTGGTCTTGAATTTACACTATAGAAATCACACACACACATACACAAACACACACACACACACATACGCAGACACACAGACACACACAAAGACACACACATAGACACACATAGACACACAGACACACCCACATGCACACACACACACACACATACACATATACAACACACACGTACACACACACATACATACACACACACACACACCAACACACACACTCGTTCAAACACACACACACACACATACACATACACAAACATACACACATACATGCATATACACATAGACACACAAACAGATAGACACACACAGATACACACACACACACACACAGATACACACACACACATGCATGCACACATACACACACACATACACACATACGCAAACAAACGCACATACTCACACACATGCACATGCACATAGACACACATACACACACACACACATTTTCTTAGCCACGTATGGGTATGCAGAGCCTCATACTTTGAGGCTAATAGGTGAGGGAGACCATATTAATGTCCATGTCTATGCCTTCACCTTGGTTCCTTTGCAGTGTATGTTGTATATTCTTGGCCCCTTCGACATCAGTGCGTAAAAAGACTGGTTTTCCATTAAGGTTGTGATATTTGAGCTTCAAGTGCATGTGCGATGCTATGATTTCACCATTACTGCTATGAAGAGCCTACCCAAAATGCAGTTGTAGAGGCTTACGTATGAGATGACCAAAAACTAAGTGTTGATCGATCAAAGGTCTCTTTCCTCTCCTACATATACTATCATCTTCACATATCCCCAAGGACGAGTGGTCGTCCTGTTAAATGCTTGCAGATATATGTCTTCGTATGGTATTAGGCTTCCACTATCTTGGCCCATTTTTTTTTCAAACAACAACGAATAGAGGATATTGTAGCGGTAAATTCATGATCATCAAGCTATGGATAAGCTAGACATCAAATAACAAGAGTCGCCACCGCGCTTTTATTGTTTCTAAGGAAAAAGAGAAAAGTATGAACAAAACCCAAAAATAAGAAGTTTTCAAATCAAAACTAATAAAATGCCAGAGATTACAGGTAAGGGGGTTGGTTACACAGAGAGAAGGTGTTAGCACCCAAAGTATCCTAGGTACTCCTAGGGAGCCATTTCTTGTCTGCGTATGTGTTTTTGTACAAATGATGTTGCAAACAAATAGAATGGAGGGGGGGGGGGGGGGGGGGGGGAGAAAAGAATTCATTAATTAGATTTTTGTGTTTGACAAGACCTTCGGACTTGCGCCTATGTACCAACATAGAAATGAGGGATCAAAACCTCGTAGTTCATGGTATAAATTTCAAAGTGGATGCATTGCTTTTAACAAAAATTAAGTTTGAAAAACACAAAGGCCTAAAATGGCTTGAATGAGTTAGTTCTTTTTGGATTTTAAATTTCTATGTCAAGTATAATTAAGTATATTTACAAGTTTAATTAAGGAAAGAAGTTTGAAAATGCAATAGTATAAGGCCAAAGTTTTTAGTTTGCAATATAGTCTAAGTTTAGAAAAACAAGCACAAGCAAAAAAGTTTTTAAAAGGAGGGAGAGATTTTGAAATTAAAGAAGTGGGGAGGAGATGAAGAGACTAATCCTAAGCATAAATTTAAAAGTTGAGAGTTGAAAAGATCTGACCAATGGGCTGCAATCCAATAGACAAGAATGTCATATAGAAACCCAAATTCCCTTGGACATTAGAATCAAGCAACAAACAATGCACATAATATCAACTTGAAGAGCAAGACATCAAATAAAGATAGCCACATCCAAGCTTAGCAACTCCATGATCTTCTTCAAATTTGCCCATGTAGTAGATGAATTCCATAATACACAAGTCATAGGTTCAAAGTGACAGCTTTACAATAATCATGTTGCAGATGAACTCAAAATGGATCTTCAATGATGTATCAAATGAAGTTTCAAATTACAAGCACTTGGTTTCATAAAAGTTGACATTGGCCAAGTCCTTTGCATAGGGAGTGTTGCCTAAATTCTAAGTCCAATTGTCTCAGATCAAACCAACAGTCCATACAAGATGTTTTTTTTAGGGTTTTTGTTCTTATTATGTACATTAATGGTCAAAGACCACACAAGCAAGCACAAAATTCACAATCAGAATATATCACAAAATATGGTCCAAGTGGATAAAGTGAAAATGTCATTAACATAAACAATTAGAATGGTATGAATAATGGCAAATGAATAAGGCTTAAAAATGAAGTGCATTAAAGTAAATGACTTGGAATTAAATGTTAGTTGTTAATGAGTTAGAAGTTAGTATTGCTTTTGCTTTTTCTTTTGTTTTAAGCCATTCTTTGGAGAACACTCAACCCACTTATCACAAGCATGAATCCTTGAACCAAGGCATCTTCCAAAGGAAGGAAAAAAGGCCAAGTTTTCACACAATACGATGAAAAAGGGGAGACTTACAATCTCACTAACTAGAATTCTATGTCTTTTGTGTCAAAATTTAGCGCTATGTTAAGCAATCGTAATTGGACTTATGTAGAAGTCACAACTATTTGAGGTCGGGCAATAGAACTTTGGTGTTAATGCATGTTAGAGACAGTATGATGAACTATGCTCATGAAACATACCACACACAAAAAGAATAAGCAAAAGTGGGGGGGCTAATCTCATCCATACTTATGTTGAGTTTGTAATCAACTAGCCTTAGGATATAGAGATATCATAGGTCCATGACATGAATGCATAAAGAAGGGGAATAAGATGAAGAGGGAGGGGAAATGGATCAAACTCAAATTGGACAAAGGACGAATTTTACCAAATTAAGATCATTCGTTCATTTTGGGATATGGAATGTACATTCCATCAATCCCCTAAATCCAATGATCTTAACCTAACAAAGTCAAATCAACCTTTACCAAGGCCCAACAACACAAGTCAAACTTACAAAGTCAATCAAAATGGCTCTACACAATCATTTGGCATTTATTCAATTAAAAATTCTAAAAAAATAATACATTAAATTAAATATGGTTGGTCAATTTCCTAAAACCTCATCAAAACACCAAAGAAATGACCATGAGATTTTTCATAGGTCAAACAAGGTCAAAGGACATTGGAGAAAAAATTTCAGAATTTTTGGAAACTTAAAAGTATTTTTAAACAATTAAAAAAAATCACAAAATCAATTAAATCATGAAAAATATTAATAATGATCCCAAAAATAATTTAATTCAGAATATGAAAGAGGATTTTATTTAAATTTTTTGGGTGAAACTCTCATATTTTTTGGATCAATATTAAAATTAATATGAATTAATGAAAATCAAAGGAATAAAAATTAAAATCAGAAATTCAAAAAAACGTGGACCACTTGATCTGCCTCATTAATTGAGATGGCAGATCAAGTGGTTGAGCGCGCGTGTTCCATGACGCACCTGAATCAAACATCCACACACTTGGTAATCAACATGTACGCTTGTGATTAAAACATTTTGAATTCATCTAATGGCTCTAGACCGTGCCACATCATTGCCGGAGCAAAGCGCCAGTCGTCTTCTCAGGCGACTTTGGCCGGACTGGTCCATTCATTACCACATCATAAATGAAAAAGGAGGACATGATCTGAAAGATAAAATAACGTAGATCACGAATATCACCTCAATTTCAACTAACTCCAAATATATAGAGAGATATGTGGAGTTGAATTTTGAGGTATGCCAATTGAGTTGCTTCGATTTGACCTCAAAGCAACTCAATCTTCTTGCCTATATTGGTAGGACTTCAGACAACCAAAGATCCAAGAGAATTGATGAGAATTGAGTGAGAATCGAAGAGAAGAAAAAATCTGGAAATACCTTCAATGCTGTGCAGAACTTGATCTCTCTTGCTTCAATTCGTGTTTGATCTTGCCTAGGTAGCTTGCAGAAGTGGCTTAGGATTGGTACAAAGCTTTGGATCATGAAGTTTTTGAATCTCTAAACAGTGAGATTCAAACTCAATTTTCAAATGAAAATTATCAGGTTTTCCTTTCAAATGTGAGGGTTTGAAGTGTGGAAGCTAGGCTAGCGTGCAAGGATCCTTTGAAATGAGCACAGAGGGTCTCTATTTATAGCAAAATGGAATGTTATTTGCACACTTGAAATTTTGTCCAAATTTAACAATGCCATGTTCATGCTTTCATGGGCATGTACAGGCCCATGAAGCAACTAAATTAAGTCCAAAACCAACTATGCTGAGGTCTGAATGAAGCTTGAATGACAAGGCAAAGTTAAAGGATCATTTGAAGCTTGAATCTTGCCAACTGATACAACTATGTTTACACCATGCACAAACCCCTCAAACTTTATCCAAAATGAATGAATTAGGACTCTTTGGAAATCTTAGATCAAGAGGAACAACTCTTATGTTGAACACTTTTCCATTTAGAACTTGTATCGTGATGAATTTTGAGGTAGAAATTTTGAAATTTCAACATGTTAAAATTTTTTCTAAGTGTCAAGTCATATACTTCATTATTCCACCCTGCTTAACTTTTTATTTGAGATCCAAATGAGAAATGTGTCTTCATCAAAGTTGTATATATTTCAAATAAATTCAAAATAGTCACCAATTTGACATCATTTGGATTTATAATAAGTGAGTTATGTATTTTTGAAGTTGAGGAAAATCACTTGTTCAATGGTATTGGTCCAAAATGGCCTATAATGTATCCTCATATCACATGCTCATAAAAGTTGATTTATCCTAACTAAAAACATAAAAGTTGAAGTAGAAATCTTGAATTTGATTATGCAACTTGGAAATCTTTCATCTCATTAAAATTGAGCAAGTTATGGCCTTGGGAAGTTGACTTTCAAATTAGGGTTTAAACAAAATGACCTATAATGTTTCAACATAGAAAATGAATTTCCAAACAAAATTAGCTCTATAAATCAACATGAAAGTTGTTTGGAATGTCATTTAGAGTAACTTTTCTTTTGGAGTCATTTTCATATGATGAAAATTGTGGAGATAGCATCTAGGGGACCCAGTTTTGATCAAATGAATTCATCTGGCCAACCACCATCAACCAACTTGCTAACTTGAAATTATATTGACTTTTTAGGCCCATGGTATATAATATATGCATAAGATGATGAATTTTGAAGTGTCCCTTAAGAAATTTGATCAATTGGTGAGGAAGCTTGTTGAAGAGGTTACTCAAGATACCTAGACAAACCAGGGTTTCCAAGGGAAGCCAACTTCACACTCTTGAAGAATGCTTGATCAAAATAACATGTAGAGATAATTAGGACTCATATATAATGCTTAGATCCAGTTTGGATCATTCCTTGGTTGTGCTCTTAGACATGAGGGTCTTAAACCCTATATGTGAACTTGATAGATCAGTGGTGATCATGCCCTACCTACAAGAGAGTTAGGCAAACACAAAGACATATTTTTTTGGTATTTTGGTTAGTAAAATAATAATATACAAGTATGATACAATCACATGGTACTTGGTGATCTCTCCAAAACAACCCAATGAAAGAGGGATAAGGAGGATGCCCAGATATGATCCCAATGTTAATGCATATGATGAGATAGCATGAGGGATCTTATGGTCAAAATTTGGGTCTTACAGATATCACACAAAATTCCTCTGTCAATCATAATCCGAGAGATATCGAGCTGTCCTATGGCGACTGTGATTAATATGGGAAACATTTCATTGAAAATATCCCCCAACCTTCTCAGAGTCCTGAAATCCTAGCATAGGTCAATCAGAGATCTTGGATGATGAACCAACTTCCTTTTTATAGACGACCATCATATCGATAGTGTTCCTTTTGACTATTCTTTTGGAAGGGAGTTTTGCCTAGGGTGCACCACCGGTAATGGCAGCGGTACACCACATTTCTCATTTATGTCAAGTCTATCATATTTTAAAAAAAATTGCCATGACATCTACAATATTTTATATCATTTAGCAAACCAAGTTGTATATCTAATCTAAAATTTGAATAAAAATATTTTCACTACATTTATCCTTACCTCAAATATATAACATTTTTAGCTTTAATTTTTTTAAAAAAAATATCTATCATATTTTTTTACATGTATCATACTTTGGTAATTTTTTAGAGGTTTTTGGAAGAAATATATATTTTTTATAAAGTTATAAAATTTAAAAATATAATTAATGAGAATGGCAAGTTTAAATATTTTAGTAAATTATTGAAAAGTTGTAGGGGGTAGGAGATGCACTTGTTAGAGTGTAAGGTCAAAAAATTGAGTAACATTAATTTTTTTAACCAACTATGAATATATTAAATAAGGTAAAAAGGTATAAAAAGGAGGGGGGCTTGTCAATGACCAAAACCCTCGGAGCTGTCAAAAACGGAAAAATATGGAAGATTTAGTATATTACGAATTATATCATCAAAAATAGATTCGTAAACTTCATTTCACCAAACAAAACTTTGAATGAACATGTATAATGAAGCTAATTTGTCTACACAATGATTTTCTTCCCTAAAAATATGAGATATAATAAAACACGTTGCTATTAGTTCTATGGTACATTTTAACCATCTATTCTCTATCTACCAACGAACTATGTTAATGTTGTTGAGAGCTAGGGTGACCAACTTGGAAGCAGTTTCTACTAAGAGATAACTCAAATTATTATCGTAGGTTATTTCAATTGTCTTCCTCACGCCTATGAATTTTGCATGAAGAAAAAAATTTCCACCAAAATTGTTTGCAAAACAACCAATCATATTGACTAAATGATCCCTAAATATTCATCCACATGCAGCTCAGCCATGAACTCCAAGGGAAGTTGTATATGAAGTCTTTCCCTTTTGACTAAAGTCTTTCATGTGCATTGATGGGAATATGAAGATGATCCACCAAAGGGATGTCACACCAGGAATTAGTCTAGAAATTGATCAAACTACCATCACCAAGAATTCATCGAGAATTATAAAAAAAAAAGATATATCTAAATTTCTCTTTAATGAAAAGCTATTCAAAATAGTTTTAAATTTAAGTGATTTTTTAAAATTTTGATATAAAATATTATATAAAAATGATGAAATACATAAAATAATATTTTATAAAAACTTATTTAAATCAATTTTTCATTTGAAACTTTTAAAAAGAAAATTCTTTGTAAATTTTTTTAAACAAATAATGTAATTATAAACATCGTTTTAAAATAAAGCTGAAACAAATAGCCTATATTTTATCACTAAAACTCATTTTTCCTACCTAATCATATTGTGACTTTAATGTTTTTTAATGGTGTTTGTAGGGGTAGTAGTAGTATAATTGTAGGGGTGTGTAATATGATTCTTCTACAAACGGTGTCCAATTTTCCTACTCAATGAAAATAATCAAACTAACTTCAAGATTTAACCTACTTTTTAAAAATATCTCTCACTTGAATCTTATTCCAGTATTACCTATAAAGATCTTTGAAAGTGTATCTTGCATTGTATATTGATGTTTATATATAATTTATTTATACCTATGATAAAATAATGCATATCGAGAAATTTATGTGTATAAATCATAAACACATGCGTGAGAGAATTTGTGAGAATGTGCAGAGAGAGAGATTGTAGCTGAGATAGTATTATCATGTAGAAACATGGAAGATCTTATCTAACTCGACAAAACTACAAAACTCCAAGTATCAACAAGAGAATATTAAAAAAAAATTAAATGAATTATGAAATAAATAATGCAGACTTTATTACATTTGACAGGTGAAAATTAGTTGAGGATAAACAACAAGTAAACTTTATGATTAAAAAGTTAATTGCAATTTATCAAAGTGTTATCCCTAGAATTAGGTGATAACTAGCAAAAATATTTTTATCGGGTATTACTTGTTGAAATCTTTAAGCAAGCTCAGTGTTGTGGGGTATTGATTGTTGTAGTCGAACGTACAAAGTGTCTCTGACAGCAACCCTGGGGGAATCAGTTGTTGTATCCGGACGTACAAAGCGTCTTAAACAACTCCCCTGAAATCTTTATGCATGCTCAACACTTTGAGGTATTGATTGTTATAGTCGTACGTACAAAGCGTCTCTGAAGCACCCCTGAGGAATTAATTGTTGTTGTCAAACTTATGAAGTATCTCCGACAACTTTCCTGAAATCTCTATCTTAGACATCAACTGCATCAGTTATACCCAGTTTCTTCGTTACTGTATATAATAACAAAGAAACAAATGTTTCATACCTTTTATAATTTCATTCATAATGAAATTGTGTAAGAGAGGAAGTGTGAAAACTCATCTGGTCTTGAATTTATACTATGGAAATCACACACACACATACACAAACACACACACAAACACACACACACACACATGCGGACACAAAGACACACACACACACACATGCACACAAACACACACGCACATGCAGACACACACACACACATACACATATACACACGCACACGTACACACACACATATGTACACACACACACACAAACACCAACACACGCACACGTTCACACACACATACATACACACACATGCATATACACATAGACACACAGACACACACACAGACACACAAATACACACACACACACACACACATATACATATACACACGCACGCACGCACAGACACACACACACACACATACATGCACACACACGCACACACACACACATACACACATACACACGCACACATACACACACACACACACACATATACATATACACACACACATACAGACACCAACACACGCACACGTTCAGTCACACATAGACACACACATACACACATACATACACACACATGCATATATACATAGACACACACACACACACACACACACACACACACACACACAGACATACACACACACACACACACACACACATATACACACACACACGCACGCACACACACACACACACATACATACACAGACACACGCACACACTCACACACATGCACACGCACATAGACATACACACACATACACATTTTCTTAGCCACGTCTGGGTATGCAGAGGCTCATACTTTGAGGCTAATAGGTGAGGGATACCACATTAATTTCCATGTCTATCCCTTCACCTTGGTTCCTTTGGAGTGCATGATGTATCTTTTTGGCCCCTTCGATATCGGCGCATAAAAAGACTGGTTTTCCATTAAGGTTGTGATATTTAAGCTTCAAGTGCACGTGCGATGCTACGATGTCACCATTACTGCTATGAAGAGCCTACCCAAAATGCAGCTGTAGAGGCTTATGTATGGGATGACCAAAATCTAAGTGTTGATCGATCAAAGGTCTCTTTCCTCTCCTACATATACTATCATCTTCACATATCCCCAAGGACGAGTGGTCGTCTTGTTAAATGCTTGCAGATATATGTCTTCGTATGGTATTAAGCTTCCTCTATCTAGGCCTATTTTTTTTTCAAACAACAACAAATAGAGGATATCACACAAAATTCCTTCGTCAATCATAATCCGAGAGATATCGAGCTGTCCTATGGCGACCGTGATTAACAAGAGAAACATTTCATTGAAAATGTCCCTCAACCTTCTCAGAGTCCCGAAGTCCTAATATAGGTCAGTCAGAGATCGTGGATGATGAACCAACTTCGTTTTTGTAAACGACCATCATATCGATAATTTTTCTTTTGACCGTTCCTTTGGAAGGGAGATTTGCCCATGATGCACCACCGATAATGGCAATGATATACCGACGGTACACCACATTTCTCATTTATGCCAAGTATATCATATTTAATAAAAAAAAATTGCCATAACAACTACCACATTTTATATCATTTAGTAAAACAAAGCATATTCAATCTAAAATTTCAATAAAAATATTTTCACTATATTTATCCCCTTATCTCAAATATATGGCATTTTTAGCTTTAATTTAAAAAAAAAAATATCTATCACATTTTTTACATGTATCATACTATGGTAATTTTCAGAAATTTTGAGAGTAAATATATATATTTTTATAAAGTTATAAAATTTAAAAATATAATTAATGAGAAGGACAAGTTTAAATATTTTGATAAATTATTGAAAAATTGTAGGGGGTAGGAGCTGCATTTGTTAGAGTGTAAGGTCAAAAAATTGAGTAACTTTTAATTTTTTTTAAACAACTACGAATATTAAATAAGGTAAAAAAGATATAAAAAGGAGGGGGTTTGTCAATGACCAAAACCATCGAAGCTGACAAAAACAAAAAATATGAAAGATTTAGGGATTGTTTGAAACGGTTTTAAAAAACAGTTTTATAATTTTTAAAAATTGAAAAACAAAAAACTTGTTTGATACATTTATTTTTCAAAATTATTTCTAAAAACAATTTTAAAATTCAGTGTTTTAATTATTCTCTCTCTAATTATCTCTAATTAATCCTCATTAAGTGAATGGTATATTTTTATACATTAAGTGAATTTGTATATATATATTCAAACAAACACTCAAATATAATTCTATACATTAGATGAATTGTATATTTTATCATTAATTATTAAAAATATTTTAATGAACTTAAATGTATATTAGCTGAATTTTTATATTTTCAAAAAATATATCACAATTATTTTTATTTAGTAAAACAGATTTTTAAAATATAGTTTATCAAACAAGCTATATTGTTCTATTTCAAAAAAAAAATAGTTTTTACGAATTATACTACCAAATATATTTTTTTACTTTTTAATTTTTAAAACAGTTTTCAAAAATTGAATTACCAAATGAATTCTTTTTATTTTTTTTCTCAAAAACAAATTTGCAAAATAGATTTGTAAAATAAATTTTAAAAATTAAAATTGAAAGAGATTCGAACAAGCCCTTAGTATATTACAAACTATATCATCAAATATATTACAAACTATATCATCAAAAATAGATACGTAAACTTCATTTCACCAAACAAAACTTTGAATGAACATGTATAATGAAGCTAATTTGTCTACACAATGATTTTCTTCCCTTAAAATATGTGATATAATAAAACACATGCTATTGCTATTAATTCTATGTACATTCTCTATCTATCAACTATTCTCTATCTACCAACGAATTATGTTAGTATTGTTGAGAGCTCGGATGACTAGCTTGGAAGTAGTTTCTACCCAAAGATGTCTCAAATTATTATCATAGGCTATTTTAATTGCCTTCATCACGCCTATGAATTCTGCATGAAGAGAAAATTTTTGTAAAACTTTTTAAACAAATAATGTAATTATAAAATCGTTTTAAAAAAAAAGTTGAAACAAATAGCCTATGTTTTATCACTAAAACTCATTTTTCCTACCTAATTAGATTGTAACTTTAATGTTTAAAATGTTGTTTGTAGGGGTAGTAGTAGTATAATTGTAGGGGCATGCAATATATTCTTCTCTAAAAGGTGTCCAATTTTTATACTCAATGAAAATAATCTAACTATCTCCAAGATTTAACCTACTTTTAAAAATATCTCACTTGAATCCTAGCCCATTATTACCTACAATGATCTTTGAAAGTGTATTTTTCATTGCATATTGATGTCTATATATAATTTATTTAAACCAATGGTAAAGTACTGTATATCGAGAAATTTAAGTGTATCATTAACACGTGAGAGAATTTGTGAAAATGTGTAGAGAGATTGCAACCGAGATAGTATCATAAAATGGAAATATGAAAGATCTATCTAACTCAGTAAATCTGCGAAACTCGAAGTATCAACAAGAGAATATTAGGAAAAGAGTAATAAATTATGGAACAAATAATACAAATTTTACTAAATTTGGTAGATAAAAAAATAATTTAAAAGTTGCCTGACGATAAGCTAACAAGCAAAGTTTAGGGTTAAAAAATTAATTGCAGTATAGAAACTATGCTAAATCATGAAAATAGTAAAATCTAGAAGTTCTGAGGGTCAAACTTAAAGAGTGTGTATAATTATTGAGTTTTTCATTAAGTTTTAGTTGAACAAAAAATTATGAGGAGTTTGAATTGGGTTGGTTTATAGAATTTAAACTCAGAGTAAATTCAATTTATTTAGAAATTAATATGATAAAATATATTAGGGTTGAGTCTCATCATGCCTCCCATTTGTATCCTAAATTGACTTTGTTGTTGATACTTACTATTGAGTATCATTAGTGGTTTCCTAGATTGCCTATCTTTGATAATAATGAACAAACCTTTAGTCTTAAATTAATATCGTATGACCTGACCATTAGTGAATTACAAATAAAACTAAATATTTAATAATCAAGAATGTTTTAGTTTCAAGGGGATAGATATTCTTAGAATTTGGTGATAATTAATTCTAAGAATATTTTTATCGAGTATTATCCGTTGAAATTTCTTTCTAATAGATAATTGAAAATCAGTTTATAGTTGACCAGAAAGTAAAAGCATTAAATGCAAATAAAAATAAATCATACATGAATAATGAAATATTAATTACAAGAATCAATTTAGAATATAATATTTATCCATGACAACAACTCATCCCTAACACTAATCAACTTAACTATTCATAATTCTAACAAATGTTTTGAATGAATTATAAATGTTATACATATAAAGTTGATGAGGAAGCTTCAACGTAGCTCCTAATGCGTTTTGTTGTGCTTAAGAGTGTATTTTACCATAAAAATATGAACTTTTAAACCCTGTTTTTCTTCTCTTAAAATAGGAGTTGATAATGATGTTTTAGAGTTGAGAGAATATTAAAAAAAATCCAATTCGACACTGTATTATAACAACATCAAAATTTGTCTTGCTATGTTTGTCCCTTTATTGTGTATTTGGATTCTTTTGATTTTCAATTTCACAACCAAAAAATTCTCCTTATTTAACAACTACTAATTTAAGATTGTTAATTATATAGATAATTATATTTTTATCCCTCACTCAAATAATTAGAAATATATTTTAAGAGGAATCTAATATTTTATGTTTTTGTTATTTTTCCTTTTTCTTATTTTCTTTATTTCCATTATTTTTTTCCCTCTTACAACTTCTCTTTTTTATATCTTTCAAATCTAAATTATCTCTCCGATTTTAAAAATCAGTTTTTTTTCTCTAAAATTTACTTTTCTTGTAATTTTCATAACCCCTCTTCATTTAAGAGTCTCATTAGTAACATGGCAAATATGTTCTACATCATGTCATATTTAATGAATATTTTATTTTACAATATTTAATTTTATTATTAAAAAATATCTTTAATTTAAATAATTATTAGAATAGGTTTTTTAATTAATAATCTTTTTTATAAATATATTTTTAACATTATTTAAGACAATTTCTAAAGTAGTAATTTTGGGCCAAATGCACAGTTAAGTGCGAAGTCTCTCCACCTCATCCCACAGTTATTTCAATTGCTCTATTTATTTAGTCTATATAAACACCAAAATTTTCATCACCTAAAACGATGTGGGACTATTCTGAATAAAGATCCAAACTAAAACCTGCAAAATTTCGGTATTTTTGATTCAGTAACATGCAATATAATTTGAGAACAAATTATATTAAAAGAAGTATAAGGGTGCTAAACCCTTAATACAAATAAGATAAATCAATATCACGCCGATAAAAATAAAATAAAAGAAGAAGCAATAGAGAAACACACCCAACAACTAAAAAGAATAAAACACAACTACTAATATTCAACTTCCAATCTTGCCACTCGATCTGTTTGGAACCTCAATAAAAAAACATAAAACCACTACGGAAAATGTTTCTTCTGAGTTCTGAAAAAGATGTCTCAATCCTCCAACTCGTCTCCCTAAAAAATCACCTTATTCCTACAAATCTAAATGTTCCAACAAACAGAAGACTAGAAAAAACAAAAAAGATTCACATGAAATTTGGATTTGAAATAATCACAAAGAGAGCAAAGTGCTTTTAGATCGAATTCTTCTCCGCTACGATTCTAATTCTAATCCATGTAAACACTTTAGACTAAATATCTATAGCAACCTTACAGTTTAAGAAGAGATGTGAATCATCTTCAATACTAGAATCACAAAAAACGCACTTCAAATTTTGGTTGATCGACAACACTCCCCGGCCAAATATCTATAGCAACCTTACAGTTTCTAAGGAGTAACAGAATTCTTGAAGGCTTCCTGAAATAAACTGCAAAAAGGAACCGTACCTAGCCAAGTGGAGTTCTAGAAGGATAACTCCTTTCCATTACAAAGTTTGCATCTAATAGCCTTAGAAAACCAATTACCTTCATGTTGATGATTGAAGCAAACAATGAGTAAATACTTCCACCAAATTGATTCTTTCTTACCCATGGGGAAAATAATGATTGAGAATCTTCCCTTTTACGTCACCATATCTAAATCTCATAAAATCAATCCAAACATAATTTGGGCCTTCGAGAATCCTTCATAATCATTTTCTAAGTAAATCCAGATTAAAAATTCCACAGTGTTTAACTCCAAGACCCCAATTCGCTTTTCTTCTACAAATTTTTGACCAACTAATCCAACACATTTTACTTACCTTCAATACCTCCCCAAAGGAACTCTATTTGAATTCTGATGATTTCTTTGATGATGCTCTTGGAAACTTTCAAAAAAGATAATTGATAGATAGGAAGATTTTCCAAAACAGAATTGAGCAACATAACTCTCCTTCCAAACAAAATGAATTTCCCTTTCCACATCGAAAGTCTCTTTCTAAGCTTGGATAATAAATGATTCCAATAATCAAGCCTTCTAGGACTGGATCCCACAACCACTCCAATAAATTTGAAGGGTAAACTGCCTGCATCACAAGCCAGAAAAGTTGCAGCAACATGAAGAAAATCAGCTTTTAAATCGGTGCCATAAATTCTTATTTCTGAGAAGTTCACGCTAAGCCCTGAAACAACTTCAAATCCTCTAAGATTCCTTTAATACTCCAAAGATTGTTCCAATGACCATTTCACAACATGATGGTATCATCAGCAAATTCAAGGATATCAAATTGAATAGTCTTGTTCAAGGAAAAACCTTTGTTGTCACCTGATAACACAACACTTCTCATCATACCTGCAAGACCTTTTGTTGCAAGGATGGATAAGAAGGATTAAATAAGATCACCTTGTCTAAACCCATGACTCACTTTAAACTCAAAATTGGGACTACCATTAACCAAAATGGATAGAGAGTTTCCGAAAACCAAGGTCTCCATCCAATTCATCCATTTTTTTTACCAAAGTTCATAGTCTTCAAAATATGCCTTAAGTAATTTCCAAGATAAACAATCATAAGCTTGTTTAAAATCAATCTTTACTACTAAATAGTTATTTTTGAATCTCTTGGCATAATCCATAATCTCATTGACCACCAACACTCCATCTTGAATATGCCTTTGAGAAATAAAAGTAGACTGACAATGAGAAACTAAGCCAATCACCACCTTCTTGAGTCTAGCCGCTAGTAGTTTGGATAAGATCTTATAAAGACTTCTTATCAATCATATTTGTAGGATTGGAGTGCTTAGGAATCAAAGCAAGAAAAGAAAAAGTTACTGCTTTGGGGAGAACATCTTTCAAACGGAAATGATTGGTGAATCCAAGGACATCAACTTTAATAATCTCCCAATAACATTTGAAAAAACTGAAGCCAAATACGTCCGGACCTGGGATGACATTAGTATCCGAATTCCAAATAAGCTCCTTGACATCATATTCACTAAAAGGTTCTTGAAGAAACAACCTCTCTCTCTCTCTCTCTCTCTCTCTCTCTCTCTCTCTCTCACACACACACACACACACACACACACACACACACACACACACACACACACACACACACACATAATTTCTTAAAATCCAAACCTTCAAGTAAGGGCCTCCTAAGAACAGGTCCAATGAAAACGAATTCAAAATGATGTTGAATTTCTCCTTATTTCATTCACGCTCTCATTCTAACCTAAAGATGTTTTCAGCATCGAAATGTTATTTTTCTAAACCTTTGCTTCATACATTTATGAAATAATCGAGAGTTAGCATCCCTTATCTAATCCATTTATCTCTTGATTTTTGATGAAGGATACTCTCCTTAATACTCTTGGTTTACCATACTTTGGATACAACCCCCTTCGTTGCTTCACTTAAAGAACTACTATAAGCATTTGAGCTAGCCAAAGAGTCAAGATTCTTAAGAGAATCCACAACACTATCAAGCTCCAAATCAAGAATTCCAAAGGTTTCTTAATTCCAAATTTTTAATAAACTTTTCATACATTTCAACTTCTCCTTTAAAATGAAGCCTGAAGACCCCAGAATATTCATGGAATTCCAAGACTTAAGGATGAAAGGCATAAATCCCTCATGTTGCAGCCAATAGTTGAAAAACTTGAAGGGCTTAACCCCCCAATTAACAATGTTTCCTTTTACCCAAATCGGGTAATGGTCTGAAAAATCTCGATTACCAATAAATTTATTAGCAATGTTCCAAACTCGGATCAAGCCTTCTGACATTAAGAATCTATCAAGTCTACTCATGGCTGAGCCATCCGACCTAAACCAGGTAAACTTCCCCCCGACAGTAGGAGCATCGAACAACCCCATAGCCTATACAAATTAAAATATGCCATCTCAGATCTATTAACAACAACATTCACTCCTCTTATCCCCCTTTTTTGTAATAGCATTGAAATGCCCCACCACACACCAATCACCCCTAGTTTTTTTTATACTTGATACTTGAAAGACATTTGATTAATTTGGAAAAGCAAATGATTAGGTCAAAAACACGTGGTAAAATATGATTAATGTATATTATTGAATTAATCTAAATTGTATCAGTGAATTAAAGTAGTACTTGTTTATCTTAATTAACTTCGTTATTATATGTGTGTTATATTTGTATGGGGACTCTTCTAGGGCAATGGCTACAGGACCTTCCAGGAGAGGCAACAATAACACGTCGCCCAAAGGGAGGTATCACCTCGCCCCCATGAGCTTCATCTCGCTCGGTCGTGAGAAACATGGGGAAAATACATTTATGGGGTAGAGAAAAATCAGATCCAATAACTCACCCACGACTTCCTGAGAAATAGGGATTCAACGGCTCACCACTGACTGAGTGGACGGTGACACTTCCTAAGATAATCCTAGGCCCTAGATTCCTCTATAAATACATTTTCCCTGTAGGAGAAATGGACAAATCTTAAGCCATACAAATCATTACACTCCAAAGGCATAACCATTGATCATAACATACCGATCACATCCCTTATCAACTTATACCTAAGCATATCATCATCCATAAAGCCTCTCACCTAGGTGAGCATAACTCCTAAAGCCATCGTAAAAAATCACCATACATGGCTTCTATCCACCCTGGGAAAGCCCTAACCATCATACAACATTGTCATACCCTAATTTTCCCCCAAGTCATTACATTCATCCATCAAGGAATTTGCATCATTGATCAATCATTCATGCATTAGTTCAGTTAAAATTCAACTTTTGTTTCATTTAAGTCTAAAATAATCTAGTCACACTTTTATTCAAATATATTAATATCAAATCCATTCATTTTAAATTTATTCCATACACAACATCATATTCATTTTTGCATCATTTAAAGTTTAAATTGCAAATAGTCAACAAAAAAGGGGAATAGAAAAGAAAAGGACAAAGTTTCTAAAAAAATATCATGATCATCTCATCCCTTTCCATTCATTTATCATACATTCTTATTATTACATCACTAAATCAAATAAAATCAATTAAAAGAGAAAAATGACAAAGTTTATTTCATGTTTACATTTCATCATATAAATACATGCTCATACATCCATACAAGGTAAACCAATTACACGTGCAAACTTTGAAAATTATCATTACATCATCATCATCATCATCATAATCCTAACATACATACATACAATTCCAAAATATCTCACAAACTCACCGTTCCCTCATGCCTTTTCTCTCACACAGTTTTGCATAGGAGTATCCCACAAAATCAGCCCCATAACTTCACAAAATCCCCATCTTCACTCACTCACATGATCAACATAACCAACTCACAAAATATCCCACATCTCTCAGTATATCCATGTGATCCCCGAGTATTTAGATATGAGTTATATATTTTACCTTTTGAATACGCGTCTTCCACTCAAAATACGATACTTAACCGAATTTAGTTCATTCTTTGTGGATGAAAAAAAAACCTATTGGATGTATATCCCTGTGGTCCCCGAGTATTTGGATACATGTTGTATATCTTACCTTTCAAATACTCGTCGTTCGTCTAAAAAAAACTTCAACTCATCAAACCTACTTTTTTTCGCCTCAGCATAATGCAAACGTTTTCACAAACAAAGGGTGTTTTATCCATTCCGACGTGACAAGTAAACAAACGGTTCAACCTCCCATGCACGAGCAACAAGCAATGTTTAACCACGCAAATGCGACCTAAACATCATTCACTAAAATCAACCAACCAACAAACTTTTTCTATAAGAACTATATAGCTTTGAATTCCTCATCGCACCTGAAGATACGTAGGAGCAAGACTCATAATCTTGTTAAACACCTGTCGCGGTGAGAATCATATATCAAGCTATTGTATTAACTTGAATAAAAAAACATTAAATGTTCACCACCGAACTTTAATTAAACCAAGGGAAGGGGAAAAGATCAAATAAAACCCTAATTGTGCAATGTAGAAACAATGCAAAGAGATCTAAAGTTCGGGGGTTGGTTATACTAAGGGAAGGTATTAGCATCCTTAGTATCTATAGTATCCTACAGGAACCTTTTGAAAGTATTTGTGTTATGTTATTATTTGTTTGCTATTATTTGGAAATGTTTTATTGGGAAGGACCTAAAGGTTTTATTAAGTTTGCTCGCCAAAACTTTGCGGTCATGTGCCTACGAATCCTTATAAGGATGGAACGTGAGCAACTGTAGTTCACCTAACTAAGGGTGAAAGAACACTTGGTAGTGATCAAGGTTCCAAAGGGGGAAGTAAGTGTTCATAACAAACATACTTACAAGAGTTACAAACTCTTACTTAAATCTAAGTTGAAAGTGAGAATAACTCTAACAAGGTCAAAGGGAAACTAGGGATCGCTAAACTACATATGACATTAAGTCAATAAAGAGGTCTTTCCCTTGGATTTAGACAAAAAGATAAACAAAATATAAGCAAGATGAAGAAGATGTTCAAGCATGACATCAAAAAACATAAGCACATGACAAAGAAGATGTTCATGCATGACATCAACAAAGATAAACAAATGGTAAAGAAGATGTTCAAGCATGACATCAACAAGGACAAACAAGGATGAAAAAGATGTTCAAACATGACATCCACAAAGATAAGCACATGAAGAAGATGTTCAATCATGACATCAACAAAGATAAATAAATGGTAAAGAAGATGTTCAAGCATGACATCAACAAGGACAAACAAATATGAATAAGATGTTCAAACATTACATCCACAAAGATAAGCAAATGAAGAAGATGTTCATATATGACATTAACAAATATAAGCACATGATAAAGAAGATGTTCAAGCATGACATCAACAAAGATAAAAAAATGGTAAATAAGATGTTCAAGCATGACATCAACAATTACAAACAAGGATGAAGAAGATGTTCAAACATTACATCCACAAAGATAATCAAATGAAGAAGATGTTCAAGCATGACATCAACAAATATATGGAAGCATGATCATAACAATATCAAGCATGGTATATAAACACATATGTACAACATGTGAACATGAACAAAGATACAATAGCATCAATCAAAGATGTATAAAGTTAACATGAATATGAATAACATGGATATATCATCATGAAGAAACAAAGATGAATGACATAACAAAACATGAACATGTATATGGATGTCATAATAAGTATGAATGAACATGTATATGCATGAAGTAATACATGGTTTAGACATAACATCAACTTAATCGTGAAAACAGGTTAAGGTATTCAAGACATGCATGTTAAGATTTAATATGATCACAATCAAACGTTCAACATCATACAAAAAGTCTGAACATGTAAGCATACAAGTCATACAAAGACATGTTATTACAAGTTTAAAGCATTTGTAAACACATAAACAAATACAAACACAAGTGAACACATGCACACAAAGGTCCAACAAGACATGAAATAATGACATGTGAATCATGGATCAATGAAAAAATAAGCACGCAAAAGTTCATGGCATATTAACAAAAGTTCAAAGCACATAAACATGTAAACATACATTAAAGTAAGTAAAAAATTAGGTAAAAACCAAGAGGCACATATTAACAACATCAAAAAAAGTTCATATATGATGCACAACATTCATATAAGTCATGGTGATCAAGAAAAATTAAAGTATCAACCAAAGAAGGTCATTTGAAATCCTAAAACAATCCTTAAAAGGTACCAACTTTAGACAAGTATACGTATGTGAAAAATAAATAAATTCTGGAATTTCTTTTCATCATCATAAAATAGACAAAATTATGAATACATAGCAAAAAGAGTGGGTCAAAAAGGCTTAGGGATCATCAAGTTATGAGTCTTTGAAGTTATGAAAAATAACAAAAATAAATAGGCAAAAAAACAATGAATAAAAATGGGTCTGAGGCAAACCTCTTGCACACTTAAAGCCTTAACACACACACTCTAACCACTGGAGCAGTGATACATCCATTAACTCTTTTATAAATATTAATATATATAATAAAACGATTCCAGAAACTGGAAAATGACACCAATTCATCATCTTCTTCCTCGTGTTCTTGCATGTTTCTTTTAATTTTTTCTCAAAACTTCAAACAACCATAACTCTCTCAATTTTCCATGAAATTAAAAACTGTAAGAACCTAAATGATCCATTTTTCGCAAGGAATCTAATAGTATCATTATCTCATCCTAAAACTCAATGTACAAAGCGTGCCAATGCAAAAATCAAAACTGCACTATTAATTTCCAAACAATAAAATCTCAATGCATGAGCATGTTATAATGCATACAGTAGCAAGCATACAACAAACACGCTATGTACTACATTTTTACTTCAATAAATATTCAATAATGATGCATGAACAAGAGTTTCAAGTGTAAGTGCACTTACCTATTGGAGAAAGTCCAATGCTTCTTCTTAGCTACTACAGAGATAAGAGAGAGATTCTACCAGCCTTGTTGGTCCTTGAGGATAGTGTTTGAACAATGAGAATGGCCAGAAACAACTTGTATTATCTCACACAAATGTTCTTGCAAAATTAAGAAGTGAAATGGTGAATGATAAAATAGAGGTTACATAACTTGTTCAAGTGATTAAACAAGCTCTAAATGGTGTCTAGAGACAATTTGTGGTATTTGTTTGGAAGGTACACATGGAGAATAAGTTTGGTTAGAGAACTTGAAAAAATAGTATGTTTTTGAAAATTTTAATGGAATGGGAGTTTGATGAAGTGTTGAGGTGTTATTGTTGTGTGTTTTGAGGCTTAAGGGATCCCTCTATTTATAGGAAAAAAGTGAGGATTGGAACTGATTAGAAATAAAAGTTGTGAAGTTATGGTTTTGGTTGAGAATGAATGAGAAGTTTGCATGAATAGTTGAGTTTCAAGGAGTTTGTCATATTTCCCTAGCCTTTACAAGGTTGCTTCTGATCTCTTAAGATTATTTGTGATCTTTAGGGACAAGTTTCAAGGGTGAAAGAGTGAGTTGTTGACATAGAGCTTGCTGTATCAAAGTAGTAATGTAACCTTTTGTAAATTCACTCATAAATGGTATAATGCAATGGACAAAACCTCAACTCCTTGTGTAATGCACTTAAGATTCATATAAACATCTGATTATGGATAGATTTATACACAAGAGGACCTACAATCAATAGATTTTTACATTTGAAATGGGTTTCCTCCAAAAATTCATCATGAACATGACTTGAAATTCAAGTTTGGAACCCCAACTTCCTATTTTCGAAACTCATATGCATGGGAAAAAATGTACTTGTACTTTTTAAAAAGCCCCAGACATGCTCTACAACTTTCATGTTTTGAGTTTTTTTCTGAATCAAAGTGGATCATGATGAAAACTGACTCTAAAGTTTATTACTCTTTAGGGATCAAAGTTGTCTTGAAATTTTTTGAAGTGTTTCAACTTGAGACACCAACTTTATAGCCTCATAAATCAAAATCCTTGCACTTTTACGGAATCAACCCTATAGGACAAAGTTTAAGTATGGAACAAGATATTTCATTTTAGCTTTGTAGAAAAGAAAATGGCTGCTCGGATTGGAAGTTGTGGCTTGAGAAAGTAGTGCACTTGAACATGAAATTTGGATACTTAGTGAAATTTTCAATGTTTTCAAGATTGCCCTTTTTGTAAGTAATCTCATTTATCTTGATTTTTATTGATAAAATTCATCAATTAAGCATATACTCATGAGATTTAACTTGAGAAGTTCATATTTTATCATAAATCTCAAAAGTCAAAGGTTTGACTTTGTAGTGCACTGATTGTGTATCAGATGAATTTGAATTTCTTGATCTTCAATGAATTCAAACTCTTGAGCCAATTGAACATCATGGATGAGCCCTAATATGTACTTTAGTGTGTTGAGTTATGTCTCAAGGCTTGAGATCATGTCTTGATCAAAATTCTCAGATGAAATTGAATGTTGTTGAGAAATCTTAATTAGTGAACCAGATGAAAGTGAAGCTTGATGCACTTCTGATTAGGCCACAATACCCTTATTCGTTGATGTAGAGAGATATCTTGAGTGTATTAGAACTTGATTTATTTATGATTAATCCAAAACTTTGACTGATCAATCCTTTGAGCTCTTTGAGGGAAACCTTAATTCACACATGAAGCAAACCAGGCATATCTTGATCTTGAGGTTAGCTATGCATGAATGATGTCTAGGATGAAAATGATTATGAAATCTAGGGGTAAAATTTGGGGTGTGACAACACCCTAATAAAAAAAAAATCTTTTTTTAGTCCTCTTCATCTCGCATAAACATTTTTAATATTTAGAATAAATCAAATAAAATTACGCTAACACTCATATTCGTAAAGTTGATTAAATGGTTCCCATTGAGTATAAAAAATGTGTGGGGCGCTAATACCTTCCCCATGCATGATGTGTAATATTTGTTGGCGATATACCAAGAGAGTCAAGCCTAGTATAGTTATATTTGCAATGAATGTTATATTTGTTTGTTTTCTTTCTTCTAACATCTTTCATCTCTTATGTTTTTATGCTTATTTATTCATCTTCTATATGGTTCCTTATATGACGTGGTTGGAATTATAAGGATGATTTCATTAGTACGCTATGAGTGAGGCTATATACTTGAGTCTGAGAGAAAACCTAAGCTTAAGTTGGTGGTTATGTAGTATGGCCTTATGGACGTATGTCTCACTTGGTTGGCACGGAGACCCCACCTAGAGTAGATCTTATTTAGGATATTATTGTCTAATGAGTATTTGTTGTGGTGACAATATTTTCAAAAAGGATCTGTGACTCTAGGGATCTTTTGTCTAGAACCCTTAACTTGATATTAGGATCGACAATTGTGTAATGTTGGCCTTCTGTACATATGTCTCGCTTGGTTGGCATGAAAACCCCACTCTGAATAGATCCTTTTGAGATTTTCTAATGAGTATTCATTATGGAGATGATATTTTCAAATAGAACCCATGACTCTAAGAACCATGTCAAGAACCTTGGAGTCGATGGTTGTGTAGTATGGGCCTTCAAGATGTATACCTCGCTTGGTTGATGCGAAGACATCATCTATAGTAGATCCTCTTAGGGTTTTATTGTCTAATAAGCATTCATTATGGTGGAAATAATCTTAAGTAGGATCCATGACTCTAGGAACCTAATAAAACCCTAGAGCTTACCTACCTGTAGGGGTATCACTGGTCGAATCGCACCTAAAATTCTTCTTCCATGAGAAACTATATCAAGATTGATAAAAACCTACTCACAAACCCAAAACATGCATAACATTACATTGCATGCCTTTTCATAAAAAAAATAAAAAAGAGATGTTTGCATCACCATGCATCCACATGCATTCATATTTTTCCACATAAAAAAACTCATCATAACTTTTGTCCATAACCAGTTACAAACTGATCCCTTGACACCCCTATGGGACACATGGAAATTCTAGAAGGAATATGTAAGACTTGGAAAAAGGATAAGAAAAATTGAGGGAAGATGCTAACTCACTCAAAGGCACCATGAGCAAAGTCCTTGAGGCTTTGCAAGTAGTTGCGAACAAGATAGATAAAGAAGACCAACCAACAATGCATGTCGAGAGTCATAATCCTCCAGGATTCTCTAAGGAACCATATCCCATCCAAGGGTTAGGCGTTCAGTTCCCTCTTTCTGGTTTACTTCCAAATCACACTCTACTATTTGCAAACGCCAACAATAGTGGTCCAACTGTTCAGCAAGTTCAAGTCTCTATGATCACTGAGGAAAATCCTGCTGGCTGTTCAGCATATCAAGGTCCCTTTGATGATCCTCGTCTTTCATACCATGCATTTGGTCCCCAAGACAATCATCCAGATGTGACAACAGAATATTATGAACCAACAAAATCATAACCTACAACACAAACACAATTGCCAGAGTATTTTCAGTGGAGGTGACTTTAGATCTTACTAGAGGAAATACACAAGGCAGGTATTTGCAGCAAATGTAATATCCCATGGCTTCCAAAGAAGCTCTCAAGGGAAAACATGAGTTAACATCATCTTCTTTGAGGAGGACTCCCTCATCATCAACCCTCATGACGGTGATCCCTTGGTCATCAATGTATAAAACAACAACTAGGACATCAGGCGTGTCTTGATAGATCCAGGAAACTCTGGTGATGTCTTGTTCTGTGACACCTTCCAAAAATTGAAACTCGACTTGAATGACATGGAAATGTTATGTGGTTCTTTGACAAGTTTATCAGGAGAAAATGTGCAAATAATGGGCCACATAACCTTGGAAACCATGTGTGGAAAGGGAGAAGACGCCAAGGCGATTGATACCAACTACCTCATTATGGAAGTTATCACCAAGTTATCGACATAGAAGACGATGACATTCAACAAAACAGTTATCCAGGAGACTCTCGCCTCCCCCGACTTGAGGTATACAAGGTGTACTCCCTGGAAGTTATCCTAGAATCTAGATAGATGTTTCCCATACTGTGTTATCTACAATCTGACGAGCTTCTTCTATACAAGGGAGAAGCGAGAAGGATTTGAAAATAAATTTCCAAGTACGCCTTGCTCTCTGGGAAACTGTAAAAAATGGGGAGGGATTCTCCCATGTTGCAATGTCTGGATGAGCATGAAACGACCATGGTTTCTGAAGAGTGTCGCATCCTGCGAAAAATCAACCGGCGAGCCTAAAAATAAAAACACACAGAGCCGCCACTAAACGTTATTTATCCCAAGATAGGGAAAGGAAACGCTCAGAGAAACCTGGAAAGACATGGTCTCGCGACCAGAGAGGAAAGGTTCGGGAGTCGGTTACGCAAGGGGAAGGTATTAGCACCCCTCACGTCCTAGGTACTCCTAGGGTTCCACGTCCTAGAATAAAGAAAAGGTTGCTAAACATCACACACACACACACGGGGAACGCAGGTAGGGTTAAGAGAAACGGGCTCGATAAGGCGTCGCACCTTAGGCCTACATATCTTGTCTGAACAAGAATCAGAGCCACTGTAGTTCGGCTTACGCACGCCAAACAACACAAAACATACAAACAAGAAAGGGTGGCAAACATGGAGCCCGACAACCACTGGATGGAATTACGTCGGCATCCGAACCAAAACACACTCAAAAGGGCAAACGTGGAGCCCGACAGCCAATCACTGGGCTTATGTCGGCATCCGAACCCAAAACACCAAACAGCACAGTCAGATAACAAGTAAACACACGCAAAAAAGAAAAAGGTTGCCCGGAGTGGTCTCGCACGACCACCTGCCTACATACCTCGTCTGGCACGAGGATCAGGGCGATGTAGTTCCCCTGAAAGGGACTAAATTGCTAACCAGAAACCGGGGAAAGATACACAACTAGGGAGCTGAGACTCGAGCCTAATGTTGTCATGCATCGTTAACCCTAAGTTCGGTTTTCTATCCTACTTGCATAAGCAAACTAACCTAACCAGGAAAGAAGCTAGCACACAAGCATACCATCATATATCAACACTAAATGAGAACAGGTATCTCAAACAAGCATGTCAATCAGATATCCACATAACACGCACTATAGCCAAACAAGGGGGCTCAATCAATCAGGTTTGACTGCCTAAGCAATCGTCTGTACAGGCTGGGTTTGCTCTTAACCTTGCCATTACGAGGCTAAGGTGAAGCAGATGAAAAGGTGAAGTGAGGATCAGACCTCACAGCTCTTATCCCTAACCAGGGAGAGCTGACAAATGAGCATGGGTCCAGAATAGGGGAACCCTTCTATACTCGATGACTCTGACACAATGTGCACTGCACAGATCTTGGGCTTTTGATCTCAATGCTACAACCATGTAATGGGAGCAAGGAGAAGACTCACTGAATAGTGGGGGACGGGTTGCTTGTCCCTACCTTCCACCAATTGCCTTACTTGAAGGGCTTTTCCTGCTTGGCTTAAAAATAAACATACACAAGCATTGCCCCTTAAGGAGGACTTCAGACAATTTGCCCGGCCCGGTAACAGCCGGGTCTCCAGACTACATGAAGTTTTAAGAAGTTACCTCAATGCAAATTGCTTATGCAAAGCAAAGCAAAGCAATAGTTCACAAGGAACTGAGCAACTAAAGTACCTGGAAACAATCAAACTCAGTCAGTATTCAATCAGACAAATTGTACAGCAAACAATCAAACAGTTTAAACAATACAACACAAAGCAAGCTCAAGGCTTAAGCCCAAGCTCCAACACCTACAAAACAATGTTATGTTAGTGTACAAACATCCACAACATCAATTAAAATCAACTTGTATCATTCTCCATGTACATTGCTTTTTTGATCCTGAAAAATCAAGCAAATATTAGCAACTAGACCACTAGGCCAAGCCTAGGGTCCCAAAGCAAGAAAAAAGTTAAAACAGCAAGGTATCCACCATCCAACATCAAATTATCATCAAACAAGAGCAAACATCCTTGGTCTCATGTTTATATCATCCATCAAGTTCAATTCATGCACAAAACAATCCATATTGGTTCAAATGAAGCACCAAATATACAAACAGAAATATTGCATTCAAAGCCATATCAAAATAAATCCAAAAATTCTCAAATTAAATACACCTAAACAGGGGATAATCAAGGTCTACCATGTCAAATTTGAGCTCAATTGGGCCAATAGAACCATGTCAATGAAAATCATCAAAAACAGACACAATTTCATGCTCCAATTCACACCATCAATGCATACATCCAATTCAAAAATTCATATCTCATTGAAAACAAAAAAGAAATGGATGAGACCAAAACAGGGAGGTCACACAACGTGTCTAATTCATGCATATCAAATTTCATGGCCATACAGTACAATATGAGGATTTCCCAATCAATCTACCAACATGTATCACATGAGCTTGCAATTTCAATCACCAGAAATGAAAAATCATGATCAATTAGAAAAGGCAGTGAAAAATTCTACAAAAATTCATACAACATCCTAACATATCAACAATTCACCATGCCAAATTTCATTCAATTCTAACATGCATAGGTTATCCAATTAAATTCAACAAGTTGACATCAAGAGGTGTGACACAAATTGTCACACCTATGTTCCAGAATTTGCTGCTCTCTAACCAGGTATCAAAAATTCATGAAATTTACATATAAATAATCCTCAATGAGTCAAGAACCACCACAAAAATTTTCAGCCATTTATTTTATGATATGAGTATTTCATGACCAAATTGCCAAAATGTATCAAAATGTGACATACATTAGAAAAGCCTATGCCAAATAAAATATTTGCCAAGCACAACTTTGACCAATAGGTCAAAAAAATCCTACACAAGTCAACAAAGTCAAGGAAAAAATCTCCATATTTTTAGGAATTTTCTACAATTTTTTATGGATTTTTTAATGTGCTAAAATATTTTTTAGAATTTTTTGTGAATTAATTTTAATTAATTAAAATGCCAATGGCATTCTTGTAAATAAATATGGCGCGGGAGGGAAACACGAAATTTGAAAATTCAAAACAAATTTTGGATTGAACAGCCTTTTGCGCACAGAAATCTCGTCTTCCTCGTCGTGTTTTCCAGAAACGCAGAAAAGCCAAGAACATCAAATCATCATGGAAATTAGCAAATGGATACTCGTTAGAACCGTATGAACATGAGGAATACGAATATCAACTTATTGTAACCTAACAATTCCTAAATCATGCGAATCGAAGAGGTTAGGGTTTGGACACGAAACTTCAATTCAAGATTTCTTCTCCTATGGTTCATCATTTGCAATTCTAAAACTATCACCGTAATCTACGAAGCATGATCTACACAAAGCATATAGTAATTAGACAAATCGTGCCATTCGAATTTTACTCACTTGGATATGGCAGTGTGGAATCCGCGGTTCTTGAAGCTTAATTCCTCCAAACAGTTGTAGTGCAAGCTAGTGGAAGGTGAATGATGTGTTTAGATTTGCTGGATTCCGCTCCTAGTGCTCATAATCGCGATTTGCCATTGTCGAAGCTTCTTGGAACAGTCATGAACCAGTGCTTGATTGATGATAAAGAGCAAAAACAGATCAAGCATGTGATGATACAAGATGAATGCAAAAGGAATTTCAAGGTTTGGTTGAAGAATGATGAAGTTTGGTGAAATTGAAGTTCTTGAGTTCTTGAGAAAATGTGAGAGAATTTGATGAGTTTTAGATCCAATCTTGGTAAATGTAATTTTCTGTTATGATTAGAAGGAGATTTAGATTATATATGATACCTTAATCTTCCACTAATCCACTTAATTAACCAAAAGCATTGTTAGTGTAAATGGCAATTTTCAAAGGAGGGGTAAAATTGGAATTTCACCATGACAGCTAGTGCCACCTGTTTTGACAGCACATACACCTTCTAAATATCACATGTGGACTGTAGAAACTTGTCCCATGCTTATTGGTCATGTATTTCTCAAAATCACATGTGGATGCAAAAATGTCCAATTTTCACCATTTCATTTTTCAACCCAAAACTCAAACCATGTGCATTAACCATGAAATGAATATTCAAACACACTTAAAATTCCATTCCTGAGGTGTTGGAAAAAGTCCCATTCAAAAATTCCAATTATTTTGACATTTGGACAATTTTGCCCCTGGTCCAATTCAGCTGTCCAGTTGAAAAGTGACTTTTTGCCTTGGCCATTTTTGGGAAATTCCAATGATGCACCCTCAAAGTACATGTCAAATGGAGTTTGTGCATATAAAGAACTTGCAATTTGGACAAAGTATGTGGTAGTTATGGCCTCCTGATTACGGGTCTTTTCTGAAATTCACTGAGCCATATTTTGCAAACCGTACATTGGATTTTCAAGTTCTTGGACTTTTTGGAAAGGTGAGAACAAGATCTACATCTGTCATGTTGAACAATTTTTCATTTGAAGCTTCCTTGGACTTCTGTTTTTGAGGTCAAAAACTTTCCATTTTTGGAAACTTCAGCTACAAGTCACTTTCCATTTTTGGCAGTTTTTTGTCCTGACTTGATTCCCTTCATTCTTAAGCTTTGAGATGTCATTCAACACTTGTTCCAACATGAATGAAGTGTATCCAACTCATTTTCACCTTCAAATCCATCAAATCATGTACAGTTGACCACAGTTGACTTTTCAACTGACAGATGAATCAGGCAATGCATAGATCAAATTAAGCTCCAATCTTCAACTGAAATAGCTCAAGGGTGAAACCCTAGCCTCAATAAACTCAATATAACCAAATAATGAACCCCATAACCATCATGAACCTCATCTCCTGATTAAGCCCTGACTGGCCCAATGCAGCTGATTAGGGTTGACCAGTGGTCAAAACCCTAATCTCAAGGAATCAGCTTCAATCTTCAGATGACATCCAACCATGATGATGATGATGTATCATTGCAATCAAGATGAAGACCAATATCCTTGGAAATCATGAAACCCTAATTTCAGCCCCATCCTCAGATGGCCATGATCAATCAATAAACCCTAGGCGTGCACTTGACTTCCTCAGCTTCTGATCAAGACTTGGGAGGATGGCTTGCATAATGTAACCACATGATATGCAATATGAAATGCCTAATGACCTAAAATGACATGCAAGTATGTTAATGCTAGTCCCAAGAGAGGAGGGCAAATTTTGAGGTGTTACAGCTGCCCCTATTCAATCCACTGTGAACCTGTCGATACGAAATAGCCTCGGCTTTCGGATGATCAGGATGAAGAGTGATTGAATACCAAGAACAGACGAACAATTTGCACTCTGATGGGATAATAATTAACAACGCCTGTCAGCATCGGCGAAGAAACAAACTCTGAACGTCGACCTGGATACCAAAATAAATGGTAACACAGGGATAACCATGGCCTGAACACCACACATCCACTCGGGATTATTATTCTCTTCTCTTTAAGCTTTTCTTGAACCCCGAAAATTTTCTCTGCGCAAACGATCCTCAGATCTCTGCATTTGAACCCCGGAAAATGCCTCAGCACTCCTTTTTGCCAACATAATGAACCCCGATCTCCAATTTGAACCCCAGTCGCCTGACGATAACTCTCGATCGCCAGAATGAACCCCGTTCTCCAGAAAATGTCGCAACATCTCCCTTTCTCCGTTTGAACCCCGGAACATGCCTCAGCATTTCCTTTCTCCATTTGAACCCCAGAACATGCCTCAGCATTTCTTTTCTCCATTTGAACCCCAGAACATGCCTCAGCATTTCTTATCTCCTGTGATAATTCCGCTGGCAATGTCGGAAATAACACCAAACCACTCTGAGGGCGACATGTCAGAGGGTAAACCTTCACAAAGGAAGGTAGCATGTGTATCTCTTCCTCAGAAGACACCTATAACGACCTCCATTGGCCTCAACCAGAGTCTAAGGCGACACATGAACAGAAAGTAATCCTAAGGACCTCATCCCGGATATAATCTTCAACTCCATCTCCATTTGAACCCCAGAAAATGCCGCAACACTTCCTTTTCTCCATTTGAACCCCAGAAAATACCTCAGCATTCCTTTTCTCCATTTGAACCCCGAAAATCGCGTTGATCGCGAAACGTCCTTTGATTTCATCTCCGTCTCTGCTCGACGGAAACATTTCCTCCAATATCGCACTATTGGGGAACCTTGCTGATCTGACGTCGTGATGCTAAACTCCTCAGAGTAACATCTTCACCATCCAGCGAAACCAAAACTCCAAGCGGTAACCACGGCTTGAATTGCGCTGATCGCATAACCTTTCCATCTCTGTTCGACGGAAAACAATTACTCCAGTATCGCACCACTGGGGAAATACCTTTGATTCAATCACGATGCTGAACTCCTCGGAGTAACACCTCTTCACCTTTGGGCAAAACCACCTCTCAAACGGTAACCACGGCTTGAGACTAGCTTATGCTTGCCATGATGAATGATTGATTTTTTCAGCGTAATGCTCCACAATTATGGAAATGCTACGCGATTATTTATTTTTCTATGCAATATGCCATGCTATTTTTTCATGATGAATGCATAAAAAAGTATCCCCCTCAAGGGACTCTTCTGGGGAATACGAGACACTCTGCTGAGGGACTCGTCAACGCTCCGATTTCCACCATGCTGGGGAATCACTGCTGCTAGGGATAAGGCACCCTTGCTGGGGAATACCTCCTTTGCACCCAACCCTCTCGAGGACCTGCTGGGGAAGAAGAACCATCATCGCGCTCTGTGGGGATACCACAATCTCTTTGACTCGCTGGGGATACACGCCCCAACTCCACTTCGGGAAAACCCCCACAGATATCTGTCGACTTCACTGGGGAAATGCTCACAGATACTCTGCCAGGGGAATAGCAACCTCCAGGCTCAACTGGGGAAACATCAATACATCACCTGCTGGAGATAACCACCTGACCCTGCTAGGGAATGCATACGACTCCGCTGGGGATTACCCATGCAATCCATAGGTAGCATCAACTCAGCTGGGGATGCAGAAATTCGTCCACTATGGGAACCCGTTCAATCCACCGGTGGGATGAACACTGTTGGAGATATATTTCATTAAAACCCGCTCCACTCGGGGAATAGCAACCTTCTGGCCTGGCTGCTGAGGAAACACCATTTTGAACCTGCCGGGGATAACCATCTTAACTCGGCTGGGGAATTCACAGACCTTGGATCTGCTGGGGGAGCTAGTCCTATGACTCTGCTTGGGGACTTAGCTGGGAAATGAGAAAAGTTGGCACCGAACACCCGTCGACTCATCAAACCATGGTATCCACCTCCAATACTCGCTTCGGCTTTCCACTTTTGAGAATTTCCAGACTCGTCGGGACCTTTTCTGCTCCATCATCTTGCATTCCAAGTCGCTCCGCGCTCGACGAGAGACGTACTCCTGGGATTTATACAGAAATTTCAATTTTCCGACTTTGAAGAGTCTTCTTGATTAATTTCAAGGGTCGTCGGGCGTCCTTCGTCGTCTCTTCGTCGCCCTTCTCCGTGTACTCGTCCCTGATCGAACTCTGCGGGGAATTACAAACTTTCAAGTCTTCCGACTTTGAAGAGTCTTCTTGATTATCATCAAGGATCGTCGTACGCCGCAACGTCTTCGTCATTTTTCATACACTCGTCCCTGACCGGACTCTCTGGGGATTTCTCTTGTCAAAGCTTCCACATCACAACCTGCAAGGGAGTGAAAAGTATCTAACAGTTCCTGCAAAACAGATCGTTAGATAAAACCGTGCCCCAGGCGTGTCAAGATTTCAACACTTGGGTCACTCAACCTTCCAAATAAGATTTCAAGCTTTCAATCTTATAAACATGCATTGGAAGGAAACCTGTATGTTTTAAAATGCAAGATTCTTTATCAAAAATATCTGATGTTTTTGCAATCAAAGCGGTAATGAAAACAAAAAACAAAATTATTTGACTGAATGTGCATTTTATTAATTGGAAAAATGGGTGGCTCAAGTTGAGCAATACAAAGGAAGCAATTCCTGAAAAGAGGTAATTGCGCTCAAAAGGAAAAATCTATCCTAATGGCAATGTGAAACCCGTGATCTCATCGAGTTCCAACTCGGTTACACCCCATATGTCCTCAGACTCTCCATGCCTTCTGCCTTCCGAACAAGACGCTTCCAACTGATCCCTACCGGGTATTATCCATGATGCTTTAACCAAAGCGCAAACGATTATGCCGGACGCAGTTGTTCGTTCAATCCCTCTTTTGCCTGGACCGCCCTTTCGGGTTTTCAGTCCACCGGGATACCCATTTTTGCCCAAGTCGCCTTTTCAGGTTTTCGACTTGCCGGGTGTACATTTTTCATTTTTATCCCTAATTTTTGCCCGAACCTTTTTTCTGTTTTTGGTTCGCCGGGATGCCCATTTTTGCCTGGACTATTTTGTTCTTTTCGTCCAGCGGGTCTCTTTTATACGAAGTATTTTTTAACTGCGTCCGCATTCACAGGGGATGGAAAATCCTCACCATCCATGGTCGTTAACAACAAGGCTCCACCAGAGAAAACCTTCTTGACCACGAATGGACCTTCATAATTCGGCGTCCATTTGCCCCTTCGATCGTTTTGAGGAGGAAGGATCCTTTTCAGCACCATATCACCCACGTGATATACCCGAGGTCTCACCTTCTTGTCAAAAGCACGCTTCATCCGTTGCTGGTACAACTGCCCATGACAGATGGCTGCTAGCCTCTTTTCCTCGATCAGGCTCAACTCTTCATATCGGGTCCTTACCCATTCAGCCTCTTGCAACTTCACGTCCATCAGGACTCTCAAAGAGGGAATCTGAACCTCAACAGGTAATACAGCCTCCATCCCATATACTAATGAGAAAGGAGTCGCCCCAGTAGATGTGCGTACCGACGTTCGATACCCATGCAATGCAAACGGCAACATCTCATGCCAATCCTTGTAGGTTACCACCATTTTCTGCACAATCTTCTTTATATTCTTGTTGGCTGCCTCAACCGCCCCATTCATCTTCGGACGATAGGGAGAAGAATTGTGATGCTCGATCTTGAATTCCCGGCACAGTTCTGCCATCATCTTATTATTCAAATTAGAACCATTATCAGTAATGATTCTCTCGGGAACCCCATATCTGCAAATGATGTCTCTCTTGAGAAATCTGGCAACGACCTGCTTTGTCACATTCGTATAAGAGGCTGCTTCAACCCACTTGGTGAAGTAATCAATAGCCACTAATATGAATCTGTGTCCGTTCGAAGCTGTAGGTTCTATCTTTCCAATCATATCAATGCCCCACATAGCAAACGGCCATGGAGACGACATCAAACTCAATGGATTCGGAGGCACGTGCACCTTATCAGCATAAATCTGGCATTTATGACACTTCCGCACGAAATTAAAACATTGGGCCTCCATAGTCATCCAGTAATAACCTGCTCTCAGCAGCTTCTTCACCATTGCATTCCCACTGGCATGGGTACCGAACGATCCTTCGTGAACCTCTTTCATCAATTGACTTGCTTCTGCATCATCAACACATCTGAGCAAGACCCAATCAAAATTTCTCTTATACAAAACCCCATCCTTATTCAGGTAGAACACCATGGCTAACCTCCGCAGAGTCTTTCGATCTTTCTTAGATGCTCCCTCAGGATACTCTTGAGTCTCCAGATAGCGCTTGATATCATAATACCACGGCTTCTCATCCTTAGGTGCTGTATCAACAGCAAACACATAAGCCGGTCTATCCAGACGACCAATCTCCACGCTGGGGAACTGATTCCACCTCTGCACCTTAATCAAGGCAGCCAGAGTAGCCAAAGCATCTGCCAAAGGATTCTCCTCTCTAGGCACATGATGCATCTTCACCTTGGTGAAAAACGTCAACAATCTCCTCGTATAATCTCGATACGGAACCAAATGAGATTGATGCGTATACCATTTTCCGTTAACCTGATTTATCACCAGAGCTGAATCTCCATATATGACAAGGTTCTTGATTCTCAAATCAATCGCCTCTTCAATCCCCAATATGCAAGCTTCATATTCAGCTACGTTGTTGGTACATTCAAATGTTAGCCGGGCAGCAAAAGGAATATGAGATCCCTTCGGCGTAACCAAAACAGCACCAACACCGCTTCCATTCACGTTAACGGCCCCATCAAACATCAGAATCCATTCGGATTCAGGGTCAGGCCCCTCCTCCGGGATCGGTTCCTCACAATCCTTCGATTTGAGAAACATGATGTCCTCATCAGGGAATTCAAACTTCATCGGTTGATAATCATCAATAGGTTGCTGGGCGAGGTAATCAGACAATACACTCCCCTTAATTGCTTTCTGAGAGGTGTACTGAATATCATATTCAGTCAAAATCATTTGCCACCTCGCAACTCGTCCGGTCAATGCTGGCTTCTCAAAAATGTACTTGATTGGATCCATCTTGGAAATCAATAAAGTGGTATGAACCAACATGTACTGCCTTAGTCGGCGAGCAGCCCAGACCAAAGCACAGCAAGTTTTCTCGAGCAGTGAATATCTTGTTTCACAGTCGGTAAACTTTTTGCTAAGGTAGTATATGGCATGCTCTTTTCGACCAGACTCGTCATGCTGCCCCAATACACACCCCATAGACCCCTCGAGGACTGTCAGGTACAGAATTAACGGTCTTCCCTCCACAGGAGGCATCAGAATCGGAGGCTCCTGCAAATACTCTTTTATCTTTTCAAATGCCGCTTGGCAATCATCATTCCACCTGACCGTTTGATCTTTTCTCAACAATTTGAATATCGGTTCACACGTGGCTGTTAAGTGAGATATGAACCGTGAAATGTAGTTCAATCTACCTAAGAAACCACGAACCTCCTTCTCTGTTCTCGGTTCAGGCATTTCTTTTATTGCTTTTACTTTTGCAGGATCAACCTCAATTCCTTTCTCACTTACAATGAACCCCAGCAATTTACCGGACCGCACTCCGAACGTGCATTTGTTCGGATTCAACCTCAGTCTGAACTGTCTCAACCGGTCAAACAACTTGGCCAGATCTACCAAATGCCCCTCTTCTGTTTGGGACTTTGCTATCATGTCATCAACATAGCATTCAATTTCATGATGAATCATATCATGAAACAAAGTCACCATGGCTCTCTGATAAGTAGCACCGGCGTTTTTGAGACCGAATGGCATCACCTTGTAACAAAAGGTGCCCCACGGTGTAATGAACGTTGTTTTCTCCATATCATCTGGCGACATTTTGATTTGATTATAGCCAGAAAAGCCATCCATGAAGGAAAACACCGAGAATTGAGCAGTATTATCTACCAACACGTCAATGTGTGGTAGTGGAAAATCATCCTTCGGACTAGCTCTGTTCAGATCTCGGTAATCCACACACATTCTCACCTTCCCATCCTTCTTCGGGACTGGCACAATGTTCGCAACCCATGGCGGATAATTAGTGACAGCAAGGAAACCAGCATCCCACTGCTTCTGCACTTCTTCTTTAATCTTCATCGCCATGTCAGGTCGAGTTCTGCGCAACTTCTGCTTCACTGGAGGACAATCTGTTCTCAACGGTAGCTTGTGCACAACGATATCGGTATCCAACCCTGGCATATCTTGATAAGACCAGGCAAAGATGTCGACATATTCTTTCAACAATGCCACCATTCTGCTCTTAACACTTCCCTCCAAGGCAGCCCCGATTTTCACTTCTTTCTTGACATCATCAGTACCCAGGTTCACGACCTCAATCTGTTCCTCATGCGGCTGAATGACCTTCTCCTCTTGTTTTAACAACCTGGCCAATTCCCCTGGTAGTTCACAATCTTCTTCGTCTTCTTCTTCAGCAAGATAGATCGGATTGTCGAAGTCATACAAGGGTGTAACAGGATTGTTATCAATGAGATCCGGAGAGGAATCGCATCTGCATGAATGTTGATTCATGCATTGCTTTAGAACCGGTGTGAAAAATTGAAAAGGAAAAATGAAAACATTGCCATTTTTATTTGTTTTTAATTTTTAAACTGCAAAAATAAATGAAAAACAGGGAACACCGCTTTTAACTGAAAAACATCCTTTTATTAATGATGCAAAATTCTGCAAATTTAAACATGAGGTGGCCCTTACAATGGACCATTACGTGTCGGGCAACACGCATGGTTTGCATGCAAATAAGAAAGAAAACAAGAAAAATATTACTCTTCGAGGAGAGTAACCCGGATGATTTCTTCGGCCTTCCAGTTGTGGATTTCCATCCCTGGTTCGCACGGCGTTATCCACCGGTCCATGTCACAGTCGCTGTCAGTATCTTCACCCATCATGCAGATGTGGTCCGGATCCAGCATTCCGGCACTCGTGAAAGTTACAGACGCACGACGTCCTCTTCCTCGCCCTGAGCCTCGGCCCGGCTGATATCCAACCCCAAAACGGTCTTTTTTCTCAGGGACCTCCATTATTCTGCCCCAGCCTGGAGCCTCTCCGCTTTTGACTACCTCAGCAGCCTGCTTATAAGAAGCGATGGACGGTTTCTCTTCCTCTTGCTTAGCAAACATAGCATTCTCCACCTTGACGGTTTCAAATGCCTGGCTAGGCGTTTCCCATATCTCGCCGTCCATCTCAACGTATTTAAACGAAGACAGGTGGCTAACAAAGATGTCTTCCTCTCCGCAGACGGTGACGACTTGACCACCCCAAACATATTTCAGCTTCTGGTGCAAAGTCGATGTAACTGCTCCTGCAGCATGAATCCATGGGCGACCCAACAAGCAACTGTAAGCTGGTTGGATGTCCATAACATAGAAGGTTGACTTAAACACCTCCGGGCCAATCTTTACTGGTAACTCCACCTCCCCGAATACGGCTCGCTTTGACCCATCAAAAGCCCGCACAATTAAATCAGTCGGGGTCAAAATCAGCCCATCACAATTAAGCTTTGCCAGGGCCTTCTTAGGCAACACATTCAAAGAGGAACCGGTATCAACCAGCACATGCGAAAGCACGGCTCCTTTGCATTCCATGGCAATGTGTAGAGCCCGGTTATGATTCCTGCCGTCCACTGTCAGGTCCATATCCGTAAAGCCCAGCCCATGGCTAGCATGCACGTTGGATACGACCGTCTCCAATTGGTTGATTGTGATCTCCTGAGGAACATAAGCTTTCTTCAATATTTTCAACAAAGCCTCCCTATGACCCTCAGAACTCAACAGCAGTGACAGAATTGAGATTTTTGAAGGAGTCTGCTGCAAGTGATCAACCAACTTGTACTCTGACTTCTTGATGATCCTCAGAAATTCCTCAGCTTCATCATTAAATTTGTTATCCGGCCCCGCAGGCGCCGGTGTCATCACAGGAGTACTTCCATTACCAACCACAGCCTTTCCCTTTGCCCTGGCTAAAGCCTCGGCCTTTTCTTTTTTCTCTTTTTCTTCCTCCCCCCTCCTCAATGCGTCGGGAGCAAACAACCTACCGCTGCGAGTGAAACCGCTGGGACCGGCATTATCCACTTTTAGCACGGTGGTTTCACTAGCGGATTGTTCCTCCAACCTCTCACCATTACAATATACCTCCCCACCATAATGCCAAGGTACGACATCATCTTTGTCATATGGAATTGGCCCAGGTACCGTGATGGTAACTGGGGCCTCCTCCACCAGATTTGACAAATCTACCGGGTCATAGAAAATGGTTATGGTGGAGACCTCCTCCTTTTTCCCTTCAGACTTCTCGATCACAATCTCCCCATCGTCCATCAGCCCCTGGACATGCTTCCTCAGAAGCTCACAACCATTTGCAGAAATAGTGCACTCAGCACACTCAAACCCGCAGCCCGGGTAAACCCCATTTCTTAACAACTGCCTCTTGACCTCAGCCAAAGGCGTCTTCAGCTGATCAACATCAAATAGCCCAACTCGACTTTCCTCAGAAATTGCATTCACCCCCCTCTGACCATGCGCAGGCATGGGATTTGCATTGACATTGGGGGATGGAGCAAAATTAATAGCCTTGGAATCCACTAAATCCTGAACTATGTGCTTAAAAGCTTTACAGTTCTCAATATTATGCCCAGGCGCACCTGAGTGGAATTCACATTTCGCAGTCTCATCATAACTGGCTGGCCTCTGATCAGGTCTCAAAGGTGCCAGAGTTCTGGTTTGCACAAGGCCCAAATCCATCAACTTTTTGAACAAAAAGGCATAGGTCACCGGAGGCCTATCGAATTGTCTGTCCTGCGCTCTGCCCCGGACTTGATAACCAGCCCTTTGTGGTCTCTGTTGAAAGGGTTGTTGTCTCTGTTGCTGTTGCTGTTGCGGTTGTGCTGAATGAGACTCAGCAGGAATTGTTACCGCAGCGGTATGCTGGAAGTAACGTTCCCTACCGGGTCCGCGCTGCGTGTACACTGCGCTGGTGTCTCCTTCCTTCTTTCTCTGCCCACCATTATTGCCGAATGGTTTCTTCGTACCAGAAGAAGAAGAAGACGCACCCTGAATTTTGCCCAGCTTTAACCAACTCTCTATCCTTTCCCCCGCCACCACAATGTTGGAGAAGTTGGTGACAGGACAACCTACCATCCTCTCAGCAAATGGCCCCTGCAGGGTCCCCATAAACAAATCAGACATCTCCCGATCTACCAACGGAGGTTGAACTCTGGCAGCCAACTCTCTCCACCTTTGCGCATACTCTTTAAAGCCCTCATTATGTTTCTGAGACATACCCTGCAGCTGGGTACGACTCGGAGCCATATCTGCATTAAACTGGTACTGCTTAAAGAAAGCATCTCCCAAATCTTGCCAGCTTTTGATATCGGACGATCTCAACTTAGTGTACCATTCCAAGGAGCCTCCAGACAGGCTGTCCTGGAAAAAGTACATCCACAGTTTTTGATCCGCGGTGTATGCTGAGATTTTGCGGACAAATGCCTGGAGATGAGTTTCCGGGCAAGAACTGCCATTGTATTTGTCGAATGCGGGCGCCTTGAATTTCTGAGGGATTACAATCCCCTCCACCAGCCCCATGTTGGACATATTTACCACCCCAGGTGTGGCATAGCTCTCCAGCACTTTGATTTTCTCAGCCAGCAGCTGGATTTCCTTATTCTGAGGAGGAATGTCGTAAGGCACAAAAGGCTCATTTCGCATAGAGAACTGGTCAGCCTCTCTATCTTCCTCCTGATCTTCGTCAAACCCATAAAACGGAGGCACAAAGTTGTCTTTCATATTCTGACTAGGCCCAGGTTGACCAGCAGCACCAGCATTATTCACCAGACCAACTGTTGTCCTCTTTCCCCCATCACGAGATCCCTGCCCCTGGTTGGAGACTCCATCCAGGTTGACCCCACTGTTCTGAGCAGAAACCCGCTCGAGTTTCTCAACTTTATCCGCCAGCGCTTTCTGACCAATTGCAAAACCTTGCATTATATTGATCAGCTCGTTCATCTTATCCTTTAGTTCAAGCATGTCTGCACTAGGAAGCTCCATGAGTCTGGGTGTATTCCTTCGGGTGTAATATCTGTGAGGACGTGTTGAGTGCAAAGGTACTGTCCTTCGAGCGCGAGCAATGATTCCTGTCACAAGCAAGCACGTTAATAACAAACACCTGCAAAATAAAGCACAGTCATTATGATCAATGCATGGATGCAGTGTCTATTCATAGGAAGGACACTTTGTCTCTCGATCCTGGCATCACTGAGACAAATAATAATCCGGCATCAATATTCTGATATTCAGCGTTTGATTTTATCGTGCAGATCGGAGATATGTGATTTAGCAGGATACCCCCAACCATGTGTGTGCCTGTGTGAGTGCATACGGCAAAGCAAATAAAGCTTGAAGATTAATCACTGACTGAAAATAACCATCACATAACCAAAGAGTGCACAAACAGTGTCATAGTCATACATCAACCAGATAAAATCAAATACCATCCTCCAGAATAGGAAAGAAATACAGACAAGTGAATTCCGTCAACAAGCCTGACGGTAATCCAACACAAATGAAAGATCTAACTGGATGAGGGTCCCACAGATGGCCCTATCTCATCTTCCATCCTCGCGAACTCTGCGGCGAACCTGAGCTCGGTGTTCTCCTGCTGCAATCTCCCAACTTCCTTCTGATGAATCTTCATCTGTCTGAAGTAATGGTCTCTCTCAGCAACATAATGATCTCTCTCAGCCCTGATCTTCAGATTCTCTGCTTCCTTGACCTTCAGCTTGGTCTCCCACTCAGCAATGAGGCTTCTGACTCTCTCCTCTCTCTGATCCCTGGCAAGGATTTGCCTCCTCTTCTCATCCTCAATGACCTTCGATGCTCTGAACAGCTTCTCCCTCGTGATGTCGTGCTCCCGGTTGGATGATGCTAAAGCTTGGCTGATCTCCCCATAGTAGGCTGTATCCATTTCGAAGCGTTTGGCCTCCAAAGCATGTCGCTTGTCTTGTTCTTCCATCTTTACCTTGATCTCCTGATTAACTGCCTGAAAACGAGCAACACTTCTCTCCAACTCAACTTTCTCTGCAAGTAACTGGTCTCTGGCCCTCTTCATCTCAAGGAATTCTTCCATGCTGACAGAAGAACTTGGACCCTCAATCATAGGACACGCAGGATCACCTCCAGGAAATGGTAGAAATGTAGCTTCAATCCTCTTTCGCAACCAATCTTTGAATAGTGGAAAATACCGACAGTTAACTTCCCCATAAGGAACCTTACCCTTCCTCTGAATGTCACGCCACTCATCCAATACCCGCCTCAGCTTAGTCTGGTTACCATCAATCGGGAAATAGAAGGACTCCTGAATCTCTTGCCCGAGAGGAGGACCCTCTATAGCAAACCCCATCTGTCTCCTGAGAAGCATTGGGTTGTAATTAATGCAACCCTGAACTCCTACCAAAGGCACATTAGGTAAACTCCCACAACTGCATATAAGATCCCGGCCAGCCAAACCATTATGAGTCCAAGAAATATCATCAACCCGCAGACCCATCAACCTGAAGGACCACTTGACACTAGGATCCATCTGAACGAAGGCACCTCGAGAAGGCAAATACCCCATGAACCATTTGAAGAGCAACTGGGAACAACATCTGATCAAGCCACCACGCCTCTTCTCATTCCTGTTATGCACTGAATAGTAAACATCCCCGACCAGAGTAGGAATAGGGTTTTTCTGCATGAACAATCTGATAGCATTATAGTCCACAAAATTCTTCTGATTAGGAAACAAAACAATCCCATAAATGCTCACAGCAATCAATGCGCACACCGTCTTCCAGTTACCCATAGCAGCATGTTCCTTGGTATTAGCCTCCAAGAAACTCAAATGAAAACCGGGTAACTTCCCCTTTTCCTTCAATCCTTCCTTGACCATTTCCGGACTCAAATAAAGAGCACGTGAAATTCCAAGGACATCAGGCTCTGCTCTGGTGACATGGAACGGAATCTGATCACGGATCTGAATACTCAGGATGCCAGCATAGTCCTCCATCAGAGGTCCCAACAGATAATCTGGAAATACAAAGCATCTCAGCCCTGGGTCATAAAACTGGAGAAGGGTATGGATGGCGCTTCTGTCACTGTCAGTGAGCCTGAAAACCATCTTCAGGATACCGCCATATGCCTCTCTAAACGTCCCCACATGGTCGGGAGTGATCAATGCTATCATCTCCTTCAGCACACCAATCTCTGGATCGAAGAAACTGTAGGCAATGTTGTATTTCAGGCCGGTCCTCATCTCTAAACAGAAAGTCTCTCAACCAGAATCTCGATCAAAAGTGTCCCTGCATATGGATAAACATGTGTTAGATGCAATTAATGCAAGATGTAATGATGCTGATGAATGAATGCAATGCGTTGCCATCCTCCAAGCCATCTGATCATCTGCACTGAATCTGGTCTCTGAACAGATCATAACCATCTGAGGAGTGCACAATCACAATTTTGACCCACGGGTTCCGAAATAAACGGAAGACAGATACATCATCATCACCACTGGTCTCTGATCAGACACACCATCACCATCTGAATCGGCCCAGGGAATCCGAAATAAACGGATCCCCACTGATAAAATATCTCGGCGCGGGGAATCCGAAATAAACGGATTCCCACTGATAAATGCCACGGACAGCACTCCGGCGTCTCAAAAATAAACGGCCATAAATCCGACTTATAAATATGACTCGGATCCACGGAACCATTAGTCACCATCTGAGTCACCATCAATCACCAACAGTCACCATCTGTACCTGTTAAAATGATCATTCCCTCCCCACTCACGGGTGTCATCTAGGCCAGGGTAAAGTCGAAAGAAACGCAGCATAAATAACCTTTCGCAGAATACCATCATATACACACCCGAAGTATGTAACGATAATATCCCACCAGGGTCTGAACTGCTCGTGATATCAATGTTCCGCTAAGTGGCGCCATACCACCCGCTTCCCATGAATCACTCTATTCCTAGGTTTCCTAGATTTCACTCATAGCTTGGGTATTGGGCCTTTTACCTCGAGTAACTCCCACCCCAAAACAGAGGAACCACCTGTACAGAGGACGGCAACAATATGATAGTATGATGCATGCAGACATTAATGCAAATATAGATACACACTGGTTAGAATAATAAATGCAATAAATCACACAACAAGCAACCTAAACTAATCCTAAAACGCTAGGAAGGACTCGCTTAGGGACGATGGACCAGCATAGGTCTACATCCGTTTCCCCAGTGGAGTCGCCAGCTGTCGCATCCTGCGAAAAATCAACCGGCGAGCCTAAAAATAAAAACACACAGAGCCGCCACTAAACGTTATTTATCCCAAGATAGGGAAAGGAAACGCTCAGAGAAACCTGGAAAGACATGGTCTCGCGACCAGAGAGGAAAGGTTCGGGAGTCGGTTACGCAAGGGGAAGGTATTAGCACCCCTCACGTCCTAGGTACTCCTAGGGATCCACGTCCTAGAATAAAGAAAAGGTTGCTAAACATCACACACACACACACGGGGAACGCAGGTGGGGTTAAGAGAAACGGGCTCGATAAGGCGTCGCACCTTAGGCCTACATATCTTGTCTGAACAAGAATCAGAGCCACTGTAGTTCGGCTTACGCACGCCAAACAACACAAAACATACAAACAAGAAAGGGTGGCAAACATGGAGCCCGACAACCACTGGATGGAATTACGTCGGCATCCGAACCAAAACACACTCAAAAGGGCAAACGTGGAGCCCGACAGCCAATCACTGGGCTTATGTCGGCATCCGAACCCAAAACACCAAACAGCACAGTCAGATAACAAGTAAACACACGCAAAAAAGAAAAAGGTTGCCCGGAGTGGTCTCGCACGACCACCTGCCTACATACCTCGTCTGGCACGAGGATCAGGGCGATGTAGTTCCCCTGAAAGGGACTAAATTGCTAACCAGAAACCGGGGAAAGATACACAACTAGGGAGCTGAGACTCGAGCCTAATGTTGTCATGCATCGTTAACCCTAAGTTCGGTTTTCTATCCTACTTGCATAAGCAAACTAACCTAACCAGGAAAGAAGCTAGCACACAAGCATACCATCATATATCAACATTAAATGAGAACAGGTATCTCAAACAAGCATGTCAATCAGATATCCACATAACACGCACTATAGCCAAACAAGGGGGCTCAATCAATCAGGTTTGACTGCCTAAGCAATCGTCTGTACAGGCTGGGTTTGCTCTTAACCTTGCCATTACGAGGCTAAGGTGAAGCAGATGAAAAGGTGAAGTGAGGATCAGACCTCACAGCTCTTATCCCTAACCAGGGAGAGCTGACAAATGAGCATGGGTCCAGAATAGGGGAACCCTTCTATACTCGATGACTCTGACACAATGTGCACTGCACAGATCTTGGGCTTTTGATCTCAATGCTACAACCATGTAATGGGAGCAAGGAGAAGACTCACTGAATAGTGGAGGACAGGTTGCTTGTCCCTACCTTCCACCAATTGCCTTACTTGAAGGGCTTTTCCTGCTTGGCTTAAAAATAAACATACACAAGCATTGCCTCTTAAGGAGGACTTCAGACAATTTGCCCGGCCCGGTAACAGCCGGGTCTCCAGACTACATGAAGTTTTAAGAAGTTACCTCAATGCAAATTGCTTATGCAAAGCAAAGCAAAGCAATAGTTCACAAGGAACTGAGCAACTAAAGTACCTGGAAACAATCAAACTCAGTCAGTATTCAATCAGACAAATTGTACAGCAAACAATCAAACAGTTTAAACAATACAACACAAAGCAAGCTCAAGGCTTAAGCCCAAGCTCCAACACCTACAAAACAATGTTATGTTAGTGTACAAACATCCACAACATTAATTAAAATCAACTTGTATCATTCTCCATGTACATTGCTTTTTTGATCCTGAAAAATCAAGCAAATATTAGCAACTAGACCACTAGGCCAAGCCTAGGGTCCCAAAGCAAGAAAAAAGTTAAAACAGCAAGGTATCCACCATCCAACATCAAATTATCATCAAACAAGAGCAAACATCCTTGGTCTCATGTTTATATCATCCATCAAGTTCAATTCATGCACAAAACAATCCATATTGGTTCAAATGAAGCACCAAATATACAAACAGAAGTATTGCATTCAAAGCCATATCAAAATAAATCCAAAAATTCTCAAATTAAATACACCTAAACAGGGGATAATCAAGGTCTACCATGTCAAATTTGAGCTCAATTGGGCCAATAGAACCATGTCAATGAAAATCATCAAAAACAGACACAATTTCATGCTCCAATTCACACCATCAATGCATACATCCAATTCAAAAATTCATATCTCATTGAAAACAAAAAAGAAATGGATGAGACCAAAACAGGGAGGTCACACAACGTGTCTAGTTCATGCATATCAAATTTCATGGCCATACAGTACAATATGAGGATTTCCCAATCAATCTACCAACATGTATCACATGAGCTTGCAATTTCAATCACCAGAAATGAAAAATCATGATCAATTAGAAAAGGCAGTGAAAAATTCTACAAAAATTCATACAACATCCTAACATATCAACAATTCACCATGCCAAATTTCATTCAATTCTAACATGCATATGTTATCCAATTAAATTCAACAAGTTGACATCAAGAGGTGTGACACAAATTGTCACACCTATGTTCCAGAATTTGCTGCTCTCTAACCAGGTATCAAAAATTCATGAAATTTACATATAAATAATCCTCAATGAGTCAAGAACCACCACAAAAATTTTCAGCCATTTATTTTATGATATGAGTATTTCATGACCAAATTGCCAAAATGTATCAAAATGTGACATACATTAGAAAAGCCTATGCCAAATAAAATATTTGCCAAGCACAACTTTGACCAATAGGTCAAAAAAATCCTACACAAGTCAACAAAGTCAAGGAAAAAATCTCCATATTTTTAGGAATTTTCTACAATTTTTTATGGATTTTTTAATGTGCTAAAATATTTTTTAGAATTTTTTGTGAATTAATTTTAATTAATTAAAATGCCAATGGCATTCTTGTAAATAAATATGGCGCGGGAGGGAAACACGAAATTTGAAAATTCAAAACAAATTTTGGATTGAACAGCCTTTTGCGCACAGAAATCTCGTCTTCCTCGTCGTGTTTTCCAGAAACGCAGAAAAGCCAAGAACATCAAATCATCATGGAAATTAGCAAATGGATACTCGTTAGAACCGTATGAACATGAGGAATACGAATATCAACTTATTGTAACCTAACAATTCCTAAATCATGCGAATCGAAGAGGTTAGGGTTTGGACACGAAACTTCAATTCAAGATTTCTTCTCCTATGGTTCATCATTTGCAATTCTAAAACTATCACCGTAATCTACGAAGCATGATCTACACAAAGCATATAGTAATTAGACAAATCGTGCCATTCGAATTTTACTCACTTGGATATGGCAGTGTGGAATCCGCGGTTCTTGAAGCTTAATTCCTCCAAACAGTTGTAGTGCAAGCTAGTGGAAGGTGAATGATGTGTTTAGATTTGCTGGATTCCGCTCCTAGTGCTCATAATCGCGATTTGCCATTGTCGAAGCTTCTTGGAACAGTCATGAACCAGTGCTTGATTGATGATAAAGAGCAAAAACAGATCAAGCATGTGATGATACAAGATGAATGCAAAAGGAATTTCAAGGTTTGGTTGAAGAATGATGAAGTTTGGTGAAATTGAAGTTCTTGAGTTCTTGAGAAAATGTGAGAGAATTTGATGAGTTTTAGATCCAATCTTGGTAAATGTAATTTTCTGTTATGATTAGAAGGAGATTTAGATTATATATGATACCTTAATCTTCCACTAATCCACTTAATTAACCAAAAGCATTGTTAGTGTAAATGGCAATTTTCAAAGGAGGGGTAAAATTGGAATTTCACCATGACAGCTAGTGCCACCTGTTTTGACAGCACATACACCTTCTAAATATCACATGTGGACTGTAGAAACTTGTCCCATGCTTATTGGTCATGTATTTCTCAAAATCACATGTGGATGCAAAAATGTCCAATTTTCACCATTTCATTTTTCAACCCAAAACTCAAACCATGTGCATTAACCATGAAATGAATATTCAAACACACTTAAAATGCCATTCCTGAGGTGTTGGAAAAAGTCCCATTCAAAAATTCCAATTATTTTGACATTTGGACAATTTTGCCCCTGGTCCAATTCAGCTGTCCAGTTGAAAAGTGACTTTTTGCCTTGGCCATTTTTGGGAAATTCCAATGATGCACCCTCAAAGTACATGTCAAATGGAGTTTGTGCATATAAAGAACTTGCAATTTGGACAAAGTATGTGGTAGTTATGGCCTCCTGATTACGGGTCTTTTCTGAAATTCACTGAGCCATATTTTGCAAACCGTACATTGGATTTTCAAGTTCTTGGACTTTTTGGAAAGGTGAGAACAAGATCTACATCTGTCATGTTGAACAATTTTTCATTTGAAGCTTCCTTGGACTTCTGTTTTTGAGGTCAAAAACTTTCCATTTTTGGAAACTTCAGCTACAAGTCACTTTCCATTTTTGGCAGTTTTTTGTCCTGACTTGATTCCCTTCATTCTTAAGCTTTGAGATGTCATTCAACACTTGTTCCAACATGAATGAAGTGTATCCAACTCATTTTCACCTTCAAATCCATCAAATCATGTACAGTTGACCACAGTTGACTTTTCAACTGACAGATGAATCAGGCAATGCATAGATCAAATTAAGCTCCAATCTTCAACTGAAATAGCTCAAGGGTGAAACCCTAGCCTCAATAAACTCAATATAACCAAATAATGAACCCCATAACCATCATGAACCTCATCTCCTGATTAAGCCCTGACTGGCCCAATGCAGCTGATTAGGGTTGACCAGTGGTCAAAACCCTAATCTCAAGGAATCAGCTTCAATCTTCAGATGACATCCAACCATGATGATGATGATGTATCATTGCAATCAAGATGAAGACCAATATCCTTGGAAATCATGAAACCCTAATTTCAGCCCCATCCTCAGATGGCCATGATCAATCAATAAACCCTAGGCGTGCACTTGACTTCCTCAGCTTCTGATCAAGACTTGGGAGGATGGCTTGCATAATGTAACCACATGATATGCAATATGAAATGCCTAATGACCTAAAATGACATGCAAGTATGTTAATGCTAGTCCCAAGAGAGGAGGGCAAATTTTGAGGTGTTACAGCTGCCCCTATTCAATCCACTGTGAACCTGTCGATACGAAATAGCCTCGGCTTTCGGATGATCAGGATGAAGAGTGATTGAATACCAAGAACAGACGAACAATTTGCACTCTGATGGGATAATAATTAACAACGCCTGTCAGCATCGGCGAAGAAACAAACTCTGAACGTCGACCTGGATACCAAAATAAATGGTAACACAGGGATAACCATGGCCTGAACACCACACATCCACTCGGGATTATTATTCTCTTCTCTTTAAGCTTTTCTTGAACCCCGAAAATTTTCTCTGCGCAAACGATCCTCAGATCTCTGCATTTGAACCCCGGAAAATGCCTCAGCACTCCTTTTTGCCAACATAATGAACCCCGATCTCCAATTTGAACCCCAGTCGCCTGACGATAACTCTCGATCGCCAGAATGAACCCCGTTCTCCAGAAAATGTCGCAACATCTCCCTTTCTCCGTTTGAACCCCGGAACATGCCTCAGCATTTCCTTTCTCCATTTGAACCCCAGAACATGCCTCAGCATTTCTTTTCTCCATTTGAACCCCAGAACATGCCTCAGCATTTCTTATCTCCTGTGATAATTCCGCTGGCAATGTCGGAAATAACACCAAACCACTCTGAGGGCGACATGTCAGAGGGTAAACCTTCACAAAGGAAGGTAGCATGTGTATCTCTTCCTCAGAAGACACCTATAACGACCTCCATTGGCCTCAACCAGAGTCTAAGGCGACACATGAACAGAAAGTAATCCTAAGGACCTCATCCCGGATATAATCTTCAACTCCATCTCCATTTGAACCCCAGAAAATGCCGCAACACTTCCTTTTCTCCATTTGAACCCCAGAAAATACCTCAGCATTCCTTTTCTCCATTTGAACCCCGAAAATCGCGTTGATCGCGAAACGTCCTTTGATTTCATCTCCGTCTCTGCTCGACGGAAACATTTCCTCCAATATCGCACTATTGGGGAACCTTGCTGATCTGACGTCGTGATGCTAAACTCCTCAGAGTAACATCTTCACCATCCAGCGAAACCAAAACTCCAAGCGGTAACCACGGCTTGAATTGCGCTGATCGCATAACCTTTCCATCTCTGTTCGACGGAAAACAATTACTCCAGTATCGCACCACTGGGGAAATACCTTTGATTCAATCACGATGCTGAACTCCTCGGAGTAACACCTCTTCACCTTTGGGCAAAACCACCTCTCAAACGGTAACCACGGCTTGAGACTAGCTTATGCTTGCCATGATGAATGATTGATTTTTTCAGCATAATGCTCCACAATTATGGAAATGCTACGCGATTATTTATTTTTCTATGCAATATGCCATGCTATTTTTTCATGATGAATGCATAAAAAAGTATCCCCCTCAAGGGACTCTTCTGGGGAATACGAGACACTCTGCTGAGGGACTCGTCAACGCTCCGATTTCCACCATGCTGGGGAATCACTGCTGCTAGGGATAAGGCACCCTTGCTGGGGAATACCTCCTTTGCACCCAACCCTCTCGAGGACCTGCTGGGGAAGAAGAACCATCATCGCGCTCTGTGGGGATACCACAATCTCTTTGACTCGCTGGGGATACACGCCCCAACTCCACTTCGGGAAAACCCCCACAGATATCTGTCGACTTCACTGGGGAAATGCTCACAGATACTCTGCCAGGGGAATAGCAACCTCCAGGCTCAACTGGGGAAACATCAATACATCACCTGCTGGAGATAACCACCTGACCCTGCTAGGGAATGCATACGACTCCGCTGGGGATTACCCATGCAATCCATAGGTAGCATCAACTCAGCTGGGGATGCAGAAATTCGTCCACTATGGGAACCCGTTCAATCCACCGGTGGGATGAACACTGTTGGAGATATATTTCATTAAAACCCGCTCCACTCGGGGAATAGCAACCTTCTGGCCTGGCTGCTGAGGAAACACCATTTTGAACCTGCCGGGGATAACCATCTTAACTCGGCTGGGGAATTCACAGACCTTGGATCTGCTGGGGGAGCTAGTCCTATGACTCTGCTTGGGGACTTAGCTGGGAAATGAGAAAAGTTGGCACCGAACACCCGTCGACTCATCAAACCATGGTATCCACCTCCAATACTCGCTTCGGCTTTCCACTTTTGAGAATTTCCAGACTCGTCGGGACCTTTTCTGCTCCATCATCTTGCATTCCAAGTCGCTCCGCGCTCGACGAGAGACGTACTCCTGGGATTTATACAGAAATTTCAATTTTCCGACTTTGAAGAGTCTTCTTGATTAATTTCAAGGGTCGTCGGGCGTCCTTCGTCGTCTCTTCGTCGCCCTTCTCCGTGTCAGAGACATACTGAACTTCACCATGCCTCAACAAAACTTCTCCAGTCGATGACTTCGCCCTGGCTTTTTTTTCAATGACGCATGGACATTTTGGGCTCGTTCCCCTTGGCATCAGACCAACTGAAATTCATGATAGTGGGAGTCAATTAATTCACCAAATGGATAGAAGTAGAGGTTGTCGGAAAAATCATGATGAAAAGAGTGTGTTGTTTATATTGGAAGAAGATTATGTGTTGATACAGACTTTCGGGAGTTATTGTGTCCGACAACGGGGTCTAGTTTTCCAGTACTATGGTCACTGAATTTTGGAAAGACTTGGGAGTACAAACAAAATTCATGTCCATTGTACACCCTCAAGCCAAGAGTGAAGCCGAGTCAGCAAACAAAGTAATTCTTAAGAGACTCAAGAAGACGCTTGATGATGCCAATGGCTTATGGGCAAAACTACTCCTCGAGATATTATGGTCATACCACACCACTCCATATTCTACCACAAAGGAAACCCTATTTTCCATGGTATACGAAGTAGATACCATGCTACCTATAGAGATTGACACACCCTCATGGTGATAATCCCAATTTAATGAAGAGTAAAATGATATAGGATTGAAGTGTACGACAGACCTGGTCTTAAAATAAGTGGTTATACCCGCACAACAGGGAAAATTACAACCTAATTGGGGGGACCGTACCACATATTTCAAAAATTTCCCCACAGAGCATAAGAGTTATAGGAAGTGGAAGGACTGCTATTACCCAAAACCTGGAATGCTCTCCATCTTAGATATCATTACAGTTGAATTATTTGTAATTATCTAATAAACATCATGTACATGTACCTATGAAAAATTCTTAAGCGATTTATTTCATATAGGGATGTTTTCTTTTGAATGCTTTATACGCTAGACTTCATGGCAAAGATATTTTCCGCACCTCGAGGCGACATTCCTTACGCTGAACTTCATGAAGAAGATCCTTGCCTCCGCATGGGAAAACATTCCTTATGTCGGACTTCATGAAGAATATCCTTGCCGCCCCTTGAGGCAACACTGTATATGCTAGACTTCATGATGAAGATCCTTGTCGCCCCATGAGGAAATAATTTATATGCTGGACTTCATGATGAAGATCCTTTCCGCCCATTGAGGTAATACTTTATATGTTGGACTTAATATAGAAGATTCTTGCCTCTCTGTAGGGAAATACAAATAAGCTATATGGATCTTCTCCCAAGGAACTTAGTGTCTCCTCGGGTGGGCCCTGACTTAATAATCACGCATGATATACGTGTCAGATGTCCAGATTGAGATACTTGATCACAAGTTTTCTTGAGAGCTCGATGGAAGTCTCGACTAAGATATGTCAAACACCTCGCCTGAGGGATATATATCCTCATCATTCGGGCTATATACAATTCTTCCTAAGGGATTTAGATTCTATAGGTTAACTAAACTCTCTCTAAGGGACTTAGTGTCTCCTCGGGTGGGACCTAACTAATGAATCACGCCTGATAGGCGCAAAAGATATCCAGCTTGAGAGACTTGACCACAAGTCTTTCCTAAGAGCTCAATGGAAGTCTCTATCAAGATAGATCAAACGCCTCGCCTGAGGGACTTATAGTCTCATAAGTCGGGCTTTATACAATTTTGCCTAAGGGACTTAGATTCTCAAGGCTACTAAACACTTTCCTGGGGGACTTAGTGTCTCCTCGTGTGGGACCAAAATCAAGAATCACGCTTGTTAGGGAAAACATATATCTAGATTGAGAGAATTGATCTCAAGTCTTTCCTAAGTGCTTGATAGAAGTCCCGCCCAAGATAGATCGAACGCCTCGCCTGATTAGCTTATAGTCTCATCCGTCGGGCTATATACAATTCTGCCTAAGGTACTTAGATTCTCAAGGCTAACTAAAATATAGCCTGAGGGACTTAGTGTCTCCTTGGGTGGGACTAGACTCAAGAATCACGCCTGATAAGCGCGACAAATATCCAACTCAAGAGACTTTATCACAAGTCTTTCCTTAAAGCTAAATGGAAGTCCCACCCGAAAAGGTCGAATGCCTCACCTGATGAACCTATGGTCTCATCAGTCGAGCTATATATATTTCTGCCTGGGGGAGTTACAATTTCAATCCGATACAAACTTTAACAAAGGAAATATATCCTTGAGAAGCCCGAGCCTTCGGGATACTCCTCTGAGACTCAACCTAAAAAACACTTTTCCATAGGAGATGGCTAGAGGGCGCCCCAAGAGAGGCAAACATAACACGTCTCCCGAGGGAAGGTATCACCTCGCCCTTAAGACCTTCCTCTTGCTCGGTCGTGTGATATGGGGAAAAGATATTTCTTGGGAAGAGAGAAGTCATGGCTAATAACTGACCCACGACTTCCTAAGAAATAAGGATTCAATGACCCATCATTGACTGAGTGGGTTGCGACCATTCCCGAGAGAATCTTAGACCTTAGAAGCATCTATAAATACATCTCCCATGTAGGACGAATGGACAAATCATAATCCATACAAATCATTACACCCCAAAGGTATATCCATTGATCATAACATACTAATCACACCCCTTATCGGCTTATACTTAAACATATCACCATCCATAGAGCCACTCACCTCATGTGAGCAAGACTCCTAAAACCACCGTAAAATACCACCATACAGGGATTCTCGCCTTCGTGAGCAAGCCTAACCACCATACAACATAATATACCTACTAAGGCCTCTGAGTCTCACTGCCCTTGCATGGGGAACATGTATAACTATATTTTTTGACTAATACATTATACATAATTAATAAGGTGTCAAATATGTCTACAAGCCATGTCATACATGAAACATTTTCTACTTACTTATTAGTGGTATTTATCTACCCTGTCTCATTCTAAGAGTAATATCCAAGGTGTTGTTCACTACACTTCATGTATTGATCACACATCCAATGAAAATCCCAAAATTTCATTCGTATCCTCCAGATTTCAAAATTTGGACGCACACATTCTAAAACAAAATCACTTCATCAGAGTGGCACCCCATTTTTGTCAAAAAAAAGTTTGAATTCCAATCTCTTGATAAACCTTGCATGTGTAATTTATTTATTTCCTTACAACGGGAACAATCACAATTTATGATTTCAATCTCCTGATTAACCCCATGGCAATATTTTACACCTTTTGACAGTAAGTTAGAATAATTTTGACATTTTTCTTAATGAGCATTACATTATAAGTCATTTATAAATCAATCCCACAGTAAACCATACACATTTGTAATTCAGTTGTAAGATCAAAATAGAAGAACCAGTACATATATCTAAATGCCAAAAATCTAAAAATGTCAAATAGAAAATTTCAAAATGTCATAATCAATATCATAACAAACAACAACACAAAATGTCAAAATATACAAAGTAAAAGACAACAACTGCGTATACCTGATTACTTTGTTACTCCTATGTCATGGCTACCGTAACACATGTCGTGTCTCTGCCAATATGGCTTGTAGAGTGATCATCTGAGGAATGCCTTCCTCAAACTCCCCCATAGTTATGGCCGCAATATGACAATAGCCACAATATAATGACATATTAGTAACACATCAACGACATAGTCCTCCCTAACTCGCTCCTCCTATACGATCTCCTAATGAGCTGACCTTGGAGGATCTCATTCTGCATAGAATGTCATGTATGAATGTGAAACTCTATACAAACATTGATTGTAGTTGTATACCGTACTCCATAGACAAGGATATGACATACATCCTCTGGGATAAATGATCGTAGTACTCTGCAAAAATCTCATCAACATCCCTAAGGAGGACAGTGGCAGGAGCAACAACGGTGGGGGTCTCTGGGTATACCCTGCATATACCCGAATTGACACAAGATTTACTCAAGTAAATGTGGGTTCATAAGTTGATACCAACCTGCTAGACATTTGTATTACAAAGCTATAACCTCCAAAGTCCAAGGGCCATGTCTCATAGTTCATTGTAAAACATAAAGCAAATATCACATGGCATGACGCGACCAAAAGAAACTTGGAATGGCTCGGTCGCCAAATTCCCTTTGAGCAGGATGATCAAGTAAACATGTGGCAAAATCTCATAGTAGTCTTCCAGATTTGCAAAGTCGGCAAGACGTGAAAAATGTTGATGGATACATGCATGTAAATGGTTCAGATAAAATATTAGTAACGACGTAGTACAAGAATTATGATGTTAATATCAATAAAGCAGAAAAAAATTACCGTAAATAACCAGTTGTTTCCTATCAACTATCGAGTCTTCCATAAAATACTTTCAAATAGTTTGGAATAGATGTACACCAAATAAGAAACCCCTAATTTATACTCTTGAATCCTCTCCAAGTCAATGAAATATCCAAGGTAGATAACGTCGACATAGATTTCACTTTTGTCCATAAAAATGGACATGCCGTCCAAAACCAAGAGTTATGACCTAAATGCACATGTTTGGTGGTATATAACCCATGTACCACCACCATCAACATCAACACCCGCATCCAGGCGGTGTTCATACAGACCCACCAAGAATGAAAACGTAGCATGACATCCTCTGGTCTTATCTATCTCCTATTGGGCTTTCCCTGTGTCATCTCCCAAATAAGTTACCATCATGTCCAGTGCCTCAAATATACTAGTTATGGAGTAGTTTAATAATTTTCTCGGGTTCAGAAGATGTAGAAGGCATGATACATCATCAAGTGTGATGGTCATCTCACATATGGGAAGATGAAATATCGACGTCTCTGTGTGCCACCTCTCCACAAAAGAAGAAAATAACTCATGGTTAATATAACCATATCCATTCATCCATAATTCCTACAACCCACATACCTGAATGAAATCCTTAAACCACGGCTCATCAGGTTGCGCCAAGTTTGCTACATTCCTATCGTGGCTGATACACTTTAACGTATCAAGGTGTTGTAAATATTATAACACTTTAACGTATCATACAGTTCAAATATTATAACATAAATGTTCAAAGGAATAATTAAATATTTATGTTACCTCTCCCTGCCACACGTGGATTTAGAAAGGCGATTCCAGAGACACATGAACCTAGGAAGACGATCCTTCACCAGCAAGTGAAGTCTCTCTAACTACAGGTCGTGTGGGTCAAGCTTTCTCCCTACGAATAGAAGTCTATTGAGTCACTCTACCATGCCTCAAACTTTCTTGGTTGTTTAACATTTTTCCTACAATCAAACAATCATATAGACATGTCATAACAGAATACGGAAACAATCACAAAAATAAACCAAACAAAAAAGCAGATAATAGGTAATTTTGGATTTTGTTCGCTGTACTAAAGATCTGAATTACAAAATCCGGATTGCACTGAACCATAAGCAGAGCATTCACGAATCCTAAGCTTTGTGAAGAAATTTTCTTCCTGACCCTGGTTAAAGTTTTGATGAAGACAAACACATCAACAAAAATAAGACAAAGTTGCACAATTAAGCTCAAGTGATCATAAACATTGGAAATTGAAGGAAAAAATCAAAATGGTTAAAGGATACATCATAATTCATATTATATATCTTAATGACTCATAAAAAAAATCATTTTTCATATCTAATCATCCATACATATATTGAAATGATTTGGAAAGAAACTATGCTGTTACAAAGCTGTTTTTCACATTTTCAAACACTTGTAACTGATTACACGAAACATGTAACCGGTTACAGGCACAAATTATTGAACAACTATGTTTTATTTTTGAACAACTACAAATGTAACTAGTTAAACAAAACCTGTAACTGGTTACATACCCGAAATTTTCAAATTTACTTTTAACAGCTACATTTGTAATCGATTACAGCATTATGGTAACCGGTTACCACTGAAGCATAATGATTTTTTCTGAACCAACATGAGTCTAAAAGGTTGCAAACCTTCATGGAATTGTTTCTAAACATATGCATCAATTCATAGAGGTATTTTACGATGTATATAAAGGTTCATACATCAGAATTTAAAATCACCTCTTTCACACATTGTTTTTACATAATCCAAACAAGTTTTCAAGTGTTCATATATCAATAAAAAATGAAACTTTGTGCATAACTTTCACTTCATTGAAAAGAGTTTCATTCATATTATTATGAACACTTAAGTATATATGTTCAGATTGTGATTAAGAGAAAGAGAAGATCAATTTCTACATAATTGATTCAAGTGCAAAAACTTCATATCTTACTTAAATTCTATTTGTGATCACAAAGTGTTTAGTGATTATTGTTTGACATAGAAAGTGATGTGCTTTCTATTCAAGTGTAATAGAAAAGTGTATAAGTGACATTGGTGTGAGGTTTATAAAAATTCTAACATATTAAAAATCTCTCATGGAGTGTGAGGGGACTGAAGTACTGTTGTTTGGAAAGAGGAACCAAGATATATCGTTGTGTTCCTTACTTTTGGCATCTTATTCTAAATCAAAAAATTAAAAAGAAAAGGAACTTGCTTAAATATCAAGTAAAATCCAACAAGTCTAATTCACCCCTCTTAGATTGCGTGCTCAATACTTACAAGCTCTAATGCTCAAAATTTCTAAGCAAGACAGTTAAGGACAAACACAAATGATATATCTATTGCATTTAAGCCTAAAGTATCATACCTATAAGCTATTAAGGTAGTGCATGCGTGTGAAATAAAAAAAGGAAAGAGAATGTGTAACTTACCAAGGTAGTGAAATAGATCTTTATATACATGCAATGCATTGGAGTAGATCTTTATATACATGTGTAACTTATAAGTTTCAATGCAACGGATAGAAGCTCAGAGAATGCTTGAAAATAATGGAACAATCTCTGTGAATGCAAATGAGGAGAAACTCTCTGGTTCTCTGATTTTGCTTTGTTTGCATAAATGAAAATAGGAAGGGAGAAGGAAAAGACGCGGATACTTAAACATAAGTGTCTAAATTCAATCCCAGTAAGAAATTCAGACACTGAAATCTGGAGTATTTTAAAAATTGTGGTTTTGAAGTCGAGCATTAGTGTGATATGTTAGGCGCGTTTGAAGTTCAATCTCCATAATTTACTATACGGATTTCAAAGTTTAGATTACTTTTTAACTCTAACTTTAACGTGTTCTAAAAATAGTTTGTTGTGTATTAATTGCATCTTAATTTTAAAATCCAAATTTAAAATTATTTTTAAAATTTTCAAAATTTTTACCAGTAATTCATTAGATAACAAATCCTCATATTTATTCGGCATAAACTTTTTATAACAGTACCAAAACATTTATCTTAACTTGCCATTTATTGTCATGAAAAAAAAAAGATAGTTGTTGATTCTAAAGTCTAATCAAGATAAAAATATCAACTTATAACCTGTTAGTGAAAACACACATTCTGTCCCATAATGATGACCGAAAAGCTTAAAAATGTATGTACTCAACAAAGTATTGGTAATTAACAAATACACTAACTACAACAATAACAATACAATACAACAGGGGGAGTGTATAGAATACTCCAAATGAATTTTAACACATACTATACTACAGTAACTATATAACAACCATTGAGAAATTATAAAATAACTTATGATAGTTATTTCATAAATTTATTAATGGTTACTACAAATCATTTCTGAGCAGAGAACTATTTATACATGTGTAAACTATAGAAAACTAGCAACAGAATATTTTACGTACAATGAAGTAGGCTATAACAGAAAATATGCGACGCTTGATGTGGCCTCTAATAGGTGGCAGGACTCGCCGGCCATGATCTCCGTCGCGATACAGCTTCTTCATCTTCTTCTCCATTTAATTCTGATCGAAAGAATCTCTTACTATGTGAAATTAAAGATATCACAGAAAGCTTTTATTTATATATATATATATATATATATAAAAGATATGGCGAGGATGAGAACATACTAGGAAAAGAGTCGTTAAATGTTACATCAATATGCTAGTTACACACCACTAATTAAATAGGACTTGTATATTTTGTGAAGATACTAATGTGACATTAATATGGCGAAGAGTGAATAAACCGTTTATATTTGTAGGTGTGAAACGGAAAACTTTTCTAATAGAGATAGTGATTGGAAGTGGGAACAGACATAACATGGAATGGAAGAGAAATATGTCTCAATTTTTCCTGATACAAAAAAATTCCTCTCATTTTTTGATTAATAAAATGCTGAAAATTTTTCTATCTTAGGCCAATCAAAAGATTCGATAACCCATTCAGAAAATCAAATATGCATTTTTATCGATATTTTAAAAAAATCAAACGCGTGATAAGTTTTCCCAATTATTTCAAATAAAATTGTAAATGAAAACAATACAAAAAAAATGAACTACGAAATTTTTTTTAAAATCCAAAAATGACCATATCTTTGAAAAATATGGTATCCTACCTGTGTTTTACCAACATTTTTGAAATTGCTGGCATGCATATATGTTTTTTAATTGGAACTTTCAAAAACGCCAATAAGATACCATATTTTTAGAAAATGTTGATAAAAATACATATAAAAAATAGAATTTTATCGGACATTTTAAAAATTTCATAAAAAACATAGTTTTCATGAAAATTCTGATATAAATGCATAAATTTAATAAAAAAAAAATGTTTATTTGTAAAAAATATGATAGAAGCTTAAAAAATGCGGTAAGAATCCAAAATTCTCCAAAATCTCAAAAAAAATGATAATTTGAATGGTGAAAAGTTGTGTGACGGTATTATAATAAAAACACTATTATTTAGGGGTGGTAAAACGGGCTCGGCCCACGGGCCGAGTCCGTTTTGCCCGTACTTTTGTGCGGGGCGGGCCAAGGATTTAAGCCCTCATCTTCAAATGTGTCCGCCCCGCCTCGCCCCGTTTTTTTCGCGGACTTTTGCGGGCACGAATATTTACTTAAATTTTTGTATTTTTAGGCTTAAATAGTGCAGTGCTCGCGGGCTTTCCCCGTCCCGCCCTCACTTTTTTGCGGGGCAGGTCTAAGTTTTAGGCCCACATCCTCAACTATGACCGCCTCGCCCCGCCCCATTTTCTTGTGGGCTTTTGCGTGTCGGGTCTAAATAGGGCGGGTATGCCCGTTTTCCATCCCTACTATTATTAGGGGTGTAGGTATAAAAAAAGTGTCACGATAAATTCTCCAATTATTAACATTGTGCAATTTTGGCCCAATAGTTATTGTGACCATATGCAATCTAACTTTATTTGATGTACAAATTATTTATGTGTCATACATTTAAGAAAAATTCTTTTTCCATTTCTTAAACTTCTTTGAAATTCTTGAAACAAATTTACCTACATGAAATATGAAAGATTTTTTTATACCATAAACGACACATACACTCGAATAACTTTCCATTCTATAAGAAGAGATATATTTAGATAAACTTCCTATGATTCTTCTTCACCATCGTTAAATCATAAACTCTTATAGTGAGTCTGAATTTCATCATCCAAATAGATGGATTTATCGTGCACCAATATCTATGCAATTATACATGACATGAAAATGTGTATGATGTCTTAATTAAGCAATCACATTTGGAATTGTCTCTACCACTTCCCTCCACTCGACATACGAAGTGTTTCTAAAAATATTTCCAACTAATTAATACCATAACACATTTTTATTCAATCTATGTTCCTTAGAATGACGATCTTTTTGAAATGAAATTTGAATCTGAATATGGTGGAGGTGTTTCATACAGAAAATTGATTCCCATTTTTACAAATATTAGTTATATTATTTTTTAGGTACTTTATTTAATTTACTTTGAGCATATTTTATCCTATTGGTTGTTTATTTCTAATATGCATGATGCAATCACTTCAATATCTTACAATTTTCTCCAAACCGGTCTCAAGACTGTGTTGAATTGTAATTCTTTGTGTTGAATTGTAATTCTTTGTGTTGAATCAAATTGTTCGACAGAATAAGGAAGTGTCGAACCACCTAGTATGTTGAGTTTAGTTAGTGTGTCGAAGTGTCGAAGCATGTTGTTTCACACAGGATTTTGACTTATGTCTATTTTAGTAGTGTTAGTTATTTTGTGCTTTTATAGTTTTCGACTTTTATAGTGTTGGGCTTTGCCTTGAGGTTCAAGTTAAGCTAAATCTATAAATAGAGGGAGTAACCCTTATTCTTGTAATGAAGTGAAAAAATTATTCATAACATTTGTAATTCATAATATTTTGCAGTTGCAAAGTGAATAAGAAGTTTTCCACAGTTTGTGGAAAGAGAGAAACTCTGCAGAATTTAATTCTTCTTCTCCTTCATCGTTCTTTACTTTCTTTCTTTCTCCATTGTTCTTCTCTTTTCATTGTTATTGTGTGGGTGATAACAATCTTGTTCATCAAGATTGATTGAAATTATCCATAGGTTGTGGTGGATTTCCAACATCTAGTATCAAGAGCTCCGATTTAATCGATTCGTAGGAAGAAAATCACCATGGCAACGAATCATCCAAACGAGCATTTTCCAACAAATCTTTCGATTCTCAAGAACAACAATTATGAGAATTGGTGCAAGCAGATAAATACCGTGTTCTGTTATCAAGATCTTTGGGATCTTGTGAAGGAAGGAGTAGCAACACTTGCAGAAGACGCGACAAATCAAGAAAAGGCTGCATATAAAGAATTGAAGAAAAAAGATTATAAAGCTCTATTTATAATCAATCAATGTGTTGATGCAGATAACTTTGAAAATGTTAGTGATGCAGAGTCAGCGAAAGAAGCATGGGAAATTTTGGAGAAATCGTTTGGAGGCGCAGAGAAGGTGAAAAAGGTGAGGTTACAAACTCACAAAAGAACGTATGAATTACTTCAGATGGAAGACAATGAAAGCATAACTGATTTCTTCACCAAGGTTACGAAACTAGTGAATCAAATCAAGGTATGTGGAGAAGTGTTGACATCAAGATCTGTTGTTGGAAGGATCTTGAAGTCGTTGGCTCCATAGTTCGACCATGTGGTAGTAGCCATAGAAGAGTCGAAGGATTTGTCAAAATTGAAAAAGGAAGAACTTTAGGGAATGCTTGAATCTCATGAACAAAGAATGGCTGAAAGAGCTGCAGGAAAGTCGAAGAGTGATATGGCTTTGGAGGCTCAATCAATAAAAGAAAGAAAAGGCAAAGGAAGTTAGAATGGCAACAAAGGCAGATGAGGCTATAACAATTCGACTGGTCGAAATCAGCAAGAAGGAAACTGGTCGAATCAGAGAAAACCCTGGAACCAATGCAACAAAAGAGGTGGTGTTGCAGGTAGAGGAAGAGGTGGTTGTCAAAAGCTAGACAATAGTCACATTCAGTGTTACAATTGTCAGAAGTATGGTCACTATTCTGTTAATTGTCCAGAAAAGCAGAAGAATCAAGAAACTTATGCAAAGCTGGCGAAACATGAAGAAGAAGAGACATTGTTGATGGTTAAAACAAGAGATGAAGAGAGATTCAAGGACCAGCGGTACTTGGACTCAAGATGCTAATCACACATGTCCGAAAGGAAAGATTGGTTTGTCAAAATAAAGCCCTCAATGAAGAGCATGGTGAAATTTGCAGATGACAACACTCTAGCAACTGAAGGTGTTGGTGATGTTCTGATTATGAGGAAAAATGGAAAGAGGTCAGTAATTTCAAATGTGTTGTACATACCAGGCATGAAGGGCAATTCACTCAGCATAAGGAAATTAGTAGAAAAGAACTATAGAGTGTCGATCAAAGACAAGATGATGAGAGTTCTCGACTAAAATGGAAGGTTGATCTTGAAGGCTCAAATGTCTCAGAATAAAACCTTAAAGATTGAACTAAATACGATGGAGCATAAGTGTCTTGCAACAATAGCCAGCAGAGATGAATAGATATGGCATTATAGACTTGGCCATCTCAATTTCAAAGACATCATAGATTTGAAGAGAAGAAATATGGTTTCAGGATTACCAGAAGTTGATATTCCAAACGAAGTGTGTGAAGAATGCGTGCAGGCGAAGCAACATAAGAACAACTTCAGTAAGGATGTAGAAAGCATGTCGAAGGAAATTCTTGAAGTCATATACTCTGATGTATGTGGTCCTCTCCAGGTGGATTCAATTGAAGTAACAAATACTCTGTTACATTCATAGACGATTTCAATCGAAAACTATGGTCTTACCTGATCAAAAAGAAAAGTGAAGTGATCGAGGTATTTACCAACTTTAAATATATGGTCGAAAGACAGAGAAATCAAGATTTTAAGGACTGATGGTGGTGGAGAATATGTGTTGAAAGACTTCGATGCATTATGTGTGAAAGAAGGGATTGTGCATGAGGTGGTGCCACCCTACACTCCACAGCAGAATGGAGTTGCGGAAAGGAAGAATAAAACCATCATGAATATGGTTAGAAGTATGTTTAAAGGAAAGCATCTACCCAAAGAATTATGGGGAGAATCTGTGTTGACTGCGACATATATCCTGAACAGATGTTTGACGAAGAAGCTAGAAGGAATCACGCCAGAAGAGTGTTTGTCTGGTGTCAAGCCCAGCTTGTGTCATATAAAGGTGTTTGGATCTATATCACATAGACATGTGCTACACCAGTTGAGAAGAAAACTTGATGACATGTCGAATAAGATGATCCTGATAGGATATCATTCGACTAGAGGATACAAGTTATTTGACCCAGTAAATAAGAAATTGGTGATCAGCAGGGGCGTGATCATAGATGAGCTTAAGGAGTGGGATTGGACTGAGAATGTTAAGAAATATTCAGTGAGAATCTTTTGTGACGAACCAGCTAGTGAAGTCGAAAGAGAAGTTCGACAGGAAGAAGTTAGAGATGAAGCAGGCTCAAGTAGACCTCAAAGAACAAACACATGCCTGCAAGGTTGCAAGAATGTGTGATTACATCAGATAATGTGGTCAATGGAAAAGGTGAGCTGGTACATTATGCTTTCTACGTAGATGTTGAACCTATCAATGTAGCTGAGACATTGAAAGATTCGAAGTGGATGAAAGCAATGGACGAAGAGATGAATTCAATCAAAGTCAACAACACTTCGTCACTTGTCAAAATTCCCCAAGACAAGAAGGAAATCGATGGGAAGTGGGTATACGAGGTGAAGTTGAATCCCAGAGGAGAAGTGACTCGACACAAGGCGAGACTTGTGGGGAAAGGATTTCTTTAGAAAGAAGGAATCGACTTTGATGAAGTTTTTGCACCTTTGCTAGGATCGAAACAATCAGGTTGGTTGTTGGTCTAACAAACATGAGCAACTGGCAGATGTGTCAGATGGATGTGAAATGCACATTTCTGAATGGCCAATTAGAAGAAGAAGTTTATGTTGCATAACCAACTGGGTTTGTGAAACATGGAGAAGAAAGAAATGTGTACAGGTTGCATAAAGCCCTGTATAGACTTAAACAAGCTCCAAGAGCTTGGATCAAGAAGATAAATGGTTTTCTAAGGGAGAAGGAATTTGTGAAGTGTAAATCTAAACATGGAGTATATTTAAGAAGAAGTAAGAGTGAATTACTTATACTATGCCTCTATGTCGATGACCTGTTGATAACAGGAAGCTGTAAGAAGGAGATCGAAGACTTCAAAGGTGATCTCAACAAGGAATTCGAAATGTCGGATCTGGGTGACATTTCATACTTCCTTAGCATTGAATTCTACAAGAGTGGTAGAGGTTTAATGATGCATCAAATAAGGCATGCAGGAGAAATACTCAAGAGATTTGAGATGCAAGATTGCAACCCAACTTCGACTCCAGCAGATCCCAGATTACAACTTTCGAAAGATTCATATAAAGATGACGTTGACCTAACCCAATATAGAAGACTTATTGGGTCACTTAGATACCTTTGTCACACAAGGTCTGACTTACTATACAGTGTAGGTACGGTGAGTAGATTTATGTAGAAGCCAAAGGTATCACATCTAGCAGCAGAGAAGAGGATACTAAGGTACCTGAAAGAAACTCTCGACTGTGGCATTTTTTTTCCTGCAGCTGATGAAGGAAAAGAATGCAAATTAGTGGGATACACCGACTCAAGTTGGTGTAGTGATGATGAGGATCGCAAATCCACAACTAGCTATGTGTTTATGCTAGGTGGTGCACCAGTTGCTTGGAGTTCGAGAAAGGAGCAAGTATTGTCATTATCTTCATGCAAAGCAAAATACATATATGCTTCTCTTTGTGCATGTCAAGCAACATGGATGGTGAATCTAGTCGAATAGATAACAGTGAAGGGTTATGGAGAAATTACCATGAAGATCGACAGCAAGTCAGCTATCAATCTGGCGAAGAATCTGATAGCACATGGTCGAAGCAAGCACATCAAAATGAGGTTCGATTATCTTCGAGTGCGGTTAGCAGATGGGAAGATGAATGTGGAACACTCTAGAATTGAGAATCAGATTGCAAGCATCATGACGAAGGGAGTGCAAGTCTAAGTGTTCAGAAGACTAAGAGCTATGATGAATGTAGATAGCTTAGACACAATGAATTAGGTGGTATGTTGAATTGTAATTCCTTGTATCGAAGCAGGTTTCTCGACAGAACAAGGAAGTGCCGAACCACCTAGTATGTTGAGTTGTGTTAGTGAGCGAAGTGTCGAAGCATGTTGCTTCACACAGGATTTTGACTTATGCCTATTTTAGTAGTGTTAGCTATTTTGGGTTTTTATAGTTTTGTCTATGGCTTGAGGTCCAAGTTAACCTAAATCTATAAATAGAGGGAGTAACTCTTATTCTTGTAATCAAGTGAATAAAGTATTCATAACATTTGTAATTCACAGTATTTTGCAGTTGCAAAGTGAATAAGAAGTTTTCCACAATTTGTGGGAAGAGCGAAACTCTGTAGAATTTAATTCTTCTTCTCCTTCATCGTTCTTTATTTTCTTTCTCCATTGTCCTTCTCTTTTCATTGTTATTGTGTGAGTGATAACAATCATGTTCATCAAGATTGATTGAAATTCTCCATAGGTTTTGGAGGGTTTCCAACAGACTGTACCTTCCATATATTTCACATATTTGATATTTTTCCTCTGAGTAAGACTTCAGTATAATTTTTCATACATCCATTACAAATTTCTATACTTTAGATGAGTTGTTCCTTTTGTCATCCTTAGATATTAATTTTTCCAGTTTGACATCCAACTTGCACTACGCTCTCACATTTTTAGAAATGTTTGTACTTGATAACTAGAGAAGTAAACTTGGAGAAACATTTGTCAACAACAATCACGAAAGCATTGTTTCAGTCACTCACAATTACCATGAGAGATTTTTTTTAAATATCTCAACACATCATGACTCCTCTCTAAAGCCTAAATAAATTTTTCTTCTTTCTCATATATCATATAAACAAAATCAGTTGAGTATGCCATATCATTAGAAGTGATTCACAAATCCAAGCAATGATAGGCAATATTTGTTGATTTTACAAGTGAAATTCATAACCAAATTAGTCTGAAAGGGGATAAACAATTTAATGTAATTTGGACAACTCTATAATATAACTTTCATCATTTATGAATCCAAAAATAATTTGTATCTAGACTCATACTTAATTTAAACCAAACATTTCATCATGTTGCAATTCAAATCTTGGGAGTGCATTATATAGACTATCTAAATTTGTGTCGTGCATTATAAATATAGACTATCTAAATTTGTGTCGTGCATTATAAATATGCTTGAGAGTGATTGCATGTGAACATTTCTTTTCTTAAACATTGTGAGAATGTTTCTCGAAATGACCATATTATTTATCAACTCACGTACAACCTGTCCCACGTTCAATTTTACATGTTCTTCTGAGCTTCTTTCAATTCATATAACCTTTCAATCTTATATAGAAATTAATAATTTGACAAATTAAGTTATATTAGAATAATAAGTTACAATTATCAATGTTTTCCTAGCTTTTTTCCATTTATTATGCATATCTCGCTTTTTGAGTGTTATAATTAAGTTCAATGCTTGTGACTCTTAGCCAATACTTCATTCTCTACTAGTTTATTGAACTAATAAAGAAGAAAATTTTGATTGAAGAACTACAAACGTTAAACAAAATTCTAACTCTCAAAGAGGGAGATACGTAGAATGCAAGGAAGAAAGCTCGAAAAATATTGATCAATGTAAGTTGTTTTCTAACATAAATTAATTTTGTATTTTATAAATTTCTAATTCAATTATAAAGGTTATTTAGTGAGTGACACGTTAGTAAAACACTCAAACCACATATGACATAATAAACTCATCTTATAGGACATGTTGGTTCAACGTGATGAAATATGCAATGTACAAGGTATATCATTAAAAATCAATAACATACAACATATAAATCATCATTAATAACATATCTTAAACAAAATACAACATATCAACAAAAACTAAATCATCAACAACATACAAGTTTTATAAACAACATATCTTAAACAACATACAACATATATCAACAAACACAAAATCATCAATAACATATAATTTTTATCAACAACAACATACCTTAAACAACATAGAACATATATCAACAAACTAAACCATCAACAACATACAACTTTTATTAGCAACAACATATATTAAACAACATATAATATATATATCAATAAACACAAAATTTTATAAATAACATACAATTTTATCAACAACAATGTAACTTTATAAACTTATAACATATATAAAAACACTAAATTATAAACATCATACAACTTTTGTCAACAACAACATACAACATATAATAAAAAAAAATCAACAACAACATAAAATATAGAAAAATATCATGTACCTGAAATATGAAGAAGAAGTGAAAAAATGAGTTTTATGTAACACATTTCCTTGATCCATAAGAGATGAAGAAGATATGTTGAATTTTTGTGAAAAAATGATATAGAACTTCCATGACGCAAGGAAAATGTGTGAGAAAGTGTTAGGGTTTCGTTTTGAGAGAGATGGATGTTCTGTCCTGAAAGAGAAAACTTTTTGCTTAAATATATGTTACAGTTTTCAGCAGGGTTGCTTAAAACGACAATGATAAAATGTAGATACTTTTCACAAAGATTTCTACTTTAGACCGTGGTGAAAGGTGTTTTATTTTTAATATAAATATTAAGGTTATAAGTGACATAGCATGTTATGTTACGTGTATTTTGCAATAGTGATTGTTGATTTGAAACGAGACTTGGCACAATTTGAACCATGCTTTCATGTGTTTCTTGATCCAAACCTCAGAATAATTTACTATGCGTTGACCTTAATCAAATAGTTTGATTTATGCATGCGTAATTTTTTTTATCTCTCAACCATAAACTAGGGAAAATCCTAGGAGACAAAGCAACTACAATATTGACTCTATTTTTATGTCTTAACTTAGGAATACAATCTATTTGTAGTGAAAATATAGGGGAGGCTCTGAATCAACATTATTGTATGATGTTAAAGCTCTTGTCTACTTTCAAAAAGGTCAGTTGGATAAATTTCGGTAATAGTTAGATGTATTGAATATCACTGTGAATCTTGGTCATATACAGGGTCGACCTAATCAATATGGGCCCCCTGTTCTAATTTAAAAAATAGGCCTAAAAGAATATGAATTTATACCAAAATTTTGAAAAATCCTATATAAAATCATAGATTTTGAAAACAAATTATGATTTTACACCTATTTTTAAAAAACAGGTGTAAAATTTATTGCTTTAGTAATTAAAAAATAAGTAGCACCTACTGCACCTGCTAAAGGTCGACCATGATCACATAAATCAACAAACACATGGTGCATATGATGGTGATTTTGGTCCTCGTGGTAGAGGTCATATTTCTTTAGAAATAAGTCGTGGTAGTGGTCATACTTGAATTGGTAATTGACCTACTTGTCAACTATGTGGCAAATATGGTCATTTAGTTGTTGATTGTTGGCGTAGATTTGATGAGTCCTTTATACCCATTTGTTCTTAGTCAAATTCATAATAAATTCATGGTGCAATATGTAAATAAGCATAGAGAATTCCTGTTTTACTCTTAAGCCATATCCATGATGGATACTACACAAAAGTATTCCTTACATGTAGATCTTAAAAATCAAGTGTGGTTTGCTAATTCGGTTGCCTCTAATCACCTTACACGTCATACTCACCTTTAGCATACCAAGAAAATTTATGTTTGTCGTAGTATGATTTATGTTGCTAATGGTCAATACTTAAAAATCCAATGTGTAGGGTCCTCCATTGTGGCTTCCAAGTTTAGTTCTAGATGTCCCTGTAGCGGTAAATTCCTGACCATTAAGCTGTGGATAAACTTAACATCAATAAAACCAGAGTCACCACTGCGCTTTTATTGTTTCCAAAGGAAAAAGGGAAAAGTACGAACAAAACCCAAAGATAAGAAGTTTTTAAATCAAAACTAATGAAATGCCAGAGATTACAAGTAAGAGGGTTGGTTACACAAAGGGAAGGTGTTAGCACCCAAAGTGTCCTAGGTACTCCTAGGGAGCCATTTTTTTATGTGTGTATATGTTTTTGGTATAAAATGATGTTTGAGAAAAATAGAGTGTGGGGATGAGAAAAGAATTCATTAATTATATTTTTGTGTTTGACAAGATCTTCGGACTTGTGCCTACCTACCAACATAAAAATGAGGGATCAAAACCATGTAGTTCGTGGTATCAATTTCAAAGTAAGTGAATTGCTTTTAACAAAAATTTAAGTTTAAGAGAGGCACAAATGGCCTAAAAGAGTTTTAATTAGTGTTAGTTCTTTTTGTATTTTTGAAATTCTAAGTCAAGTATGGTTAAGTTCATTTATAAGTTTGAATTAAGAAAAGAAGTTTAAAAAATGCAATGACATAAGGCCAAAGTTTCTAATTTGCAATGAAGTCAAAGTTTAGAAATCACAAGCAAAGAATATTTTGAAAGAGGGGAGAGATTTGAAATTAAAGAAATGGGAGGAGATGAAGAGGCTAATCCTATGCAAAAAATTTAAAAGTTAAGAGTTAAAAAGACCTGACCAGTGGGATGTAATCCAATAGACAAAAGTGCCATATAGAAACCCACTTTTCCCTTGGACTTTAAAATCAAGCAATATCAATACACAAATAGCAAGATGAAGAGCAAGGCATCAAATAAAGATAGCCATATCCAAGCTAGCAACTTCATAGTCTTCTCCATAATCTTCCATGTATCAGATGACATACTCCTTGAATGGCTCAGAATAAGGCATTAGACACAGGTTCAAAATAACACTTGCATCAAGACCATGTAGCAGATGAACTCAAGTGGATCCCAATACTTGCATAAAATGAAAGCTCAAGCGTGGTTTCAGAAAAGTTGGCATTGACCAAGTCCTTTTGCATAAGAAATGTTGCCTAATTCTAAGTCCAAAGCTCAGATCAAATCCAACAGTCCACACAAACATTTTATAGGTTTTTTTTGTTGTTATTAAGTATTTTAGGGTCCTAAGACCACAAACACAAACAAGATACACAAACAAATATATACAATCACAATATATGGCTCAAATGAGCAAAGGGAAAATGGCATAAACATAAACAAGTTAAATGATATGTAAATGAAAAAATGATAAATGACTTGAATTCTAAATGACATAAAGTAAATGACTTGAAATTAAAAGCAAATAGAATAAAGGTTAGTCAAATGTTAGTTGATTAGATGTTAGTATTGTTTTTGCTTTTCAATTGATTAAGTCATTCTTTTGAGAATACTCAACCCTCTATTCACAAGCATGGATCCTTGAACCAAGACATCTTCCAAAGAAAGAAAAAAGGCCAAGTTTCCATACAATACCATGAAAGTGGGGAGACTTACAATCCCACTTACTATAATGTTATGCCTTTTGGGTCAAAATTTAACGCTATGTTAAGCAATCGTAATTGGACTTATGTAGAAGTCACAACTATCTGAGGCCGGGCAATAGAAATTTTAGTGTTAATGAATGTTAGAGATATGGTATAATGAACCATACTCCTAAAACATACCACACTTAAAAATAAAATGACAAAAGGGTGGACCTAATCTCATCCATACTTGTATTGGTTTATGAACCAACTAGCCTTAGGATATAGAGATATCATAGGTCAATGGAATAGATGGGATAGAATGAGATTGAAGATGAAGAGGGAGGGGAAATGAGATAAACACAAATTGGTCATGGGAGGAATTTTATCAAATTAATATCATTCATTCATTTTGGGAGATGAAATGTACATTTCATCAATCCCTTAAATCCAATGATTTTTATCCAACAAAAGTCAAATCAACTTTGACCAAGGCCCAAACATAATAGTCAAACTTCACAAGTCAATAAAAATAGCTCAACATAATTTATTCATAATTAAACAATTAAAAATCAAACAAAAATGCATTAAATTAAATTATTTTTGATCAAAAATCTAAAATCTCTTCAAAATACCAAATAAATGACCAAGAGATTTATCATAGGTCAAACAAGGTCAAAGTACCTTGGACAAAAAATTTCATAATTTTTGGAAAGTTAAAAGTATTTTTAAACAATTAAAAATATGCACAAAAATAATTAAATCATGAAAAATATCAATATTGATCCAAAAAATAATTTTAACTCAAGAAATGAAAGAGGAAAATTTTTGAGTTTTTTTTGGTGAAAGTCCCATATTTTTTGGATCAATAATGAAATTAATATGAAATAATGAAAATAAGGCAATAAAAATGAAAATTCAGAAATTCCAAAATACGTGGACCATCTGATCTCCCTCATTAATTGAGGTGGCAAATCAAATGGTCCAAAGCGCGCATTTCATGTGGTCATCAGTCAACTGCACAACACTCATGGTAATCACAACCAACGCTTAAGATTAAAACATTTTAAATGGATCATGTGGTTCAGAAGCTTGCCAACATATCGCCGGAGCCAGAGCTCCAGTCTTCTTCTCCGGTGGACCTCACGGGATTGGTCCACCTTCAACCATCACCAAAATGAAAAAGCAAGACATGGATTTAAAGAAAAAATGCTCAGGAGCTCGAATCTGGCCTCAATTTTGTCTAACTCCAAGTATATAGGAAGATACAGGGAGTTGAATTTTGAGGATCATGATCTGAGTTGCTTCGATTTGACCTCAAAGAAATTCAATCCTATTGCCTACATTGGTAGGACTTCAAACAACCAAAAATCAATAAGAATAGTGGAGAATTGAGTGAGAATCGAAGAGATGAAAATTCTGAAAATTCACCTTCAATGGAGCTTCATATTGGCACGATCTTGCTTTCAATTATGCTTGGCCTTGCTTCAGATGCTTGATGGAATAGAAATGGATCAAGGAAAGGGATGGACTCTTGGAGTTTCAATCTCAAAATAGTTGGAGATTTGAAACTCTATTTTCAAAGAAAATCTTCAAGCTTATCCTTTAATGGTGAGGGTTAGGGGTTGCTGAATCAAAGCTTGGGCATGAGGTCCTCATTTTTGAGAAAGAGAGGTCTTATTTATAGGCCATGAGATTGATAATTGCACACTTTCATTTTTTGGCAAAAGTTTGAAAATCTCTCTTGCATGCTTGCATGGGCGTGTAATAGCCCCATCAAGTGATGCACTTAGGTCAAAAATTCTCCAGCAACGATGGCGACGGCGACGTTGAGCTTCCAGGTAAGCGGTCTTGAGTCTTTCTCTTTTGCTTTCGCTTTCTCCTTCTTCTTCTTGCTGCGAACGAACCAGAATATGAAATCGGAATGGCGTGGGGACTATAGCTCAAGTGAGTTGAAGCTTCGATGTGAAGCTCCAATAGCTTCTTAGGAAGAGCTTTTAGTGAGGGTTGAGAGAATTGTGATTGAGCATAAACAGAGTGGTAGCAAAATTGGGATTTATGATCATGGTCCAATGATTGGCAATGATGAGGTTGTTATAGAGCTCGCAACTTGTAACAGAATGGGGCAGGTAGTTAGGTTATCTTTAGAGCAGCTTAGAAGTTAGTGAAATTCAGTTGTGGAATTTGGAGATCGAGAAAAGTTTGTTAGTGCAGTTGGAATTGCAGTGCTAGTTAGCTGAGGTGGCACTTATCAATTAGGTGAGCTGAAGGTGATGCTTGTCTTTGGCTATTAGAAATTCATTTATTTAGACTGTTAGGCTATTGTTGCACAAGTGAACCCACCCCCTCTTTTGATTGAGCTGTCATGAAAACTTGAATGATGTTGGATTGGCTTGTGCTGTTTTGAAATGAGTTTTCATTAATGGCTCCAACAATATGTATAGAATAAAGGATGTGAATGGTTTTTCTTGTGATGATTTATGAATGCTTGAGCTATAGAAAATGATGTTAATGGTTCAGGTGGGTTGTTGTTAGCACTTCAATTAAGTCCAGTTATAGAGGTCTGATCTGCCAGAAAAGGTCAAATTTTCTGTTACTTTAGCAACATGATCTTAATTGGCTTAGTTTGGTTGGGTGAATGTTAAGGTTAGGATGCATTTTAGTGTTATGTGTTGATATTCAATTTTGGATTGGATTCGTTGCACTTGGATTGTTGTGACTTACTGAACATGGTGTTGTTCTGATACAGCTCATGTGGTTGAGCTGAGGACCTCACATTGGCTTCTCTTAGATTCACCAGGTTTGCTCACTGACATTAACTTGTTGAATCTTTGGGTCCTAATGTTGTTGTTGTTGTTATGCTGCCAGATTTGGAGGTAGGCCTAATGGACATCCATCCTTAAGCAAACGTTGTCATTCTTGCTAATGACTCTATTGCCATACATTGTTTTAATAGGATTGTAGGTTTGTTAGCAAATATCTATTGATGCATATGCTGCTATTGAAATGGATTGGTATTGTTTGAAATGCCATGATGCTGCATCCTCAATGTATGGATTATTATTGTTTGTTGTGTTATGCAATATGTTGGTTTTTGGTTGTGATTTATCGTGCAGAAGGGTAATGAGTTGATATGGAATTTTTTGCAGGATTTACATATGTTGGATTTAGTGTGTGTATACTAATCCTGTTGGTGGCTATCGCTAGGCATTGCTAAATTATTGTTACTGCTAGAGAAGAGCTTTTATCCATTGCAGAGCAAGATGATGAATTTCTCCCTGGTGAAGATGCTGAATGGGAAGATTCAAGTCATTGTAGCACCTCAAATTTGCACCTACTTTTTGTACATACATTCTCATATTAGGTCATTAACATAACATAGTCCACTGCATAGCATTGCATTATCCTTTGCCCAAGTGCAGGTCCATCAGACCAAATTAGGTCAAACTGGTCAGGAGATCAGTCAATCAAGCAAGCAAGTGCCATTTCCATTGAGACAAGGCCCTAGGGTTGGTCCAACATGTTCACATGACCTAGGGGTCCTTTTGAAGTGGTGTGGTCAAGGATTGGGTGCTCAGAAGTCATCAGTTATTGTTCAGTCCATCAGAAGCCCTAGAAAGTCAACTATGGTCAACTGTGGTCAACTGTGCTTGATTTTATGGATTTGAAGGTGGGAGATGGTTTGAAAGGCTTCATTCATGTCCATACAAGTCTCATTTGACATTTCAAAGATCAAGATTGGAGAAAATAAAGTCAGACAAGAAGTTTCCTAAAATAGCAGGTGACTTGTAATTGGAAATTGCCAAAAATGGAAAGTTTTGCTCCTCAAATTTACATCATCATACAAGATTTAAATGAATTTTTGTCCAACATGAAAGTTGAAGATCGTGTTCTCACCTTTCCAAAAAGTCCAAGAACACGCATTTCTCATTTATGGTTGGCAAGTTATGATCAAATCATTTTCAGAAATTTTTGAACTTCAAAGTGGCATATCTTCCAAACCATTTGGCCAAATTGAGTGAGGTTTTTTGCTACAAGTCACATTTGATATGCTCTATCCAAATCCTTCATCACAATTTACCAAAAATCATCCAAGCAAAATGGCCTTTTTCAAGTGGCATGAATTAAAAAAGAGAGAGGTGAAAAAATGAGCTTTCAATTTAAGCCTTGCCAATGCTTTTCACCATTTGCCAATGTTCAGGAATCATATTTGGGGTATGCCTAAGCCCAATTTCGTGCATTAACATGCACCCCATGCAATTTGAGTGTTTTTTTTAGCAAATGACCAAAACACTTTCATTAAGCCAAATTCACTTACCATTCCACTAACCACACTTAAGCATTACTAATCAGAGTATATAGTGCACATTTTCAGTCTGAAAACCCTAGCCACAACACACAAACCAGATCAAAAAACTTCATTTTCTCTCAAGCTCTCATTTCCTTACTTGAACTTTTTTCTGAAAATCTCCAAAAGAGCTCGTGCCCTGTTGATTGTTTCATCATTTACCATCATTTTGGAGGCCTTTGCAAGCTTTGTTTCACAACTGTAGAGCAAGAAATTACCACTGTTGCATTGAACCATTTCCATGGCAGTTGGATCTTTGAGCTGGAATTGAGGTAACTGGGCTTTCAATACTCATTCATTCATCATCTGGAGCATCAAGAAGTTGCTGTTTCCACTAGTCACGGCCAAACAACCACTGTTCCATCACTGTCCTGCAGATTAGGTAAAATTTCGAATCACACTATTCTTAAAATGTTGACATGCTTTGGATAGATCTTGCCTTTCTGGTTATACTGAACTTTAAATCGTGGAAAATGGTCAAGTATTTTGAAAGTAATGTTGTCATGAAATTTCATATGTGAATGTTATGTTGCTTGTTGCTTCCTTGTTAGTTCGAATTAGGGTTAATGATGGTTGTATTATTGATGTACTCTGCAAGATGATTCGAATGATGTTTTCATTTTCCAAAACTGGAACAAAAGTTCATCACCATTGATGAACAAGATGAACTGTGCATAAACCCTAGTTTCTGTAAACCCAGAATCGCGTTTGGCCATTTGGAGCTTTTGTTTTGCATGAATTTACTGTTTTATTGCCATGCGCGAATCAGAGGACGACACCTCCTTAAGTGAAACGCAGAGTTTCACTTAAGGGACCGGGTTATTACGAAATTGCCACTGCCGGTTTTCATTTTATTTAAATCATTTCATTATTTCAATATTTATTTCATTTGATATGCCAATCTTCCAAAAATCATAAGTCACTCATTTTTAATCCAAATTTGGTGGGATTTTTTGTGAAATGCTCCTCATGATCTCTAGTTTTTTATGATGATTTTTCCAGATTTTTTGCATGTGTGGATTCTAAAATGTGCTAGGGTTTGTTCATGTTGTCCATTTTGTGTATGCTTTGCCAAATTGCTTGTGAAATGATGATACATGATCCAATGCCTCTCAAATTTTTTGTGCTTAAACTAGACATGTTCATGGTGATTTTGGTATAGAGTTTGTAACTTTATCATTGCAGGTTGTGGAGATATGATTTTTTGAATAGAGGTGTGACAATTTGTGTCACACCATGCATGTCCAACTTCATGATTTTAATCACCCTGCTTATTGAACTCAAAATGGTTTGAATTTTTGCATGAAGACACTTGTGCATGTTGAGAATGTGTGTGAATGTTTCTGGAATTTTTGAATGCATTTCCTATTTGATTGATAATTTCTCCCCTGTTTGACCAAATTGTTGACTTTTGTGACACATGATGCCATATGATTTGTGAAATTCTAATGCTTAATTGGATGGACGTGAAATTTAACATGTGGATTGTAGACATCTTATAGCTTGTCATGGTTTTAGTCCCATTCATTTATCATATGTTGTTTCTGTTTTATGATTAATTGAAATTGGTGCATGTTTTGATGCTTTGTATGAGTATGCTTGAACTTGCTTTGACTTTCTGATTTTCATTGACCTACTTCTTTTGATCCAAATGAGCTGAAATTTGGTGTGCTTATCATGTTGTGGATGGTGTTTGATCATGATTTATTTGAGGATTTTTTGGAATGTTTGTGATTTAATTTGAGTTGAGACATTCTGTTGACTTCTTTGAGGTTCTGTATGCCATGCTTTGACCTAATTTGCTTGTGAAATGATAATGATGAATGATGTGAATGTGAAACCACTTGGGTTTGTTTCTTGATTGATTTATCTTGACTTTGGACACTTGTCCCTTGCTGTATTGAACTTTTTATCCCCTTTTGACCCTAGGCATGTCCTAGTGGTCTTGTTGCTCATGTTTAAGCTTAGTTTTTCAGGTTAAGCAACAAATGCTTCAAAGAGATCAATACAAGTTGAATGAGTTTGATTGTTTATCATGAACTAACTTGTTTGTTTTGTAGGTTGCTTAGCTCACTTGTTATGAGCTTGTGCTTTGCACATATGCTTGACTGTGTTGTCTGTTGGCTTATGCTGTTTGTTTTAACTTTGTGTCTAGTATACTAATTGTGTTTGACTGATTTCAGGTACATTAGTTGCTATTAGTTCTTTGAGAACTTTGCTTTGCTTTGCTTGATAGAAATTTGCATTGAGGTATAATTTCCTTACTCCATGTAGTCTGGAAGACCTGGCCTGTTATTTGGCCAGGCACCTGTCTGAAGTCCTCCTTAAGAGGCAATGTTTGTGACTGTTTACTTTTGTCCTTGCATTTATTCAAAGACCTCCTAAGTGAAGAGGCATTGGCAGACACAAGGGATGTGCAATCCATCCCCTGCTATTCTGTGTGTCATCTGCTTTGCTCACACCACTGTGTTGATGCATTGCAGTTATTAACCCAAGATCATTGTACAATGAGTCAGTGTCATATGTGTAGAAGGGTTCCCACTTTCTGAACCCACACATTCTTGTCTTAAGCTCTCCCAGGCCAGGGATAAGAGCTGTGAAGTCTCATCTTCACTCACCTTTCATCAGCTTCACCCTAACTCTCAATGTTAGGGTTAAGAGCTAACATTACCCTGTTACAGAGGTTTGTTTGTCGAGGTTGATATGACCCCTCGACTAAAACCTAACCTTGATTGAGCCCATTGATTGCATATAGTGTGTGCTATTTGTGCTTGTGTGTTTGCTTTTAGCTTGCTTCCTGTGCAAGTTAGGTTTAGTTTGGCTTGCTTCCTGTGCAAGTCATGTTTAGGATAGGCTTGCTTCCTGTGCAAGTTAGATAACAACCTTAACTTAGGGATGATTTTGCATGATAACATCTAGGCTCGAGTCGTAGTCTCCCTAGTTGTGTCTCCCTCTGTTATCTGGTTAGGCTAGACCTGTGTCCCTGCGTAAGGGAACTACGTCGCCCTGATCCTCATACCAGATGAGGTACGTAGGCAGGAGATTGAGCTGATCTCTCCGGGCGCCTTTTCTTTTCTTTTTAACCTTTAGGTCTCCACACTCTTTGTGTGTGTTCGGTTCGGATGCTGATGTAAGTCCAGTGATTGGCATTCGGGCTCCACGTTTGCCTTCTTGTGTGTGTTTTGGTTTGGATGCTGATGTAAGTCCAGTGATTGGCATTCAGGCTCCACGTTTGCCTTTGCCTGTGTTTGTTTGTGTGCGTGTTAGCCGAGCTACGAATGCTCTGATTCTCCTTCGTCCAAGGAGATACGTATGCATAGGATGCGATATCCTAGCGAGCATGGGTCGTTTCCCCAGTCCGAACTACTTAGACTCTGATGTCTATGCTTGATAGACTAAGTAGGCCCAGGATGCGATATCCTGCCGAGTCAGTTTCAGTCTGTTTTCTTGTGTCTCTTTCAGCCAGTGTGTGTGTGTGAGCAGTGTTTTAGCAACCGTTTTCCTTCCTTTTGTGCGTGGATCCCGTCGAGTACGACGGATGCGTAGGGGTGCTAATACCTTCCCTTCGCATAACCGACTCCCGATCCCATTCTCTTTGGTCGCGAGACCACGTCTTTTCCAGGTTTACTCTGAGCGTTTCCTTTCCCTCTTTTGGGATAAATAACGCACGGTGGCGGCTCTATTGTTCTTGTTTCCCGCCGGTTTTTCGCGTAATGCGACAGCTGGCGACTCTGCTGGGGATAAAGAGAAGTTGACCTCTTGCTGGTCCATCTTCCCTAAGCGAGTCTCTCCTAGCGTTCTCTAGGTTAGGGCTTTGGTTGCTTTTTGCTGTGTTATTGATTGCATTCATTGTTTACTGTTTGCATTTATTGTTTGCATTAATGTTTGCATTCATTCATATTCATCTGCTGTGCTGGCTGTGTTTCTCTGTTTGGGGTGGGAGTCACTTGAGGTAAAAGGCCCAATACCCAGGCCATGAGTGAAATCCAGGATGCTTAGGAATAGAGTGATTCATGGGAAGCGGGTGGTATTGCGCCACTTAGCGGAACATTGATATCACGAGCAGTTCAGACCCTGGTGGGATATTGTCGTTACATACTTCAGGTGTGTATATGACGATATTCTGCGAAAGGTTATTTATGCTGCGTTTCTCTTGACCTTACCCTGGCCTAGACGACACCCGTGAGTGGGGAAGGGTTTGATCATTATTACAGGTACCGTTGGTGACTTGTGGTTCTGTTGGTGACTTTGGGTTCAGATGACAGTTCTCAGTGGACTTTGGGTTTCAATTGAATTTGGGTTCTGAGTTTAAACCGAAGCTTCGACCTTGTGTTCAGAGATGCACGGCCAGCCAGTTGTGTCTGCATCATGTGCATCATAGCATATTTTATTTTCAAAAGATACGCAATAAAAAAAAAAGAAAAAAAAGAAGAAAAAAAGAGAAAAAAAAACTAATCTCTGCATGCATATCATTTCTCAGGTACATTCCAGAGCTTGTTCACTAATAGAGATGGCAACAGTCCCAGAGCCGAAGCGGAAGACCTGTTCCTACAGCTTTCATCGTGAGCCGTTGACTTCATTGATCGAGTTGAGTAGCCTGATAATCAGTGGTAACCAGAAGGGGTTCATTGACCAGTATGGGGATATCCTGACGCTGTTGAAGATGGTAGTCGACCCGGTGCCGTTGCAGACCCTTCTTCAGTTCTACGACCCGGAGCTTAGATGTTTCACCTTTCAAGACTATCAGTTGGCGCCTACTCTCGAGGAGTATTCTATTTTGTTGGGTGTCCCGATTCAGCATCAGGTTCCTTTCTTGGACGTACCGAAGGAAGTTGATTTCGGAGTTGTTGCCAGAACTCTCCAGTTGAGTGTCAAGGAAGTCTGTGATAATTGGAAGCCCAGTGGGGATGTTGTGGGTCTGCCGTTAAAGTTTCTGCTGAGAGTTTCCAGAGGAGAAGCAGAGAAGGGGAATTGGGAAGCTTTTCATGCCCAGTTTGCTGCCATGATCTATGGGATCGTCCTATTCCCGAGCATGCCCAATTTCATTGACCATGCTGCCATCAGTGTCTTCATTGGAAGGAATCCAGTTCCCACTCTGTTAGCTGACACTTACTATGCTATTCACAGTAGGCATGGTAAGGGTGGAGCTATCAGGTGCTGTCTACCTCTTCTGCTCAGATGGTTCATGTCTCACCTGCCAGTTAGTGGACCCTTTGTGGATGCTCAGAGCACTCACAAGTGGACTCAGAGGGTCATGTCGCTCACCTCTTATGACATCAGATGGCAATCTTACCGGATGGATGTGCGGGATGTTATTATGAGCTGTGGAGAATTCCGGAATGTGCCACTCGTGGGGACCAAAGGTTGCATAAATTATAATCCAGTTCTTTCTCTTCGTCAGTTAGGGTTTGTAATGAAGGGAAAACCACTTGAGGCTGAGGTAGCTGAAAGTGTGTATTTTGAGAAGCAGAGTGACCCGGCTAGATTGGAGCAGATAGGAAGAGCTTGGAGGTCTGTTGGAGTTAAGGATGGAGCTGTCTTAGGGAAAAAGTTTGCCATTGCTATGCCTGATTACACTGATTGGGTAAAGAAGAGAGTGGAAACTTTGTTGTTACCCTACGATAGGATGGAGCCGTTGCAGGAGCAACCGCCTTTGATCCTTGCCGAGAGTGTGCCTGCTGAGCACTATAAACAAGCCTTGATGGAGAATCGCCGGTTGAGGGAGAAGGAGCAAGATACCCAGATGGAGCTCTACAAAGCCAAAGCTGATAGGTTGAACTTGGCCCATCAACTCAAGGGAGTGCAAGGAGAAGACGCTAACAAAGTGAGAAACAAGAAGAGATCATACGAGGAGATGGAATCCATGTTGGATGCAGAACACCGGGAGTGCTTAAGACTGCAAAGAGCCGAAGCCAGCTATCAGAAGAAGATCAGAGACTTGGAGAAGCAACTCAAAGACAAAGACATCCAATTGAAGAAAGAGGTGGATTTGAGGCGGACATCAGAGGAATACCTTGGAGGAGAAGTTATGGAGCTTAGAAGGAAATTGAAGGAGAAGATCACCCCTCTACCAGAATGTTCAGAATGCACACTGTTGATAGACCAGTGCCAGTACTTGAAGACTCTCATTCCGGAAGACCGTTTGTCTTAGCGTGTACCTTTGATGTTTATGTTGAGGATCACCTCCAGGCTTGTTGGATGGGATTCATCGTACTCTGTGTATTCGAATATTTGTTGACTTGGTTGTATGATCTTTTTACTCTTATTTATGGATAAGGTTGTTGGTGTTTCCTATTGTTCTCATTTACCTTGTATTTTGTTGTTCTCCTGTTGCTGCAGGTTGCCATCTTTTGAGGATGGATCAGGCTCTTTGAATGCTTGAGAAATGAGCATATCATGTGCATCATACACATCATTAACATCATACTCATATCATTTGCATAACAGGTGTTCTTGTGCCGACTTCTCACTTTGATTCTTGTGTTCAGGCAGGATAGCTGATCAAAGACCGCATCGCTACTCAACGAGACTCAACCACCAAAGGAACATGGATCAAGTACAAGCTGAGTTAGCTGAGATGAGGGCTAACATGGCCCAGTTCATGCATATGATGCAAGGGGTCGCACAAGGACAAGAAGAACTCCGAGCTCTAGTTCAGAGGCAAGAAGCTGTAATTCCACCACCCAACCAAGCCCTGCCAGAGGGAGGCCCGATCAATGACAACCCTACTGCGGCTGTGCCCATCAACAACTATGCTATAGGGGACGAATTAAGAGGTATTCGAGTCAACGGTCAACCGATTGCTCCAGAGACCGCCAATGCCAGAGTAGTCCGTGCCCCGGCCCGTAATCAGGCTCCGATGGTGGACAAACAAGAGGATATCTTCACTATGCTCAGTGAAGACGAAGACGTTATGGGAAGGGTTGATGAGAGAGATCGCAAAGTTGAGGCCCTTGCTGAAAAGATCCGGGCTATGGAATGTCAAAACTCTCTCGGTTTTGATGTTACTAATATGGGGTTAGTGGAAGGCTTGAGAATCCCGTATAAGTTCAAAGCACCGTCCTTCGACAAATACAACGACACTTCTTGCCCTCGCACTCATGTGCAAGCATACTATCGAAAGATTTCGGCGTATACTGACGACGAGAAGATGTGGATGTACTTTTTCCAAGATAGCCTATCTGGGGCATCTTTGGACTGGTATATGGAGTTAAAAAGAGATTCGATCAGATGCTGGAGGGATTTGGGAGAAGCGTTCCTCAGACAGTACAAACATAACATGGACATGGCACCTAGCCGGACTCAGCTGCAGAGTCTGTGCCAGAAAAACAACGAGAGCTTTAAAGAGTATGCCCAGAGATGGCGTGAACTTGCTGCAAGAGTTCAACCCCCTATGCTGGAAAGGGAGTTGACAGACATGTTCATTGGCACTCTTCAAGGTGTGTTTATGGACCAGATGGGAAGCTGCCCATTCGGTAGTTTTTCTGATGTCGTCATTTGTGGCGAGAGAACTGAAAGTCTGATCAAGGCCGGCAAAATTCAAGATGTGGGTTCTTCCTCGTCATCAAAGAAACCTTTCTCTGGGGCACCTCGCCGTAGAGAAGGTGAAACCAATGTTGTACAACACCGAGGGAATGTGTACAGAGGAGGTGTAAATAGAGATCAATATCGCCCGGTTGCTGCAGTGACCATTCCTGCACCTCAACCTCGGCAACAACAACAACAAAGAGTTCAACAACCGCAACAATAACAACAACAACAACAACAACAACAACGTCCGTATCAGCCCAGACAAAGAATGCCTGACCGACGTTTTGATCCGCTACCAATGTCATACGCAGAATTGTTGCCCGAACTACTCAGGTTGGGGTTTGTTGAGTTGCGTACAATGGCTCCACCAACAGTATTGCCTCCCGGATACGACGCCAATGTCCGTTGCGACTTTCACTCCGGGGCACCAGGGCACCATACTGAGAAATGCCGGGCTTTCCAGCACAAGGTCCAAGATCTGATCGATGCCAAGGCGATCAACTTTGCTCCGGTACCTAACGTTGTGAACAATCCTATGCCTCAGCATGGTGGGCATAGGGTAAACAATATTGAAGGGGAAGCTGAAGATCTAGTTGATAGTGTTGATGATGTTCAGACTTCTCTGTTAGTTGTGAAGGGCCGTCTGCTGAATGGGGGTGTCAACCCGGGTTGTGATGAGGGCTGTTTTAATTGTATTGAAGCTGATAATGGTTGTGACCAGTTGAGGGCTGGTATTCAAAAGCTGATTGACGAGGGATGTGTTCAATTCAGTCGGGCTGTCAGAGATAATGGGTCAGTGTCAACTGTTACCATCTACTTTAAACCGTCTGAAGGACGAGGACAAGGGGTTGTTAGTACATCTGCAACAGGTGGTACCCCAGTTACCATTTCTGCTCCGGTAACCATCAATGCTCCAACTACTATCGTGGCGTCTGGGAGAAGACCAGTTGAGAATAGTAGGGCTGTGCCTTGGAGTTATAATAACGCCTACCGCAGCAATAGAAGGGCTGATAATCAGACGAGGCCAGTAAGTCAAACGCCTGTGACGATCAGTGCACCCAGTAGAACTCCGGCCGTTGTAAGTCCAGTTGTGGACAATGTTGGTGGCCCGGGTGGTTTTACTAGAAGCGGACGACTGTTTGCGCCTCAGCCGTTGAGAGATGCCAATGCTGAGGCATCTGCTAGGGCGAAAGGCAAACAGGTTGTTGTTGACGAAGAACCGGCTCAGAAGGAGGCTGAGGGTTTATTTGAAAAGGACGTGGAGGAATTTATGAAGATCATAAAGAAGAGTGACTACAAGATCATAGATCAGCTCAACCAGACTCCGTCCAAAATTTCAATTCTCTCTTTGCTGCTGTGCTCTGAGGCACATCGTGATGCCTTGTTGAAGATGCTGAACATGGCGTATGTACCTCAAGAGATTTCTGTCAATCAACTGGAAGGTGTGTTGGCCAACGTGAGCACCAGGCATGGTGTAGGATTCACTGACCTAGACTTAACGCCTGAGGGTCGCAATCATAACAAAGCCTTGCATATCACTATGGAGTGCAAGGGGGCAGTGCTGTCTCACGTATTGGTAGACACCGGGTCGTCGTTGAATGTCTTACCGAAGCAGATTCTGAAGAAGATTGATGTTGAAGGAGTTGTGCTCACTCCCAGTGACCTTATTGTGCGTGCATTTGATGGATCCAAACGTTCTGTGTTTGGTGAAGTTACCTTGCCAATGAAGATAGGTCCAGAGGTTTTCGACATCATTTTTTATGTTATGGACATTCAACCCGCCTACAGCTGTCTGTTGGGGCGTCCTTGGATTCACGCAGCAGGAGCAGTCTCGTCAACTCTCCACCAAAAACTCAAGTATGTCTGGAACGGCCAAATTGTGACCGTGTGTGGCGAAGAAGAGATTCTGGTGAGTCACTTATCCTCGTTCAAGTATGTCGAGGTAGATGGCGAGATCCATGAAACATTGTACCAGGCATTTGAGACCGTGGCTCTGGAGAAGGTAGCCTATGCTGATCAGAGGAAGCCTGGTGCTTCGATTGCTTCGTACAAGCAGGCCAAGGAGGTTGTTGATTCCGGCAAAGCTGAGGGCTGGGGCAAGATGGTAGACTTGCCTGTCAAGGAAGACAAGTTCGGTATCGGATATGAGCCTCTCCAAGCAGAGCAGAGCATGCAGACGGGTCCGAGTACCTTTACCAGCGCTGGGCTGATGAATCATGGCGACGTCTTTGCAACCGGTGGTGAAGACTGTGACAGCAACTGTGATTTAGACATCTGGGTTCGCCCGTGTGCCCCAGGGGAGTCTATCAACAACTGGACGGCTGAAGAAGTGGTCCAAGTTACTCTTCAGACAGAGTAATTTTCCTTTGTTTTTTCATTTTGCATGAAAACCCTACGTCCTGCCCAAGGCGTAGTGGTTCATTGTAGGGCCTCATCATGTTTTAATGATTATCATGAATAAAGGACGTTTTGCAATCAAATTTTGTGATCCCTGTCTTTCTATTTTTTGTTTTCACTTTTCCTAAAAAACAATAAAATGGCAATGTTTTTGTTTTTTGTGACTTTATTGAACTCTTTTTCTAAAACAAAACATTAAAACATGCAGAAGTGACCTTATGGCATCCACTATGAACAATCCTGTTATGGCTCAGTATGATTTTGATAATCCCATCTACCAAGCCGAAGAGGAGAGTGAGGAAGACTGTGAACTCCCCGCAGAATTGGTCAGATTACTGAAGCAGGAGGAAAGGGTCATCCAACCTCATCAGGAGGAGTTGGAGATTGTTAATCTGGGTACTGAGGACGCCAGAAGAGAGATCAAGATTGGGGCTGCTTTAGAGGACTCTGTCAAGAGGAGGCTGATCGAGATGCTGAGAGAATATGTGGAAATATTCGCCTGGTCATATCAAGATATGCCTGGGTTGGATACAGACATTGTGGTGCATCGACTACCCCTCAGAGAAGAGTGTCCGTCGGTCAAGCAGAAGCTTCGCAGAACTAGTTCTGAGATGGCTGTCAAGATCAAGGAAGAGGTTCAGAAGCAGTGGGATGCGGGTTTTCTGGCTGTTACCAGTTATCCACCGTGGGTAGCCAACATCGTTCCTGTGCCAAAGAAGGATGGCAAAGTCAGAATGTGTGTCGACTACCGGGATTTGAACAGAGCAAGTCCGAAAGACGATTTCCCATTACCTCACATCGATGTATTGGTGGATAATACGGCTCAATCCTCAGTATTCTCTTTCATGGACGGTTTCTCGGGCTATAATCAGATCAAGGTGGCGCCAGAGGACATGGAAAAGACGACATTCATTACACCTTGGGGCACATTCTGCTATAAGGTGATGCCATTTGGGCTGAAGAATGCCGGTGCTACCTATTAGAGGGCAATGACGACTCTCTTTCATGACATGATGCACAAAGAGATTGAAGTGTACGTGGATGATATGATTGCGAAGTCGCAGACAGAAGAGGAGCACCTGGTTAATTTGCAGAAGTTGTTTGACAGATTGGTCAAGTTCAAACTAAGGCTGAATCCGAACAAGTGTACGTTTGGGGTGAGATCAGGGAAGCTTTTAGGCTTCATTGTCAGTGAGAAAGGGATTGAGGTTGATCCAGCAAAAGTCAAAGCTATTCAAGAGATGCCTGAACCGAAAACGGAAAAGCAAGTTCGTGGGTTTTTAGGGAGGTTGAACTACATTGCAAGGTTCATATCTCACCCAACTGCCACGTGCGAACCAATTTTCAGATTGCTCAGAAAGAATCAAGCAATCAGGTGGAATGATGACTGTCAGAAGGCGTTTGACAAGATAAAAGAGTATTTACAGAATCCTCCAATCCTGATCCCTCCAGTGCCAGGGAGACCTCTGATAATGTACCTATCAGTAACCGAGAACTCGATGGGGTGTGTATTGGGGCAGCATGACGAGTCTGGTCGAAAAGAGCATGCCATATACTACCTTAGCAAAAAGTTTACCGACTGTGAAACAAGATATTCACTGCTCGAGAAAACTTGCTGTGCTTTGGCCTGGGCTGCTCGCCGACTGAGGTAGTATATGTTGAACCATACTACCTTATTGATTTCTAAGATGGACCCAGTAAAGTACATCTTTGAGAAGCCGGCTCTCACAGGACGTGTTGCCCGTTGGCAGATGATCTTAACAGAGTATGATATCCAGTACACGTCACAGAAGGCCATCAAAGGTAGTATTCTGTCGGACTATCTCGCCGAGCAACCGATCGACGATTATCAGCCTATGATGTTTGAATTCCCTGATGAAGACATCATGTATCTTAAGATGAAAGATTGCGAAGAGCCTCTTGTCGAGGAAGGACCGGATCCTGATGACAAGTGGACACTGATGTTTGATGGGGCTGTGAATATGAATGGCAACGGTGTTGGGGCAGTGCTCATTAATCCTAAAGGTGCTCATATACCTTTCTCTGCCAGATTGACTTTTGACGTCACCAACAATGAAGCTGAGTATGAGGCTTGTATCATGGGCATAGAAGAAGCCATCGACCTGAGAATCAAGACTCTTGACATTTATGGAGATTCCGCTCTAGTGATCAATCAGGTCAATGGAGATTGGAATACGAACCAGCCGCATTTGATTCCGTATAGAGATTACACCAGAAGAATACTGACGTTCTTCAAGAAGGTGAAGTTGTATCATGTCCCCCGGGACGAGAATCAGATGGCTGATGCTTTGGCTACTTTATCGTCCATGATCAAAGTTCATTAGTGGAATCATGTGCCACATGTTGCGGTGAACCGATTCGAGAGGCCTACATATGTGTTTGCAGCCGAGGCTGTTGTGATTGATGAGAAACCGTGGTACTATGACATCAAGAACTTCCTTAAGACTCAGGAGTATCCTGAAGGTGCGTCAAAGAATGATAAGAAGACCCTGAGAAGGCTAGCTGGAAGCTTTTATTTGAATCAGGATGATGTGTTGTACAAGAGGAACTTTGACATGGTCTTGCTCAGATGCGTGGATAGACACGAAGCAGACATGTTGATGCAAGAAGTGCATGAAGGTTCGTTTGGTACACATGCTGGTGGTCATGCAATGTCGAAGAAATTGTTGAGAGCCGGTTATTACTGGATGACTATGGAATCCGATTGTTTCAAATATGCTCGGAAGTGCCATAAATGCCAGATTTATGCTGACAAGGTACATGTACCACCAAGCCCGTTGAATGTCATGAACTCGCCTTGGCCGTTTGCCATGTGGGGCATTGACATGATTGGGAAGATTGAGCCTACTGCTTCCAATGGACATCGCTTCATCTTGGTTGCAATTGACTACTTCACAAAATGGGTAGAAGAAGCTTCTTATGCTAATGTTACCAAACAAGTGGTTGTCCGGTTCATCAAGAAAGAAATCATTTGTCGTTATGGAGTTCCTGAGAGAATCATCACTGACAATGGTTCGAATCTCAATAACAAGATGATGAAAGAGCTTTGCAGAGATTTCATGATTGAACATCACAATTCTTCTCCTTACAGACCGAAGATGAATGGTGCTGTAGAGGCGGCTAACAAGAATATCAAGAAGATTGTGCAGAAGATGGTCGTGACATACAAGGATTGGCATGAGATGCTGCCTTTCGCTTTACATGGGTACCGTACCTCTGTACGTACGTCGACCGGGGCAACCCCGTATTCCCTTGTGTATGGTATGGAAGCAGTCCTACCTGTTGAAGTGGAGATCCCTTCTCTGAGGGTTTTGTTGGATGTCAAGCTGGACGAAGCCGAGTGGATTCGGACAAGGTTTAATGAGTTAAGCCTTATCGAAGAGAGACGGTTAACAGCTGTGTGCCATGGGCAGTTATATCAGAGAAGGATGAAGCGAGCCTTTGATCAGAAAGTGCGTCCTCGGAGCTATCAGATCGGTGATCTAGTTTTGAAGAGGATCCTTCCTTCTGGTACAGATAACAGGGGCAAGTGGACTCCTAATTATGAAGGTCCATATGTTGTGAAGAAGGTTTTCTCCGGTGGAGCCTTGATGCTTACAACTATGGATGGTGAAGATTTTCCATCCCCTGTGAACTCAGATGTAGTTAAAAAATACTTCGCATAAATTGACCCGCTGGACAAAAAGAATAAAAGAGTCCAGGCAAAAAAGGGCATCCCGGCGAACCAAAAAACAGAAAGAAAAGGTTCGGGCAAAAATTAGGGATAAAAATGAAAAGAATTTGTACACCCGGTAAGTCGAAAACCCGCAAGGGCGGCTTAGGCAAAAATGGGTATCCCGGTGGATTGAAAACCCGAAAGGGCGATCCAGCCAAAAGAGGGATTAAAGCGAAGACTACAGTCTGAGTTATCTGTACTTCATCGCGCTTCAGTCGTCTGCCATATCGAGAGATGTGATCGGTCCAGTCATTCTTCTCAGAAAGCAAGGAAAAATGGGAGAAAAAATTGATGATCTATGAGTTATAACAAAGTTGGGAAACAGTGGATGCCGTGTTCACATTGCCATTAGGATAGTTTATTTTCCTTTTGTGCGCAATTACCTCTTCCTAGGAATTGCTTCCCAATGTATTTGCCTTTTCAGGCACATTTTCAATCAATAAAAGTCGTTATTCAGATAAATAGCTCTTTGTTTTTATTTTTACTGTTTTGTTTGCAAAAACGTCCGAATTTTTTGATAAACATTGCATATAAAAACATGAAGGCTGAACAATCACTTGCAGAAAGATAAAACATTTGAAAATCATTTTGAATGTTGAGGACACTTGAGCGTATCTTGTCCATGTATCCCCTAGGGGCATTGGTTGTTCTGTTTTGCAGGTCGTCATCTGTGAGCATTCCCCAACAGTTATTTCCCGGAGCAGAGTTCATCCTACTTGTGGATCGTTTGGGACTTTCCCTAGTGAAGTTGCCGGTTTGTCCCTAGCAAGTTGCTTCATTACTCCCCAGCTAGTTGCCTTGTTTTCCCCTAGCGGAGTTGTATTGATGGTTTCTCAGCACAGTTGTCCTGTGTATTCCCCGGCGGAATTTTCATCATTTTGCATCTTGCATGTAGTGATCATTGCATCCTCAAATTGCGTAGCATTCCCATTCCATATGGGGCATTACGCCATAGAAAAATTCAAACATATGCATTCATGTGTTAACCCTATCAGACCGTATCCCCGGCAGAGGCGGATCATTTTGTTCAACATCGGTACAGCACGTCTGCTACAGTTGCTTTGACAGCATTCAGGATTGATATCCCCACAGAGGTTTATTTCCTCACCCGTCCGCGAACGGAAAGCTTGTCTCTCTCCAGTGAGACCCCCAGCAAGTGGTCAGCCTTGCCTTGACGTACTTAAGATGTCATTCTTGTGATACCGGTAGGTGTCATTTCAGCACCCGCGTGTGTTCTTTGTTTGGTGTCGGTAAACACCATTGTTTCGGTGTCGGTAAACATCGAGTCCCACCCCAGTCATCGGTAAATGTCTGGTCATTTTTTGGATGTCGGTAAACATCATCTTTCGATGTCGGTAAACATCGAGTCCCACCCCAGTCATCGGTAAATGTCTGGTCATTTTTTGGATGTCGGTAAACATCATCTTTCGATGTCGGTAAACATCGAGTCCCACCCCAGTCATCGGTAAATGTCTGGTCATTTTTCGGATGTCGGTAAACATCGAGTCTCATCCCAGTCATCGGTAAATGTCTGGTCGCCTTTGTTTGATGTCGGTAAACATCATCTTTCGATGTCGGTAAACGTCAAGTTTTTTCCAGTCATCAGTAAATGTCTGATAATTCCCCCAGCTAGAGATTCCCAGTAGAGTCGTCGGTAAACGTCCTGTCTAGGTTTCCTGTTACAAGTATTTGTTTTTACTTCCCCGGTAAAGTGTCCACCTCTCCGTTGGTGTCGATAAATATAGTCTTACCCCCCAGTCATCGGTAAATGTCTGGTCATTTTCTTTGATGTCGGTAAACATCATCTTCCGATGTCGGTAAACATCGAGTCTCATCCCAGTCATCGGTAAATGTTTGTCGTGCGTTATTTTCTTGTTGATAGGATCGAAATCCCCAAGAGTCGTTGGTAAACGTTTTGTCTGATTCCAAATACAATATATCCTTTTCCTCCCCAAGTGGAGACGCCATCGGTAAATGGCCCCATTTTCTTCGATATCGGTAAATATCGAGTCCCTAGTTGGAACATCCATCGGTAAATGGTTTTGTTGAAGTTGATATCGGTAAATGTCAAGTTGCTTTGAAGCCACCATCGGTGAATGGTCTTGCTTCCTTTTAAACATCAAGTTGTTTCCCAGCAGCCATCGGTAAATGGTCTCGCTGAAGTTGATATCGGTAAATATCAAGTTTCCAGTATTTAGCCATCGGTAAATGGTTTTGCTTTTCTGAAGTTGTCGTGCAGCCGTCATCAGTAAATGATTTGGTTTTTCTTGTATCATATCCAGCATGTGCAAATTTCTACGGTTCTTTGGTATTCAATCCCTGTGTACCTTGAAAGTCTGATAGCCGTTGCTCTCATCCGTTCAGGTTCCCAGCTGATTGAATAGGGGCAGCTGTAGCACCTCAAATTTGCACCTACTTTTTGTACATACATTCTCATATTAGGTCATTAACATAACATAGTCCACTGCATAGCATTGCATTATCCTTTGCCCAAGTGCAGGTCCATCAGACAAAATTAGGTCAAACTGGTCAGGAGATCAGTCAATCAAGCAAGCAAGTGCCATTTCCATTGAGACAAGCCCCTAGGGTTGGTCCAACACGTTCACATGACCTAGGGGTCCTTTTGAAGTGGTGTGGTCAAGGATTGGGTGCTCAGAAGTCATCAGTTATTGTTCAGTCCATCAGAAGCCCTAGAAAGTCAACTATGGTCAACTGTGGTCAACTGTGCTTGATTTTATGGATTTGAAGGTGGGAGATGGTTTGAAAGGCTTCATTCATGTCCATACAAGTCTCATTTGACATTTCAAAGATCAAGATTGGAGAAAATAAAGTCAGACAAGAAGTTTCCTAAAATAGCAGGTGACTTGTAATTGGAAATTGCCAAAAATGGAAAGTTTTGCTCCTCAAATTTACATCATCATACAAGCTTCAAATGAATTTTTGTCCAACATGAAAGTTGAAGATCTTGTTCTCACCTTTCCAAAAAGTCCAAGAACACTCATTTCTCATTTATGGTTGGCAAGTTATGATCAAATCATTTTCAGAAATTTTTGAACTTCAAAGTGGCATATCTTCCAAACCATTTCGCCAAATTGAGTGAGGTTTTTTGCTACAAGTCACATTTGATATGCTCTATCCAAATCCTTCATCACAATTTACCAAAAATCATCCAAGCAAAATGGCCTTTTTCAAGTGGCATGAATTAAAAAAGAGAGGTGAAAAAATGAGCTTTCAATTTAAGCCTTGCCAATGCTTTTCACCATTTGCCAATGTTCAGGAATCATATTTGGGGTATGCCTAAGCCCAATTTCGTGCATTAACATGCACCCCATGCAATTTGAGTGTTTTTTTTAGCAAATGACCAAAACACTTTCATTAAGCCAAATTCACTTACCATTCCACTAACCACACTTAAGCATTACTAATCAGAGTATATAGTGCACATTTTCAGTCTGAAAACCCTAGCCACAACACACAAACCAGATCAAAAAACTTCATTTTCTCTCAAGCTCTCATTTCCTTACTTGAACTTTTTTCTGAAAATCTCCAAAAGAGCTCGTGCCCTGTTGATTGTTTCATCATTTACCATCATTTTGGAGGCCTTTGCAAGCTTTGTTTCACAACTGTAGAGCAAGAAATTACCACTGTTGCATTGAACCATTTCCATGGCAGTTGGATCTTTGAGCTGGAATTGAGGTAACTGGGCTTTCAATACTCATTCATTCATCATCTGGAGCATCAAGAAGTTGCTGTTTCCACTAGTCACGGCCAAACAACCACTGTTCCATCACTGTCCTGCAGATTAGGTAAAATTTCGAATCACACTATTCTCAAAATGTTGACATGCTTTGGATAGATCTTGCCTTTCTGGTTATACTGAACTTTAAATCGTGGAAAATGGTCAAGTATTTTGAAAGTTATGTTGTCATGAAATTTCATATGTGAATGTTATGTTGCTTGTTGCTTCCTTGTTAGTTCGAATTAGGGTTAATGATGGTTGTATTATTGATGTACTCTGCAAGATGATTCGAATGATGTTTTCATTTTCCAAAACTGGAACAAAAGTTCATCACCATTGATGAACAAGATGAACTGTGCATAAACCCTAGTTTCTGTAAACCCAGAATCGCGTTTGGCCATTTGGAGCTTTTGTTTTGCATGAATTTACTGTTTTATTGCCATGCGCGAATCAGAGGACGACACCTCCTTAAGTGAAACGCAGAGTTTCACTTAAGGGACCGGGTTATTACGAAATTGCCACTGCCGGTTTTCATTTTATTTAAATCATTTCATTATTTCAATATTTATTTCATTTGATATGCCAATCTTCCAAAAATCATAAGTCACTCATTTTTAATCCAAATTTGGTGGGATTTTTTGTGAAATGCTCCTCATGATCTCTAGTTTTTTATGATGATTTTTCCAGATTTTTTGCATGTGTGGATTCTAAAATGTGCTAGGGTTTGTTCATGTTGTCCATTTTGTGTATGCTTTGCCAAATTGCTTGTGAAATGATGATACATGATCCAATGCCTCTCAAATTTTTTGTGCTTAAACTAGACATGTTCATGGTGATTTTGGTATAGAGTTTGTAACTTTATCATTGCAGGTTGTGGAGATATGATTTTTTGAATAGAGGTGTGACAATTTGTGTCACACCATGCATGTCCAACTTCATGATTTTAATCACCCTGCTTATTGAACTCAAAATGGTTTGAATTTTTGCATGAAGACACTTGTGCATGTTGAGAATGTGTGTGAATGTTTCTGGAATTTTTGAATGCATTTCCTATTTGATTGATAATTTCTCCCCTGTTTGACCAAATTGTTGACTTTTGTGACACATGATGCCATATGATTTGTGAAATTCTAATGCTTAATTGGATGGACGTGAAATTTAACATGTGGATTGTAGACATCTTATAGCTTGTCATGGTTTTAGTCCCATTCATTTATCATATGTTGTTTCTGTTTTATGATTAATTGAAGTTGGTGCATGTTTTGATGCTTTGTATGAGTATGCTTGAACTTGCTTTGACTTTCTGATTTTCATTGACCTACTTCTTTTGATCCAAATGAGCTGAAATTTGGTGTGCTTATCATGTTGTGGATGGTGTTTGATCATGATTTATTTGAGGATTTTTTGGAATGTTTGTGATTTAATTTGAGTTGAGACATTCTGTTGACTTCTTTGAGGTTCTGTATGCCATGCTTTGACCTAATTTGCTTGTGAAATGATAATGATGAATGATGTGAATGTGAAACCACTTGGGTGTGTTTCTTGATTGATTTATCTTGACTTTGGACACTTGTCCCTTGCTGTATTGAATTTTTTATCCCCTTTTGCCCTAGGCTTGTCCTAGTGGTCTTGTTGCTCATGTTTAAGCTTAGTTTTTCAGGTTAAGCAACAAATGCTTCAAAGAGATCAATACAAGTTGAATGAGTTTGATTGTTTATCATGAACTAACTTGTTTGTTTTGTAGGTTGCTTAGCTCACTTGTTATGAGCTTGTGCTTTGCACATATGCTTGACTGTGTTGTCTGTTGGCTTATGCTGTTTGTTTTAACTTTGTGTCTAGTATACTAATTGTGTTTGACTGATTTCAGGTACATTAGTTGCTATTAGTTCTTTGAGAACTTTGCTTTGCTTTGCTTGATAGAAATTTGCATTGAGGTATAATTTCCTTACTCCATGTAGTCTGGAAGACCTGGCCTGTTATTTGGCCAGGCACTTGTCTGAAGTCCTCCTTAAGAGGCAATGTTTGTGACTGTTTACTTTTGTCCTTGCATTTATTCAAAGACCTCCTAAGTGAAGAGGCATTGGCAGACACAAGGGATATGCAATCCATCCCCTGCTATTCTGTGTGTCATCTACTTTGCTCACACCACTGTGTTGATGCATTGCAGATATTAACCCAAGAGCATTGTACAATGAGTCAGTGTCATATGTGTAGAAGGGTTCCCACTTTCTGAACCCACACATTCTTGTCTTAAGCTCTCCCAGGCCAGGGATAAGAGCTGTGAAGTCTCATCTTCACTCACCTTTCATCAGCTTCACCCTAACTCTCAGTGTTAGGGTTAAGAGCTAACATTACCCTGTTACAGAGGTTTGTTTGTCGAGGTTGATATGACCCCTCGACTAAAACCTAACCTTGATTGAGCCCATTGATTGCATATAGTTGTGCTATTTGTGCTTGTGTGTTTGCTTTTAGCTTGCTTCCTGTGCAAGTTAGGTTTAGTTTGGCTTGCTTCCTGTGCAAGTCATGTTTAGGATAGGCTTGCTTCCTGTGCAAGTTAGATAGCAACCTTAACTTAGGGATGATTTTGCATGATAACATCTAGGCTCGAGTCGTAGTCTCCCTAGTTGTGTCTCCCTCTGTTATTTGGTTAGGCTAGACCTGTGTCCCTGCGTAGGGGAACTACGTCGCCCTGATCCTCATACCAGATGAGGTACGTAGGCAGGAGATTGAGCTGATCTCTCCGGGCGCCTTTTCTTTTCTTTTTAACCTTTGTGTCTCCACACTCTTTGTGTGTGTTCAGTTCGGATGCTGATGTAAGTCCAGTGATTGGCATTCGGGCTCCACGTTTGCCTTCTTGTGTGTGTTTTGGTTTGGATGCTGATGTAAGTCCAATGATTGGCATTCAGGCTCCACGTTTGCCTTTGCCTGTGTTTGTTTGTGTGCGTGTTAGCCAAGCTACGAATGCTCTGATTCTCCTTCGTCCAAGGAGATACGTATGCATAGGATGCGATATCCTAGTGAGCATGTGTCGTTTCCCCAGTCCGAACTACTTAGACTCTGATGTCTATGCTTGATAGACTAAGTAGGCCCAGGATGCGATATCCTGCCGAGTCAGTTTCAGTCTGTTTTCTTGTGTCTCTTTCAGCCAGTGTGTGTGTGTGAGCAGTGTTTTAGCAACCATTTTCCTTCCTTTTGTGCGTGGATCCCGTCGAGTACGACGGATGCGTAGGGGTGCTAATACCTTCCCTTCGCATAACCGACTCCCGATCCCATTCTCTTTGGTCGCGAGACCACGTCTTTTCCAGGTTTACTCTGAGCGTTTCCTTTCCCTCTTTTGGGATAAATAACGCACGGTGGCGGCTCTGTTGTTCTTGTTTCCCGCCGGTTTTTCGCGTAATGCGACAGTCATCAAAGAGGCCAAGATCTCAGTTGGAGTTTTGATGCTGCCTACCTGACTCTAAGCCTACGGGACTCTGTTCCTGCCTTGCTTGTATCCAATGTTGTTAGTGTTGGCATGGAGAGGTTAGCTTATTAATCTTGTGTTGGCACATTACTCATTATTTGCAATGGTTTGAGTATGGCATGAGTTACTCTTGCTGCATTCTGATATGGGCAGAGGTTCATGGTGAGTTCAAGTATTGGTTGTGGTCTCCCTCATGCTGCAAGACTACTTTGTTGACTTGAATTTGATACAAGTTTGATATGCTGACATGATGCAACCTAAATGTGACCTTCGCATATTAGGAGGTTCATGGAGCAATGGTGATGGATCAAACTGTTGGGTTTCTGGTGCATCACTTGGCAGATTGGTGTGGTGTTGATTTATGGACCTCAAATAGGCATGTCCTGACTTCATGTGGTTGCAGCAAGGAATGAGGTTTGTGTTGTTTTGATTCCCTTTTGGATTATGTGCCTTACAATTTGGATTTTGTTTTAGGCAACATAGCTTCTAGGTTCCACATTGCATTTCTCCATTGGCTTTGATGTGCAGTAGGCTCTAACTTGGGTGGTTTTGCAGCATAGCTTCACCTTGGTTTTGTGTCATAATTCTTGCAGGATTTTTTGCCATGATCTCATCTTATGGTTTACATGTTTGTACCATTCCGAGTTGGTAATTTTGCAGCAGATGGGCACTATATTTATTTGCTAACTTCACTTTGGAATTGTTTCTCATTATAGGTCATGGTTTCATGGAGGTTGGTGGTTGAACCAAGGTTGCATGACATCCAAAAAAAGGCTTTGGATCATCATGTGCAAAAGACAAACTCCAAGATCAAATGTCAAAGATTCAAGATTAGGAATGGGATTAGGATATAGACTTAGAGTTTTAGGACCTTTGGGGAAAAAAGGTTGAGTTGACTTTGGTCAAAGTTGATAAAAAAGTCAACTATTGACCGAAGTCTACCCTTGGTCAAAGTTGTAAAAATGTGTATTTTTCATGTAACGACTAATGTGATGGATTAAAATGGATTGAAGTTGATTTGAAATTAGTTTGAAATGGATTGAAAATGGTTTTCTTTTTGTACATGTATGCTTGATTTTGAAATGAAATGAACATGACATGACTTGTAACATGGAATGATCACATTACATGGCTCAAGAACAAGGCTATGACTTGATGAAATAAGACTAAGGCTTGAACATGAATTAACAGACTTGACCACCATTGGGGTTGTGATGCAATATGCTTTAGTAGTTTAGGTAGACAAGGCCATAGATGCACCAATAACAAGACATGGGTTGAATTCAAGACCAATGACCAAAATACAAACAAACCAAGAGTGAACCAAGTACTTGAAGTGATCAGATGAAATGACATGAATGGAGTCAAGCATGGGGACTGTGGCACCAAGGCTTGAGCCAAGATAAAAGGACAAGGATCAAGGTGGGCACCAATCATCAAATGGATGAAAGGTGGATGAAATTAGGGTTTTAGATGTCACCAGATGAAAAGTCAAGCTACAAAGTCCATCATGATCAATCCCTCCTTGATTAGGGTTCTGGTGAGGCTCACTTCCCCAATCAAGCCCTTTGAATCAAACTAGATGCTTCACAAACAAGTCTTCCAATGTATAAGCCCTTTCCAGGATTTTGATAGCCTAGACAAGGCCCAAAGAAGCTTCAAGAGACCCTTTCTTCATATCATCAAGGATTAGGGTTTTGGAGACCCCTGAAGATTGATTAGACAACCCCTTGTTGAATCTATACCTCCATCATCAAGAAATCAGGGTTTTACACCCCCTATGCTTTGATGCAAGTCCAAGTCACACTTTTGAAATGATTCCACAGACAAATCCTAGCTCCACAAGCCAAGAGTTTTGAATATATGGTGATCCACTAATGGAATGAATGATGCATATGAATGAATTGTTAATGTATGCAACTGGTTTCAAGTCAAGTGGTTGGATGGAAAGATGAAAAAGTGGAGGGTAAATTTTGGGGTGCAACAGTTGCGTATGTGCTCCTATCAGGTAAATATGACCAGATATAATAGTAGATGCTTGATACTAGAGGATGACAATATACCTCTTTAGTTATTTATCATTCAGGTCTTAGTGGACCCACTCTTATATGTAACACTGGGGAACATGTTGTTCTATGTTTTATTTTGTTGAATGTCTTATTTATTTTGAGGATTGTTGAACCAATTTCTTGTTCATTGTGGTTGAGATTTATATGTTAGCCTTATTGTTTTCCACTACTTATTTCTAAAAGTTTTATTTGTGGTTCTTTTATGCTATGTTGAAGCATAAGTGACACTCTATTTGTCGAGTTATAATGAATTATTTTATTAAATGCTGAGTTGGGGAAATAGGGTGTTACATAATGGTATTAGAGTCTGGTTGGCCCATCTGACCAGGTTGTGTTATTTTATATGTCCCCTGGTATGTGATATGCGCGTGAAACACTTTCGATGCTTGTTTGTTTTTCTAACCGCTTGCCAACAATAGTGGGATTGAAACAAGTGGGGTAGAAGCTTTTGCTTCTCTAAGATGGTCCAGGATTAGAGGGTTGGTCTAGCGTGTCATTGATTGCATGAGTGCAGGTGTTGTTGAAGTTGTGTTGTTTCTTGATCCCGAAGATATTGTGGAACTAAGATTTATGTATGACGGTCAGGTTAATATGTCTTTAAGGGAGAATGATCAGGTGCTCGTGATGTTCGCTTCCTTGAGAGTGGAGAACGATGTGGTGGCTAGTGATAATCCGGTGGTGTGTGAATTTTCTGATGTTTTCCCTGAACATATTTGTGACTTTCCTTCGGAACCCAAAGTTGAGTTCGTCACATATTTAGTACCTGATACTAGACCTGTGCTGATGGTTGCATATAGAATGTCTACATTAGAGTTGGGAGAGCTGAAAAAACAGTTAGAAAATTTACTTGAGAAAAAGTTTGTTAGACCTAGTGTGCCACCGTGGGGAGAACCGATGTTGTTGGTGAAGAATAAAGATGGTAACATGAGGTTGTGTGTTTACTATCGACAACTGAATAAGGTCACAATTAAGAACAAGTATCGTCTTTCTAGAATTGATGACCTTATGGATCAATTGGTAGGTGCTTGCATTTTCAGCAAAATTGATTTGAGATCGGGTTACCATCAGATTTGAGTGAAGGCTTAAGATATTCCAAAGACTGCTTTTAGAACCCAATATGATCACTATGAGTACTAAGTGATGTCGTTCGGTGTGTCTAATGCACCGGGTGTTGATGTTGGTGTTGATGTTGATGTTGATGATGATGCTGATGCATGTATGGTAGGGCAAAAAATCAGAGGAGTGATGTTGATGTTGATGTTGATGATGATGTTGATGCATGTATGATTGTTGAGAATGGCAAGTATAATTTTGTGAAGTGTTATAACAAATTTCATAATTAACACTGGTGGATTATTCTTCTGCATAAATATTAATATGCTATGTAAATATGTATGTTGTTGTCATGCTTGTGTAAATTATGCAATGGTGATTCATAATGTAAGCATGAAGATGTTGTGTCGTGTTGGTGGCCTTATTTGGCATCATTGCGCATTTGCCATGTATCATTTGCGTGTGAACTTCAGTTCGGTTGTGTGCTTTGGTTCAGTGGTGGAATCGGGAGTGAGTAGTTGATTCCCGTATGATGGAAATGGTGAAGCATTGTTGATTCAATGGTGAGTAACTAGTAACAATGTTGGCGTGCTCTAGTTCAGTGGTGGAATCGGGAGCAAGTAGCTGAATTCCCTAAATGGGGATTCGGTGAAGCGTTGCTGCTTTAATGGTGATGATCAACAATAATTTTGGTATGCTCTGGTCTAGTGGTGTGATCGGGAGCAAGTTGGACAATATCAGTAACAAACCTCTAATGCCCAAATGAGACGGTACCACATTCCATATAGGTGAGGTGTTGTCCCATTGCATATATATTTGCATTGTGATTGAGTTGATATTATCGTTGTGATGAATGATATCTTTGGATTATGATTGTTGATGTTGTATGGGTGACTGCTGGATAAGTAGTGTTGTTGTGAACTGATTATATCAACGATTGTGTTGTGTGATTTCTACCTTTGTCATGTTTTGCACCGCTAATTATTTGAGTGTATTCTCACCCCTTTTTGTTTGTTGTTGCGTCAGTGCTCCTCTTGGATACAAATGATTGGGTACAAAAGTAGATGTTTGATGCTTGATAGTAGAGGATGGTGATGTGTCTCTTTAGTTATCTATCGTTCAGGTCTTGGATATAAAACATGTTGTTCTATGTTTTCTTTTGTTCCATGTCTTATTTCTTTTGAGGATTGTTGAACCACTTTCTCATTCCTGGTGGTTGAGATTTATATGTTAAATTTATTGGTTTTCCGTTGCTTATTTCTAAAAAAATTATTTGTAATTCTTTTATGGTATGGTGAAACATGAGTGACATTGAATTTATATTGAATTATTTTATTAAATTCCGAGTAAGAGAAATAGATGTTACACTTACCATTAATCCAACTCAAAGAAATCCATCTAGATGCAAGTCCTCAAGGTGCAAATGAGTCCTCAAGGTGAATGAAACCCATATGGAACTGATAACAAATACAAATCTAGGTTAATAGCCAATGTCTACCAGCAGTTTGGATTTGATTTCAATAAAACATTTTCTTCATCAAGCAAACCACAATAAGATTTATACTTACATTAGCTCTCACATATAAGTGAGATCTCCAAAAAAATTAACATAAATTATTCCTTTCTCAATGGTTTCCATTTTTCAACCACCTTAATTTGTGCATCAAGATTTAGCTTTGGTGTGTAAACTGAATAAATCACTTTATGAGAAACTCACTCAAACACTCATTTAGTTTGGTTTCTGTCATAACAGGTGTGACAACTCATTGTTTGTTTACTCTCATCAAGGCATAACTATCTATTCACTAGTATATACATCATAGGGTGCGAATCACCCCTGACTCACAAACTGATTAACTCTCTTCATACCACACTTGCAGTGAAAAAGTTAGGCAAGCCTGAGTACTTCTTGGGAATAGAGGTCAAGAATTTGATCAACGGTTCCATGCTTCTCACATAATCCAAATACATAAAGGACCTATTAACTCAAGCCTAAATAAGCAATGCTAATGGTGTTTCCACTCCCATGTCAAGCAACTTAAAATTGATCTCAGTTGTATAGGTTCATGGTTGATGCTCTTCAACATGTCACCCTTAGTTGATTAGGCATTACTTTTATAGAAACTACATCTTTGATTGATCTTCGTATATAGCAGCAAGATTACCAGTAAGTGTAGGAACTTGTATACACCAGTATAAATATAGTATAGCCTTTGTAATGACTTGATCAATTAATACAAAAAACAAAAAAGTTTAGGTTCCATTGAATCCATTATGGAAATATTCTAATACTTATAGTCAAAAACTTTATCTTAACTTGCCATTTATTTTTTCATCAAGAAATCTTAAACGGTTAATGAAAGCTCACACTTTGTCCCATAACAATGGCCGAAAAGCTTAAAAATATATACTCAAGAAAAAGTAATAATCAATAAATACACTAATTACAACAATATAATACAACAGAGGGAGTGTATAAAATGCTCCAAATGAGTTTTAGTACATACTATAGTGCTGGAACTATATTACAATCATTGAAAAATTATAAAATAACTAATGATAGTTATTTTATAAATTTATTAATGGTTACTTCAAATCACTTCAGAGCATAACTATGTATACATGCAAACTATAAAACTATTTAGTGGAACCGAATATTTTACGTACAATGAAGTAAGCTATAACAGAAAATATGCGACGCTTGATGCGGCCTCTAATAGGAGGCAGGACTCGCTGGTTGCGATGCATCTTCTTCATTTTCTCCTCCATTTGATTCTATTTGGAAGAATCTTTTAGTTTGTAAGATTGAAGATATCATAGAAAACTTGAACTATAAATATATATATAAGTTGACGAGGATGAGAAGATGCTAGGAAAAGAGGATGAGAATATACAAGGAAAAGAGTCCCTAATTATGATATTTTAACTTTATTTAAGTGTTACATCAATATGCTAGCTGCACATAACAAACAAAATTAGACTTTGCATTTTAGTAAGATACTAATGTGACATTAATTTATAGAAGAGTGACTAAAACGTTACTATTGTCGGTGTGAAACTAAACACTTTCCTAACAGGGATAGTGATTGGAAGTGGGAACACATATGTTTCAATATTGAGGACACGAGGTTTGACATCTTTTCATCCACTTATTCTTATTTGATTCTCTAATCGTTTTTACTCTTTTGAATGAATGGATTCCCATGATTTCTTCTACTTTAAGTCTCTCATTTATTGAAATTGTGCAATTTTGGCCCAACAATTATTGTAACTGTGTGCGATCTAAATTTATTGAGGTAGAAACTATCTATTATAAGTGGAATATTCAATCATCAATTATATAAAATTAGAATATTAATATTTATTCGTTGAAGTCGTGATTTGGAATCTCGAAAAGATGAATAATCAGATATTTCTCTGTATCTCATACTCTCATTAACAACTTTCATCAGGGCAAGCTGTGGAGCCGTCAATTATGTTTCTGATTCTTATGATTACAAAAGGTAACTAAGCAATCATTTAATCAATCATCACCCATATGATTTCACATTCGATTCTTGATAATATTCATAGTAATGAAAACCTATTTCAACTGTTGTAGTTGCCACATGTAATATATAATTTTAAAAGCAAATATACCAACGGGTACACAACATGTTTTTTGGTCTCTACAAGCTTGATAGAAAGATCACCAATCCCCTCTAATTATGAAAATTCACTGTCAGAGCATACATCTAAGAAATAGTTTTCAAGTTGACAATCTAGTGCAAATAATTCAACTTGAGAAAACTCTGAAGAATAAAATTGAGCTAAACGAATCAACCTCTCCAAATCAATGTAGAAAATGAATCTCTTGGACTTAAACAAGCTACACAAAGGAGAAACCTGATATTCACTTCTGTAAAATGATTGTTCAACTCTTAAAGTTATCGATCAGTCACTTCATAAAACAATTCAACTTGAAAATGGTGTAAATTAGATACTTTTTCCATTTTTCTCTTTGACTTTTTTTGTGTCGATTGAAAAGTGTTATCCATATCTGAAATGTCAATATCATTATGCCCATAAAATAATGAAACATCCTTCAACAAAGAATCTCAACCATTATCTCTTATAGCTTGTGGCCTTATTTTGGACACTTTTACTAACTTCATAGCATTTATAATATCTTGATCACTTCTTTGTAATGCTTGAAATAAATCATGTGTAATTTCTAAAACTATTTTCATCAAGTGCAAGATGAAAATAAATTCAAAAGATTGCATATAATTCATTAACATTAGTGTTTCACCTTTTTTTTTTATCTAAATCCGTTCCATCTTCCTCAACCATTTCTAGCACATCAATCATAGAAGAGAATAGAGAAACTATACTAAGTAATGTACCATAATGTGAGCTTCATCTTGTCTCCCCCGCCTTCTTAATTGTTTCACCTTTGTAGCTTGACTTTCACGAAGAATATCTCGGAGCTTACGTGATGCTCCAATAACATTATACAAATTAGCAACCAAATTAAAAAATAAAGCATTTTAGAAGTTTTTTTGCTAATGTTAAAGAGCTAATTGGAGTTGATGGGCAAAACAATGAATAAAAAATGCAGAACAATTCTTTTTTTAAATCAAGCTTTTTAGGCCATTGTATTCACCCTGCATATTACTTGCTCCGTCATAGCTTTGTCCATGCATCATTGACAAACTTAATCCATATTTTGCAAATAATGACTCCAAAGTCATTTTCGATGTTAGAGCACTAGTATTTGAAACATGAACAATACCAAGAAAATGCTCAATAACTTTTTCCTCATTATTTACATAATGTATAATCACAACCATTTGCTCCTTCGCTGAGATCTCACAAGATTCATCAATTAAAATAGCAAATAAATCATCTCCAAGATAATCCAGTATAACTTGAGTAGTGACCGTTGCAGCAACTTTAACAATATCCTTTTGAATATCAGGAGATGTTAACTTAAGATTTCCACGACAATTCTTCCCAACTTTATAAATATCTTTATTATAGTTAACAATAAAATTCATAAGTTCAAGAAAATTCCCCTTATTTCTTGATGAAATGTACTCATCATTACCACAAAAAGTTATACCTTGTGGTAATAAATATCGAATGCAATCAATTATACCTGTCAAATGAATTTGATAGTCCTTGTTAACTTGATTGGATTGTTTACACATGACACCTTCAATGTGTTGCTTTTGTTTCATTAGAGCTTGACAATTTCTCTATGCCTGGTTATGAGAGTTATTTACATCTCCAAGATGAACTTGAAACCTTTCACTTTTCTTCCAATTTGTAAGCCTTCTGTTATAAAGGCATCACCGTAACCTTTATGTTCTTCAAGATGTGACCTCATAAGATAACAACATAAATAATATGCAGCATCCTCACTTTGGCTATATTCCAACCAAGTACCATATTTTAAATACCAATCCGAATTAAACATACGAAAGATATGTCCAAATTTTCTTTGTGGAAAAATAATTTCTTTTGGTTGTGAATGACCTTTTTGCAAATGATATCTTCTAATTTCATCTCTATCACTTGGATGATAATCTGACATTTTTGGCCTTGAACCAGGATCGTTAGGAAGTTTTTCCAATTCAAACTCAAAAACCTTTTTTTCATGGGAGGACCCAGTTTGGGGATTAGGAGTTGATGATTGCTCTGTTGATTTTCTTTTGAAATATTTTTCCATTGCTTATTTTACTAAAAACAAAATAAAAAATCACAATTAAAATCATATTCAGAAAATTCATAATAATACTATAAATTGATACAAACACAACAATTTCAAACAAATACTACAAAACTCTAAAAATAAATTTTCTGCCATTAAAACAATCTCAGTCTCAATAAAGTAATAATATATTTTTTACTCTTATTACAATAATAAAAATAAATTATAAATTCATAAAGATTAAAATTAAAATTTTTACCTATTTAAAATATCAACAATGGAGAAGAAACCAGTAATAGAGAGACACTTTGTAGTGAGTGAAAAATGAGTGAGAGAAAGAAGAATACAAGAAGTGATTTGTTTATATTTGGAAATAGTAAAAGACAATTAATATGAATATGAAAAGAAAGAGGAGTTAAATTTTTCCTATTACAATTTCTCTCACTATACTTCGCAAACTATGAATATTTTCATCCACTTATGATTACAGTTGCCACAGGTAATATCAGAGATAATTTTAAAAGCAAATATACCAACGACTACACAACATGTTTTTTGGTCTCTACAAGCTTGATAGAAAGATCACCAATCCCCTCTAATTCTGAAAATTCGCTGTCAGAGCATACATCTAAGAAACACTTTTCAAGCTGACAATCTAGTGCCAATAATTCAACTTGAGAAAACTCTGAACGATAAAATTGAGTTAAACGAATCAACCTCTCCTAATCAAATGCAGAAAATGAATCTCTTGGACTTAAACAAGCTACACAAAGGAGAAACATGGTATTCACTTCTGTAAAATGATTGTTCAACTCTTGAAGTTGTCGACCAATCACTTTATAAAACAATTCAACTTGAAAATGGTGTAAATTAGATACTTTTTCCATTTTTCTCTTTGACTTTTTTTGTGTCGGTTGAAAAGTGTCATCCATATCTAGAATGTCAATATCATTATGCTCACAAAATAATGAAACATCCTTCAACAAAGAATCTCAACCATTATCTCTTATAGCTTGCAACCTTATTTTGGATACTTTTACTAACTTCATAGCATTTATAATATCTTGATCACTTCTTTGTAATGCTTGAGATAAATCATGTGCAATTCCTAAAACTATTTTCATCAAGTGCAAGATGAAAATAGATTCAAAAGATTGCATATAATTCATTAACATTAGTGCTTCACATTTTTTTATCTAAATCCGTTCCATCTTCCTCAACCAATTATAGCACATCAATCATAGAAGAGAATAGAGAAAATATACTAAGGAATGTACCATAATGTGAGGTTCATCTTGTTTCCCCCACCTTCTTAATTGTCATTTCTTGATTGAAGTCACGCTCACTAGAGATTTCTCCATGCTCCAATGCTTGTTTCACCTTTGTAGCTTGACTTTCACGAAGAATATGTCGGAGCTTACGTTATGCTCCAATAACATTATACAAATTAGCAACCAAATTAAAAAATAAAGCATTTTAGAAGTTTTTTTGCTAATGTCAAAGAGCTAATTGGAGTTGATGGGCAAAACAATGAATAAAAAATGCAGAATAATTCTTTTTAAAATCAAGCTTTTTAGGCCATTGTATTCACCCTGCATATTACTTGCTCCGTCATAGCGTTGTCCATGCATCCTTGACAAACTTAATCCATATTTTGCAAATAATGACTCCAAAGTCATTTTCGATGTTAGAGCACTAGTATTTGAAACATGAACAATACCAAGAAAATGCTCAATAACTTTTTCCTCATTATTTACATAATGTATAATCACAACCATTTGCTCCTTCGCTGAGATCTCACAAGATTCATCAATTAAAATAGCAAATAAATCATCTCCAAGATAATCCAGTATAACTTGAGTAGTGACCGTTGCAGCAACTTTAACAATATCCTTTTGAATATCAGGAGATGTTAACTTAAGATTTCCACGACAATTCTTCCCAACTTTATAAATATCTTTATTATAGTTAACAATAAAATTCATAAGTTCAAGAAAATTCCCCTTATTTCTTGATGAAATGTACTCATCATTACCACAAAAAGTTATACCTTGTGGTAATAAATATCGAATGCAATCAATTATACCTGTCAAATGAATTTGATAGTCCTTGTTAACTTGATTGGATTGTTTACACATGACACCTTCAATGTGTTGCTTTTGTTTCATTAGAGCTTGACAATTTCTCTATGCCTGGTTATGAGAGTTATTTACATCTCCAAGATGAACTTGAAACCTTTCACTTTTCTTCAAATTTGTAAGCCTTCTGTTATAAAGGCATCACCGCAACCTTTATGTTCTTCAAGATGTGACCTCATAAGATAACAACATAAATAATATGCAGCATCCTCACTTTGGCTATATTCCAACCAAGTACCATATTTTAAATACCAATCCGAATTAAACATACGAAAGATATGTCCAAATTTTCTTTGTGGAAAAATAATTTCTTTTGGTTTGAATGACCTTTTTGCAAATGATATCTTCTAATTTCATCTCTATCACTTGGATGATAATCTGACATTTTTGGCCTTGAACCAGGATCGTTAGGAAGTTTTTCCAATTCAAACTCAAAAACCTTTTTTTCATGGGAGGACCCAGTTTGGGGATTAGGAGTTGATGATTGCTCTGTTGATTTTCTTTTGAAATATTTTTCCATTGCTTATTTTACTAAAAACAAAATAAAAAATCACAATTAAAATCATATTCAGAAAATTCATAATAATACTATAAATTGATACAAACACAACAATTTCAAACAAATACTACAAAACTCTAAAAATAAATTTTCTGCCATTAAAACAATCTCAGTCTCAATAAAGTAATAATATATTTTTTACTCTTATTACAATAATAAAAATAAATTATAAATTCATAAAGATTAAAATTAAAATTTTTACCTATTTAAAATATCAACAATGGAGAAGAAACCAGTAATAGAGAGACACTTTGTAGTGAGTGAAAAATGAGTGAGAGAAAGAAGAATACAAGAAGTGATTTGTTTATATTTGGAAATAGTAAAAGACAATTAATATGAATATGAAAAGAAAGAGGAGTTAAATTTTTCCTATTACAATTTCTCTCACTATACTTCGCAAACTATGAATATTTTCATCCACTTATGATTACAGTTGCCACAGGTAATATCAGAGATAATTTTAAAAGCAAATATACCAACGACTACACAACATGTTTTTTGGTCTCTACAAGCTTGATAGAAAGATCACCAATCCCCTCTAATTCTGAAAATTCGCTGTCAGAGCATACATCTAAGAAACACTTTTCAAGCTGACAATCTAGTGCCAATAATTCAACTTGAGAAAACTCTGAACGATAAAATTGAGTTAAACGAATCAACCTCTCCTAATCAAATGCAGAAAATGAATCTCTTGGACTTAAACAAGCTACACAAAGGAGAAACATGGTATTCACTTCTGTAAAATGATTGTTCAACTCTTGAAGTTGTCGACCAATCACTTTATAAAACAATTCAACTTGAAAATGGTGTAAATTAGATACTTTTTCCATTTTTCTCTTTGACTTTTTTTGTGTCGGTTGAAAAGTGTCATCCATATCTAGAATGTCAATATCATTATGCTCACAAAATAATGAAACATCCTTCAACAAAGAATCTCAACCATTATCTCTTATAGCTTGCAACCTTATTTTGGATACTTTTACTAACTTCATAGCATTTATAATATCTTGATCACTTCTTTGTAATGCTTGAGATAAATCATGTGCAATTCCTAAAACTATTTTCATCAAGTGCAAGATGAAAATAGATTCAAAAGATTGCATATAATTCATTAACATTAGTGCTTCACATTTTTTTATCTAAATCCGTTCCATCTTCCTCAACCAATTATAGCACATCAATCATAGAAGAGAATAGAGAAAATATACTAAGGAATGTACCATAATGTGAGGTTCATCTTGTTTCCCCCACCTTCTTAATTGTCATTTCTTGATTGAAGTCACGCTCACTAGAGATTTCTCCATGCTCCAATGCTTGTTTCACCTTTGTAGCTTGACTTTCACGAAGAATATGTCGGAGCTTACGTTATGCTCCAATAACATTATACAAATTAGCAACCAAATTAAAAAATAAAGCATTTTAGAAGTTTTTTTGCTAATGTCAAAGAGCTAATTGGAGTTGATGGGCAAAACAATGAATAAAAAATGCAGAATAATTCTTTTTTAAAATCAAGCTTTTTAGGCCATTGTATTCACCCTGCATATTACTTGCTCCGTCATAGCGTTGTCCATGCATCCTTGACAAACTTAATCCATATTTTGCAAATAATGACTCCAAAGTCATTTTCGATGTTAGAGCACTAGTATTTGAAACATGAACAATACCAAGAAAATGCTCAATAACTTTTTCCTCATTATTTACATAATGTATAATCACAACCATTTGCTCCTTCGCTGAGATCTCACAAGATTCATCAATTAAAATAGCAAATAAATCATCTCCAAGATAATCCAGTATAACTTGAGTAGTGACCGTTGCAGCAACTTTAACAATATCCTTTTGAATATCAGGAGATGTTAACTTAAGATTTCCACGACAATTCTTCCCAACTTTATAAATATCTTTATTATAGTTAACAATAAAATTCATAAGTTCAAGAAAATTCCCCTTATTTCTTGATGAAATGTACTCATCATTACCACAAAAAGTTATACCTTGTGGTAATAAATATCGAATGCAATCAATTATACCTGTCAAATGAATTTGATAGTCCTTGTTAACTTGATTGGATTGTTTACACATGACACCTTCAATGTGTTGCTTTTGTTTCATTAGAGCTTGACAATTTCTCTATGCCTGGTTATGAGAGTTATTTACATCTCCAAGATGAACTTGAAACCTTTCACTTTTCTTCCAATTTGTAAGCCTTCTGTTATAAAGGCATCACCGTAACCTTTATGTTCTTCAAGATGTGACCTCATAAGATAACAACATAAATAATATGCAGCATCCTCACTTTGGCTATATTCCAACCAAGTACCATATTTTAAATACCAATCCGAATTAAACATACGAAAGATATGTCCAAATTTTCTTTGTGGAAAAATAATTTCTTTTGGTTTTGAATGACCTTTTTGAAAATGATATCTTCTAATTTCATCTCTATCACTTGGATGATAATCTGACATTTTTGGCCTTGAACCAGGATCGTTAGGAAGTTTTTCCAATTCAAACTCAAAAACCTTTTTTTCATGGGAGGACCCAGTTTGGGGATTAGGAGTTGATGATTGCTCTGTTGATTTTCTTTTGAAATATTTTTCCATTGCTTATTTTACTAAAAACAAAATAAAAAATCACAATTAAAATCATATTCAGAAAATTCATAATAATACTATAAATTGATACAAACACAACAATTTCAAACAACTACTACAAAACTCTAAAAATAAATTCTCTGCCATTAAAACAATCTCAGTCTCAATAAAGTAATAATATATTTTTTACTCTTATTACAATAATAAAAATAAATTATAAATTCATAAAGATTAAAATTAAAAATTTTACCTATTTAAATTATCAACAATGGAGAAGAAACCAGTAATAGAGAGACACTTTGTAGTGAGTGAAAAATGAGTGAGAGAAAGAAGAATACAAGAAGTGATTTGTTTATATTTGGAAATAGTAAAAGACAATTAATATGAATATGAAAAGAAAGAGGAGTTAAATTTTTCCTATTACAATTTCTCTCACTATACTTCGCAAACTATGAATATTTTCATCCACTTATGATTACAGTTGCCACAGGTAATATCAGAGATAATTTTAAAAGCAAATATACCAACGACTACACAACATGTCTTTTGGTCTCTACAAGCTTGATAGAAAGATCTCCAATCCCCTCTAATTCTGAAAATTCGCTGTCAGAGCATACATCTAAGAAACACTTTTCCAGCTGACAATCTAGTGCCAATAATTCAACTTGAGAAAACTCTGAACGATAAAATTGAGTTAAACGAATCAACCTCTCCTAATCAAATGCAGAAAATGAATCTCTTGGACTTAAACAAGCTACACAAAGGAGAAACATGGTATTCACTTCTGTAAAATGATTGTTCAACTCTTGAAGTTGTCGACCAATCACTTTATAAAACAATTCAACTTGAAAATGGTGTAAATTAGATACTTTTTCCATTTTTCTCTTTGACTTTTTTTGTGTCGGTTGAAAAGTGTCATCCATATCTAGAATGTCAATATCATTATGCTCACAAAATAATGAAACATCCTTCAACAAAGAATCTCAACCATTATCTCTTATAGCTTGCAACCTTATTTTGGATACTTTTACTAACTTCATAGCATTTATAATATCTTGATCACTTCTTTGTAATGCTTGAGATAAATCATGTGCAATTCCTAAAACTATTTTCATCAAGTGCAAGATGAAAATAGATTCAAAAGATTGCATATAATTCATTAACATTAGTGCTTCACATTTTTTTATCTAAATCCGTTCCATCTTCCTCAACCAATTATAGCACATCAATCATAGAAGAGAATAGAGAAAATATACTAAGGAATGTACCATAATGTGAGGTTCATCTTGTTTCCCCCACCTTCTTAATTGTCATTTCTTGATTGAAGTCACGCTCACTAGAGATTTCTCCATGCTCCAATGCTTGTTTCACCTTTGTAGCTTGACTTTCACGAAGAATATGTCGGAGCTTACGTTATGCTCCAATAACATTATACAAATTAGCAACCAAATTAAAAAATAAAGCATTTTAGAAGTTTTTTTGCTAATGTCAAAGAGCTAATTGGAGTTGATGGGCAAAACAATGAATAAAAAATGCAGAATAATTCTTTTTTAAAATCAAGCTTTTTAGGCCATTGTATTCACCCTGCATATTACTTGCTCCGTCATAGCGTTGTCCATGCATCCTTGACAAACTTAATCCATATTTTGCAAATAATGACTCCAAAGTCATTTTCGATGTTAGAGCACTAGTATTTGAAACATGAACAATACCAAGAAAATGCTCAATAACTTTTTCCTCATTATTTACATAATGTATAATCACAACCATTTGCTCCTTCGCTGAGATCTCACAAGATTCATCAATTAAAATAGCAAATAAATCATCTCCAAGATAATCCAGTATAACTTGAGTAGTGACCGTTGCAGCAACTTTAACAATATCCTTTTGAATATCAGGAGATGTTAACTTAAGATTTCCACGACAATTCTTCCCAACTTTATAAATATCTTTATTATAGTTAACAATAAAATTCATAAGTTCAAGAAAATTCCCCTTATTTCTTGATGAAATGTACTCATCATTACCACAAAAAGTTATACCTTGTGGTAATAAATATCGAATGCAATCAATTATACCTGTCAAATGAATTTGATAGTCCTTGTTAACTTGATTGGATTGTTTACACATGACACCTTCAATGTGTTGCTTTTGTTTCATTAGAGCTTGACAATTTCTCTATGCCTGGTTATGAGAGTTATTTACATCTCCAAGATGAACTTGAAACCTTTCACTTTTCTTCCAATTTGTAAGCCTTCTGTTATAAAGGCATCACCGTAACCTTTATGTTCTTCAAGATGTGACCTCATAAGATAACAACATAAATAATATGCAGCATCCTCACTTTGGCTATATTCCAACCAAGTACCATATTTTAAATACCAATCCGAATTAAACATACGAAAGATATGTCCAAATTTTCTTTGTGGAAAAATAATTTCTTTTGGTTTTGAATGACCTTTTTGAAAATGATATCTTCTAATTTCATCTCTATCACTTGGATGATAATCTGACATTTTTGGCCTTGAACCAGGATCGTTAGGAAGTTTTTCCAATTCAAACTCAAAAACCTTTTTTTCATGGGAGGACCCAGTTTGGGGATTAGGAGTTGATGATTGCTCTGTTGATTTTCTTTTGAAATATTTTTCCATTGCTTATTTTACTAAAAACAAAATAAAAAATCACAATTAAAATCATATTCAGAAAATTCATAATAATACTATAAATTGATACAAACACAACAATTTCAAACAAATACTACAAAACTCTAAAAATAAATTTTCTGCCATTAAAACAATCTCAGTCTCAATAAAGTAATAATATATTTTTTACTCTTATTACAATAATAAAAATAAATTATAAATTCATAAAGATTAAAATTAAAATTTTTACCTATTTAAAATATCAACAATGGAGAAGAAACCAGTAATAGAGAGACACTTTGTAGTGAGTGAAAAATGAGTGAGAGAAAGAAGAATACAAGAAGTGATTTGTTTATATTTGGAAATAGTAAAAGACAATTAATATGAATATGAAAAGAAAGAGGAGTTAAATTTTTCCTATTACAATTTCTCTCACTATACTTCGCAAACTATGAATATTTTCATCCACTTATGATTACAGTTGCCACAGGTAATATCAGAGATAATTTTAAAAGCAAATATACCAACGACTACACAACATGTTTTTTGGTCTCTACAAGCTTGATAGAAAGATCACCAATCCCCTCTAATTCTGAAAATTCGCTGTCAGAGCATACATCTAAGAAACACTTTTCAAGCTGACAATCTAGTGCCAATAATTCAACTTGAGAAAACTCTGAACGATAAAATTGAGTTAAACGAATCAACCTCTCCTAATCAAATGCAGAAAATGAATCTCTTGGACTTAAACAAGCTACACAAAGGAGAAACATGGTATTCACTTCTGTAAAATGATTGTTCAACTCTTGAAGTTGTCGACCAATCACTTTATAAAACAATTCAACTTGAAAATGGTGTAAATTAGATACTTTTTCCATTTTTCTCTTTGACTTTTTTTGTGTCGGTTGAAAAGTGTCATCCATATCTAGAATGTCAATATCATTATGCTCACAAAATAATGAAACATCCTTCAACAAAGAATCTCAACCATTATCTCTTATAGCTTGCAACCTTATTTTGGATACTTTTACTAACTTCATAGCATTTATAATATCTTGATCACTTCTTTGTAATGCTTGAGATAAATCATGTGCAATTCCTAAAACTATTTTCATCAAGTGCAAGATGAAAATAGATTCAAAAGATTGCATATAATTCATTAACATTAGTGCTTCACATTTTTTTATCTAAATCCGTTCCATCTTCCTCAACCAATTATAGCACATCAATCATAGAAGAGAATAGAGAAAATATACTAAGGAATGTACCATAATGTGAGGTTCATCTTGTTTCCCCCACCTTCTTAATTGTCATTTCTTGATTGAAGTCACGCTCACTAGAGATTTCTCCATGCTCCAATGCTTGTTTCACCTTTGTAGCTTGACTTTCACGAAGAATATGTCGGAGCTTACGTTATGCTCCAATAACATTATACAAATTAGCAACCAAATTAAAAAATAAAGCATTTTAGAAGTTTTTTTGCTAATGTCAAAGAGCTAATTGGAGTTGATGGGCAAAACAATGAATAAAAAATGCAGAATAATTCTTTTTTAAAATCAAGCTTTTTAGGCCATTGTATTCACCCTGCATATTACTTGCTCCGTCATAGCGTTGTCCATGCATCCTTGACAAACTTAATCCATATTTTGCAAATAATGACTCCAAAGTCATTTTCGATGTTAGAGCACTAGTATTTGAAACATGAACAATACCAAGAAAATGCTCAATAACTTTTTCCTCATTATTTACATAATGTATAATCACAACCATTTGCTCCTTCGCTGAGATCTCACAAGATTCATCAATTAAAATAGCAAATAAATCATCTCCAAGATAATCCAGTATAACTTGAGTAGTGACCGTTGCAGCAACTTTAACAATATCCTTTTGAATATCAGGAGATGTTAACTTAAGATTTCCACGACAATTCTTCCCAACTTTATAAATATCTTTATTATAGTTAACAATAAAATTCATAAGTTCAAGAAAATTCCCCTTATTTCTTGATGAAATGACTCATCATTACCACAAAAAGTTATACCTTGTGGTAATAAATATCGAATGCAATCAATTATACCTGTCAAATGAATTTGATAGTCCTTGTTAACTTGATTGGATTGTTTACACATGACACCTTCAATGTGTTGCTTTTGTTTCATTAGAGCTTGACAATTTCTCTATGCCTGGTTATGAGAGTTATTTACATCTCCAAGATGAACTTGAAACCTTTCACTTTTCTTCCAATTTGTAAGCCTTCTGTTATAAAGGCATCACCGTAACCTTTATGTTCTTCAAGATGTGACCTCATAAGATAACAACATAAATAATATGCAGCATCCTCACTTTGACTATATTCCAACCAAGTACCATATTTTAAATACCAATCCGAATTAAACATACGAAAGATATGTCCAAATTTTCTTTGTGGAAAAATAATTTCTTTTGGTTTTGAATGACCTTTTTGAAAATGATATCTTCTAATTTCATCTCTATCACTTGGATGATAATCTGACATTTTTGGCCTTGAACCAGGATCGTTAGGAAGTTTTTCCAATTCAAACTCAAAAACCTTTTTTTCATGGGAGGACCCAGTTTGGGGATTAGGAGTTGATGATTGCTCTGTTGATTTTCTTTTGAAATATTTTTCCATTGCTTATTTTACTAAAAACAAAATAAAAAATCACAATTAAAATCATATTCAGAAAATTCATAATAATACTATAAATTGATACAAACACAACAATTTCAAACAAATACTACAAAACTCTAAAAATAAATTTTCTGCCATTAAAACAATCTCAGTCTCAATAAAGTAATAATATATTTTTTACTCTTATTACAATAATAAAAATAAATTATAAATTCATAAAGATTAAAATTAAAATTTTTACCTATTTAAAATATCAACAATGGAGAAGAAACCAGTAATAGAGAGACACTTTGTAGTGAGTGAAAAATGAGTGAGAGAAAGAAGAATACAAGAAGTGATTTGTTTATATTTGGAAATAGTAAAAGACAATTAATATGAATATGAAAAGAAAGAGGAGTTAAATTTTTCCTATTACAATTTCTCTCACTATACTTCGCAAACTATGAATATTTTCATCCACTTATGATTACAGTTGCCACAGGTAATATCAGAGATAATTTTAAAAGCAAATATACCAACGACTACACAACATGTTTTTTGGTCTCTACAAGCTTGATAGAAAGATCACCAATCCCCTCTAATTCTGAAAATTCGCTGTCAGAGCATACATCTAAGAAACACTTTTCAAGCTGACAATCTAGTGCCAATAATTCAACTTGAGAAAACTCTGAACGATAAAATTGAGTTAAACGAATCAACCTCTCCTAATCAAATGCAGAAAATGAATCTCTTGGACTTAAACAAGCTACACAAAGGAGAAACATGGTATTCACTTCTGTAAAATGATTGTTCAACTCTTGAAGTTGTCGACCAATCACTTTATAAAACAATTCAACTTGAAAATGGTGTAAATTAGATACTTTTTCCATTTTTCTCTTTGACTTTTTTTGTGTCGGTTGAAAAGTGTCATCCATATCTAGAATGTCAATATCATTATGCTCACAAAATAATGAAACATCCTTCAACAAAGAATCTCAACCATTATCTCTTATAGCTTGCAACCTTATTTTGGATACTTTTACTAACTTCATAGCATTTATAATATCTTGATCACTTCTTTGTAATGCTTGAGATAAATCATGTGCAATTCCTAAAACTATTTTCATCAAGTGCAAGATGAAAATAGATTCAAAAGATTGCATATAATTCATTAACATTAGTGCTTCACATTTTTTTATCTAAATCCGTTCCATCTTCCTCAACCAATTATAGCACATCAATCATAGAAGAGAATAGAGAAAATATACTAAGGAATGTACCATAATGTGAGGTTCATCTTGTTTCCCCCACCTTCTTAATTGTCATTTCTTGATTGAAGTCACGCTCACTAGAGATTTCTCCATGCTCCAATGCTTGTTTCACCTTTGTAGCTTGACTTTCACGAAGAATATGTCGGAGCTTACGTTATGCTCCAATAACATTATACAAATTAGCAACCAAATTAAAAAATAAAGCATTTTAGATGTTTTTTTGCCAATGTCAAAGAGCTAATTGGAGTTGATGGGCAAAACAATGAATAAAAAATGCAGAACAATTCTTTTTTAAAATCAAGCTTTTTAGGCCATTGTATTCACCCTGCATATTACTTGCTCCGTCATAGCGTTGTCCATGCATCCTTGACAAACTTAATCCATATTTTGCAAATAATGACTCCAAAGTCATTTTCGATGTTAGAGCACTAGTATTTGAAACATGAACAATACCAAGAAAATGCTCAATAACTTTTTCCTCATTATTTACATAATGTATAATCACAACCATTTGCTCCTTCGCTGAGATCTCACAAGATTCATCAATTAAAATAGCAAATAAATCATCTCCAAGATAATCCAGTATAACTTGAGTAGTGACCGTTGCAGCAACTTTAACAATATCCTTTTGAATATCAGGAGATGTTAACTTAAGATTTCCACGACAATTCTTCCCAACTTTATAAATATCTTTATTATAGTTAACAATAAAATTCATAAGTTCAAGAAAATTCCCCTTATTTCTTGATGAAATGACTCATCATTACCACAAAAAGTTATACCTTGTGGTAATAAATATCGAATGCAATCAATTATACCTGTCAAATGAATTTGATAGTCCTTGTTAACTTGATTGGATTGTTTACACATGACACCTTCAATGTGTTGCTTTTGTTTCATTAGAGCTTGACAATTTCTCTATGCCTGGTTATGAGAGTTATTTACATCTCCAAGATGAACTTGAAACCTTTCACTTTTCTTCCAATTTGTAAGCCTTCTGTTATAAAGGCATCACCGTAACCTTTATGTTCTTCAAGATGTGACCTCATAAGATAACAACATAAATAATATGCAGCATCCTCACTTTGACTATATTCCAACCAAGTACCATATTTTAAATACCAATCCGAATTAAACATACGAAAGATATGTCCAAATTTTCTTTGTGGAAAAATAATTTCTTTTGGTTTGAATGACCTTTTTGAAAATGATATCTTCTAATTTCATCTCTATCACTTGGATGATAATCTGACATTTTTGGCCTTGAACCAGGATCGTTAGGAAGTTTTTCCAATTCAAACTCAAAAACCTTTTTTTCATGGGAGGACCCAGTTTGGGGATTAGGAGTTGATGATTGCTCTGTTGATTTTCTTTTGAAATATTTTTCCATTGCTTATTTTACTAAAAACAAAATAAAAAATCACAATTAAAATCATATTCAGAAAATTCATAATAATACTATAAATTGATACAAACACAACAATTTCAAACAAATACTACAAAACTCTAAAAATAAATTTTCTGCCATTAAAACAATCTCAGTCTCAATAAAGTAATAATATATTTTTTACTCTTATTACAATAATAAAAATAAATTATAAATTCATAAAGATTAAAATTAAAATTTTTACCTATTTAAAATATCAACAATGGAGAAGAAACCAGTAATAGAGAGACACTTTGTAGTGAGTGAAAAATGAGTGAGAGAAAGAAGAATACAAGAAGTGATTTGTTTATATTTGGAAATAGTAAAAGACAATTAATATGAATATGAAAAGAAAGAGGAGTTAAATTTTTCCTATTACAATTTCTCTCACTATACTTCGCAAACTATGAATATTTTCATCCACTTATGATTACAGTTGCCACAGGTAATATCAGAGATAATTTTAAAAGCAAATATACCAACGACTACACAACATGTTTTTTGGTCTCTACAAGCTTGATAGAAAGATCACCAATCCCCTCTAATTCTGAAAATTCGCTGTCAGAGCATACATCTAAGAAACACTTTTCAAGCTGACAATCTAGTGCCAATAATTCAACTTGAGAAAACTCTGAACGATAAAATTGAGTTAAACGAATCAACCTCTCCTAATCAAATGCAGAAAATGAATCTCTTGGACTTAAACAAGCTACACAAAGGAGAAACATGGTATTCACTTCTGTAAAATGATTGTTCAACTCTTGAAGTTGTCGACCAATCACTTTATAAAACAATTCAACTTGAAAATGGTGTAAATTAGATACTTTTTCCATTTTTCTCTTTGACTTTTTTTGTGTCGGTTGAAAAGTGTCATCCATATCTAGAATGTCAATATCATTATGCTCACAAAATAATGAAACATCCTTCAACAAAGAATCTCAACCATTATCTCTTATAGCTTGCAACCTTATTTTGGATACTTTTACTAACTTCATAGCATTTATAATATCTTGATCACTTCTTTGTAATGCTTGAGATAAATCATGTGCAATTCCTAAAACTATTTTCATCAAGTGCAAGATGAAAATAGATTCAAAAGATTGCATATAATTCATTAACATTAGTGCTTCACATTTTTTTATCTAAATCCGTTCCATCTTCCTCAACCAATTATAGCACATCAATCATAGAAGAGAATAGAGAAAATATACTAAGGAATGTACCATAATGTGAGCTTCATCTTGTTTCCCCCACCTTCTTAATTGTCATTTCTTGATTGAAGTCACGCTCACTAGAGATTTCTCCATGCTCCAATGCTTGTTTCACCTTTGTAGCTTGACTTTCACGAAGAATATGTCGGAGCTTACGTTATGCTCCAATAACATTATACAAATTAGCAACCAAATTAAAAAATAAAGCATTTTAGAAGTTTTTTTGCTAATGTCAAAGAGCTAATTGGAGTTGATGGGCAAAACAATGAATAAAAAATGCAGAACAATTCTTTTTTAAAATCAAGCTTTTTAGGCCATTGTATTCACCCTGCATATTACTTGCTCCGTCATAGCTTTGTCCATGCATCCTTGACAAACTTAATCCATATTTTGCAAATAATGACTCCAAAGTCATTTTCGATGTTAGAGCACTAGTATTTGAAACATGAACAATACCAAGAAAATGCTCAATAACTTTTTCCTCATTATTTACATAATGTATAATCACAACCATTTGCTCCTTCGCTGAGATCTCACAAGATTCATCAATTAAAATAGCAAATAAATCATCTCCAAGATAATCCAGTATAACTTGAGTAGTGACCGTTGCAGCAACTTTAACAATATCCTTTTGAATATCAGGAGATGTTAACTTAAGATTTCCACGACAATTTTCCCAACTTTATAAATATCTTTATTATAGTTAACAATAAAATTCATAAGTTCAAGAAAATTCCCCTTATTTCTTGATGAAATTGACTCATCATTACCACAAAAAGTTATACCTTGTGGTAATAAATATCGAATGCAATCAATTATACCTGTCAAATGAATTTGATAGTCCTTGTTAACTTGATTGGATTGTTTACACATGACACCTTCAATGTGTTGCTTTTGTTTCATTAGAGCTTGACAATTTCTCTATGCCTGGTTATGAGAGTTATTTACATCTCCAAGATGAACTTGAAACCTTTCACTTTTCTTCCAATTTGTAAGCCTTCTGTTATAAAGGCATCACCGCAACCTTTATGTTCTTCAAGATGTGACCTCATAAGATAACAACATAAATAATATGCAGCATCCTCACTTTGACTATATTCCAACCAAGTACCATATTTTAAATACCAATCCGAATTAAACATACGAAAGATATGTCCAAATTTTCTTTGTGGAAAAATAATTTCTTTTGGCTTTGAATGACCTTTTTGAAAATGATATCTTCTAATTTCATCTCTATCACTTGGATGATAATCTGACATTTTTGGCCTTGAACCAGGATCGTTAGGAAGTTTTTCCAATTCAAACTCAAAAACCTTTTTTTCATGGGAGGACCCAGTTTGGGGATTAGGAGTTGATGATTGCTCTGTTGATTTTCTTTTGAAATATTTTTCCATTGCTTATTTTACTAAAAACAAAATAAAAAATCACAATTAAAATCATATTCAGAAAATTCATAATAATACTATAAATTGATACAAACACAACAATTTCAAACAAATACTACAAAACTCTAAAAATAAATTTTCTGCCATTAAAACAATCTCAGTCTCAATAAAGTAATAATATATTTTTTACTCTTATTACAATAATAAAAATAAATTATAAATTCATAAAGATTAAAATTAAAATTTTTACCTATTTAAAATATCAACAATGGAGAAGAAACCAGTAATAGAGAGACACTTTGTAGTGAGTGAAAAATGAGTGAGAGAAAGAAGAATACAAGAAGTGATTTGTTTATATTTGGAAATAGTAAAAGACAATTAATATGAATATGAAAAGAAAGAGGAGTTAAATTTTTCCTATTACAATTTCTCTCACTATACTTCGCAAACTATGAATATTTTCATCCACTTATGATTACAGTTGCCACAGGTAATATCAGAGATAATTTTAAAAGCAAATATACCAACGACTACACAACATGTTTTTTGGTCTCTACAAGCTTGATAGAAAGATCACCAATCCCCTCTAATTCTGAAAATTCGCTGTCAGAGCATACATCTAAGAAACACTTTTCAAGCTGACAATCTAGTGCCAATAATTCAACTTGAGAAAACTCTGAACGATAAAATTGAGTTAAACGAATCAACCTCTCCTAATCAAATGCAGAAAATGAATCTCTTGGACTTAAACAAGCTACACAAAGGAGAAACATGGTATTCACTTCTGTAAAATGATTGTTCAACTCTTGAAGTTGTCGACCAATCACTTTATAAAACAATTCAACTTGAAAATGGTGTAAATTAGATACTTTTTCCATTTTTCTCTTTGACTTTTTTTGTGTCGGTTGAAAAGTGTCATCCATATCTAGAATGTCAATATCATTATGCTCACAAAATAATGAAACATCCTTCAACAAAGAATCTCAACCATTATCTCTTATAGCTTGCAACCTTATTTTGGATACTTTTACTAACTTCATAGCATTTATAATATCTTGATCACTTCTTTGTAATGCTTGAGATAAATCATGTGCAATTCCTAAAACTATTTTCATCAAGTGCAAGATGAAAATAAATTCAAAAGATTGCATATAATTCATTAACATTAGTGCTTCACATTTTTTTTTATCTAAATCCGTTCCATCTTCCTCAACCAATTATAGCACATCAATCATAGAAGAGAATAGAGAAAATATACTAAGGAATGTACCATAATGTGAGCTTCATCTTGTTTCCCCCACCTTCTTAATTGTCATTTCTTGATTGAAGTCACGCTCACTAGAGATTTCTCCATGCTCCAATGCTTGTTTCACCTTTGTAGCTTGACTTTCACGAAGAATATATCGGAGCTTACGTGATGCTCCAATAACATTATACAAATTAGCAACCAAATTAAAAAATAAAGCATTTTAGATGTTTTTTCGCTAATGTCATTGAGCTAATTGGAGTTGATGGGCAAAACAATGAATAAAAAATGCAGAACAATTCTTTTTTAAAATCAAGCTTTTTAGGCCATTGTATTCACCCTGCATATTACTTGCTCCGTCATAGCTTTGTCCATGCATCCTTGACAAACTTAATCCATATTTTGCAAATAATGACTCCAAAGTCATTTTCGATGTTAGAGCACTAGTATTTGAAACATGAACAATACCAAGAAAATGCTCAATAACTTTTTCCTCATTATTTACATAATGTATAATCACAACCATTTGCTCCTTCGCTGAGATCTCACAAGATTCATCAATTAAAATAGCAAATAAATCATCTCCAAGATAATCCAGTATAACTTGAGTAGTGACCGTTGCAGCAACTTTAACAATATCCTTTTGAATATCAGGAGATGTTAACTTAAGATTTCCACGACAATTTTTCCCAACTTTATAAATATCTTTATTATAGTTAACAATAAAATTCATAAGTTCAAGAAAATTCCCCTTATTTCTTGATGAAATTGACTCATCATTACCACAAAAAGTTATACCTTGTGGTAATAAATATCGAATGCAATCAATTATACCTGTCAAATGAATTTGATAGTCCTTGTTAACTTGATTGGATTGTTTACACATGACACCTTCAATGTGTTGCTTTTGTTTCATTAGAGCTTGACAATTTCTCTATGCCTGGTTATGAGAGTTATTTACATCTCCAAGATGAACTTGAAACCTTTCACTTTTCTTCCAATTTGTAAGCCTTCTGTTATAAAGGCATCACCGCAACCTTTATGTTCTTCAAGATGTGACCTCATAAGATAACAACATAAATAATATGCAGCATCCTCACTTTGACTATATTCCAACCAAGTACCATATTTTAAATACCAATCCGAATTAAACATACGAAAGATATGTCCAAATTTTCTTTGTGGAAAAATAATTTCTTTTGGTTTGAATGACCTTTTTGAAATGATATCTTCTAATTTCATCTCTATCACTTGGATGATAATCTGACATTTTTGGCCTTGAACCAGGATCGTTAGGAAGTTTTTCCAATTCAAACTCAAAAACCTTTTTTTCATGGGAGGACCCAGTTTGGGGATTAGGAGTTGATGATTGCTCTGTTGATTTTCTTTTGAAATATTTTTCCATTTTTTACTAAAAACAAAATAAAAAATCACAATTAAAATCATATTCAGAAAATTCATAATAATACTATAAATTGATACAAACACAACAATTTCAAACAAATACTACAAAACTCTAAAAATAAATTTTCTGCCATTAAAACAATCTCAGTCTCAATAAAGTAATAATATATTTTTTACTCTTATTACAATAATAAAAATAAATTATAAATTCATAAAGATTAAAATTAAAATTTTTACCTATTTAAAATATCAACAATGGAGAAGAAACCAGTAATAGAGAGACACTTTGTAGTGAGTGAAAAATGAGTGAGAGAAAGAAGAATACAAGAAGTGATTTGTTTATATTTGGAAATAGTAAAAGACAATTAATATGAATATGAAAAGAAAGAGGAGTTAAATTTTTCCTATTACAATTTCTCTCACTATACTTCGCAAACTATGAATATTTTCATCCACTTATGATTACAGTTGCCACAGGTAATATCAGAGATAATTTTAAAAGCAAATATACCAACGACTACACAACATGTTTTTTGGTCTCTACAAGCTTGATAGAAAGATCACCAATCCCCTCTAATTCTGAAAATTCACTGTCAGAGCATACATCTAAGAAACACTTTTCAAGCTGACAATCTAGTGCCAATAATTCAACTTGAGAAAACTCTGAACGATAAAATTGAGTTAAACGAATCAACCTCTCCTAATCAAATGCAGAAAATGAATCTCTTGGACTTAAACAAGCTACACAAAGGAGAAACATGGTATTCACTTCTGTAAAATGATTGTTCAACTCTTGAAGTTGTCGACCAATCACTTTATAAAACAATTCAACTTGAAAATGGTGTAAATTAGATACTTTTTCCATTTTTCTCTTTGACTTTTTTTGTGTCGGTTGAAAAGTGTCATCCATATCTAGAATGTCAATATCATTATGCTCACAAAATAATGAAACATCCTTCAACAAAGAATCTCAACCATTATCTCTTATAGCTTGCAACCTTATTTTGGATACTTTTACTAACTTCATAGCATTTATAATATCTTGATCACTTCTTTGTAATGCTTGAGATAAATCATGTGCAATTCCTAAAACTATTTTCATCAAGTGCAAGATGAAAATAAATTCAAAAGATTGCATATAATTCATTAACATTAGTGCTTCACATTTTTTTTTATCTAAATCCGTTCCATCTTCCTCAACCAATTATAGCACATCAATCATAGAAGAGAATAGAGAAAATATACTAAGGAATGTACCATAATGTGAGCTTCATCTTGTTTCCCCCACCTTCTTAATTGTCATTTCTTGATTGAAGTCACGCTCACTAGAGATTTCTCCATGCTCCAATGCTTGTTTCACCTTTGTAGCTTGACTTTCACGAAGAATATCTCGGAGCTTACGTGATGCTCCAATAACATTATACAAATTAGCAACCAAATTAAAAAATAAAGCATTTTAGATGTTTTTTCGCTAATGTCATTGAGCTAATTGGAGTTGATGGGCAAAACAATGAATAAAAAATGCAGAACAATTCTTTTTTAAAATCAAGCTTTTTAGGCCATTGTATTCACCCTGCATATTACTTGCTCCGTCATAGCTTTGTCCATGCATCCTTGACAAACTTAATCCATATTTTGCAAATAATGACTCCAAAGTCATTTTCGATGTTAGAGCACTAGTATTTGAAACATGAACAATACCAAGAAAATGCTCAATAACTTTTTCCTCATTATTTACATAATGTATAATCACAACCATTTGCTCCTTCGCTGAGATCTCACAAGATTCATCAATTAAAATAGCAAATAAATCATCTCCAAGATAATCCAGTATAACTTGAGTAGTGACCGTTGCAGCAACTTTAACAATATCCTTTTGAATATCAGGAGATGTTAACTTAAGATTTCCACGACAATTTTTCCCAACTTTATAAATATCTTTATTATAGTTAACAATAAAATTCATAAGTTCAAGAAAATTCCCCTTATTTCTTGATGAAATTGACTCATCATTACCACAAAAAGTTATACCTTGTGGTAATAAATATCGAATGCAATCAATTATACCTGTCAAATGAATTTGATAGTCCTTGTTAACTTGATTGGATTGTTTACACATGACACCTTCAATGTGTTGCTTTTGTTTCATTAGAGCTTGACAATTTCTCTATGCCTGGTTATGAGAGTTATTTACATCTCCAAGATGAACTTGAAACCTTTCACTTTTCTTCCAATTTGTAAGCCTTCTGTTATAAAGGCATCACCGCAACCTTTATGTTCTTCAAGATGTGACCTCATAAGATAACAACATAAATAATATGCAGCATCCTCACTTTGACTATATTCCAACCAAGTACCATATTTTAAATACCAATTCGAATTAAACATACGAAAGATATGTCCAAATTTTCTTTGTGGAAAAATAATTTCTTTTGGTTGTGAATGACCTTTTTGCAAATGATATCTTCTAATTTCATCTCTATCACTTGGATGATAATCTGACATTTTTGGCCTTGAACCAGGATCGTTAGGAAGTTTTTCCAATTCAAACTCAAAAACCTTTTTTTCATGGGAGGACCCAGTTTGGGGATTAGGAGTTGATGATTGCTCTGTTGATTTTCTTTTGAAATATTTTTCCATTGCTTATTACTAAAAACAAAATAAAAAATCACAATTAAAATCATATTCAGAAAATTCATAATAATACTATAAATTGATACAAACACAACAATTTCAAACAAATACTACAAAACTCTAAAAATAAATTTTCTGCCATTAAAACAATCTCAGTCTCAATAAAGTAATAATATATTTTTTACTCTTATTACAATAATAAAAATAAATTATAAATTCATAAAGATTAAAATTAAAATTTTTACCTATTTAAAATATCAACAATGGAGAAGAAACCAGTAATAGAGAGACACTTTGTAGTGAGTGAAAAATGAGTGAGAGAAAGAAGAATACAAGAAGTGATTTGTTTATATTTGGAAATAGTAAAAGACAATTAATATGAATATGAAAAGAAAGAGGAGTTAAATTTTTCCTATTACAATTTCTCTCACTATACTTCGCAAACTATGAATATTTTCATCCACTTATGATTACAGTTGCCACAGGTAATATCAGAGATAATTTTAAAAGCAAATATACCAACGACTACACAACATGTTTTTTGGTCTCTACAAGCTTGATAGAAAGATCACCAATCCCCTCTAATTCTGAAAATTCACTGTCAGAGCATACATCTAAGAAACACTTTTCAAGCTGACAATCTAGTGCCAATAATTCAACTTGAGAAAACTCTGAACGATAAAATTGAGTTAAACGAATCAACCTCTCCTAATCAAATGCAGAAAATGAATCTCTTGGACTTAAACAAGCTACACAAAGGAGAAACATGGTATTCACTTCTGTAAAATGATTGTTCAACTCTTGAAGTTGTCGACCAATCACTTTATAAAACAATTCAACTTGAAAATGGTGTAAATTAGATACTTTTTCCATTTTTCTCTTTGACTTTTTTTGTGTCGGTTGAAAAGTGTCATCCATATCTAGAATGTCAATATCATTATGCTCACAAAATAATGAAACATCCTTCAACAAAGAATCTCAACCATTATCTCTTATAGCTTGCAACCTTATTTTGGATACTTTTACTAACTTCATAGCATTTATAATATCTTGATCACTTCTTTGTAATGCTTGAGATAAATCATGTGCAATTCCTAAAACTATTTTCATCAAGTGCAAGATGAAAATAAATTCAAAAGATTGCATATAATTCATTAACATTAGTGCTTCACATTTTTTTTTATCTAAATCCGTTCCATCTTCCTCAACCAATTATAGCACATCAATCATAGAAGAGAATAGAGAAAATATACTAAGGAATGTACCATAATGTGAGCTTCATCTTGTTTCCTCCACCTTCTGAATTGTCATTTCTTGATTGAAGTCACGCTCACTAGAGATTTCTCCATGCTCCAATGCTTGTTTCACCTTTGTAGCTTGACTTTCACGAAGAATATCTCGGAGCTTACGTGATGCTCCAATAACATTATACAAATTAGCAACCAAATTAAAAAATAAAGCATTTTAGATGTTTTTTCGCTAATGTCATTGAGCTAATTGGAGTTGATGGGCAAAACAATGAATAAAAAATGCAGAACAATTCTTTTTTAAAATCAAGCTTTTTAGGCCATTGTATTCACCCTGCATATTACTTGCTCCGTCATAGCTTTGTCCATGCATCCTTGACAAACTTAATCCATATTTTGCAAATAATGACTCCAAAGTCATTTTCGATGTTAGAGCACTAGTATTTGAAACATGAACAATACCAAGAAAATGCTCAATAACTTTTTCCTCATTATTTACATAATGTATAATCACAACCATTTGCTCCTTCGCTGAGATCTCACAAGATTCATCAATTAAAATAGCAAATAAATCATCTCCAAGATAATCCAGTATAACTTGAGTAGTGACCGTTGCAGCAACTTTAACAATATCCTTTTGAATATCAGGAGATGTTAACTTAAGATTTCCACGACAATTTTTCCCAACTTTATAAATATCTTTATTATAGTTAACAATAAAATTCATAAGTTCAAGAAAATTCCCCTTATTTCTTGATGAAATTGACTCATCATTACCACAAAAAGTTATACCTTGTGGTAATAAATATCGAATGCAATCAATTATACCTGTCAAATGAATTTGATAGTCCTTGTTAACTTGATTGGATTGTTTACACATGACACCTTCAATGTGTTGCTTTTGTTTCATTAGAGCTTGACAATTTCTCTATGCCTGGTTATGAGAGTTATTTACATCTCCAAGATGAACTTGAAACCTTTCACTTTTCTTCCAATTTGTAAGCCTTCTGTTATAAAGGCATCACCGCAACCTTTATGTTCTTCAAGATGTGACCTCATAAGATAACAACATAAATAATATGCAGCATCCTCACTTTGACTATATTCCAACCAACTACCATATTTTAAATACCAATCCGAATTAAACATACGAAAGATATCTCCAAATTTTCTTTGTGGAAAAATAATTTCTTTTGGTTGTGAATGACCTTTTTGCAAATGATATCTTCTAATTTCATCTCTATCACTTGGATGATAATCTGACATTTTTGGCCTTGAACCAGGATCGTTAGGAAGTTTTTCCAATTCAAACTCAAAAACCTTTTTTTCATGGGAGGACCCAGTTTGGGGATTAGGAGTTGATGATTGCTCTGTTGATTTTCTTTTGAAATATTTTTCCATTGCTTATTACTAAAAACAAAATAAAAAATCACAATTAAAATCATATTCAGAAAATTCATAATAATACTATAAATTGATACAAACACAACAATTTCAAACAAATACTACAAAACTCTAAAAATAAATTTTCTGCCATTAAAACAATCTCAGTCTCAATAAAGTAATAATATATTTTTTACTCTTATTACAATAATAAAAATAAATTATAAATTCATAAAGATTAAAATTAAAAATTTTACCTATTTAAAATATCAACAATGGAGAAGAAGCCAGTAATAGAGAGACACTTTGTAGTGAGTGAAAAATGAGTGAGAGAAAGAAGAATACAAGAAGTGATTTGTTTATATTTGGAAATAGTAAAAGACAATTAATATGAATATGAAAAGAAAGAGGAGTTAAATTTTTCCTATTACAATTTCTCTCACTATACTTCGCAAACTATGAATATTTTCATCCACTTATGATTACAGTTGCCACAGGTAATATCAGAGATAATTTTAAAAGCAAATATACCAACGACTACACAACATGTTTTTTGGTCTCTACAAGCTTGATAGAAAGATCACCAATCCCCTCTAATTCTGAAAATTCACTGTCAGAGCATACATCTAAGAAACACTTTTCAAGCTGACAATCTAGTGCCAATAATTCAACTTGAGAAAACTCTGAACGATAAAATTGAGTTAAACGAATCAACCTCTCCTAATCAAATGCAGAAAATGAATCTCTTGGACTTAAACAAGCTACACAAAGGAGAAACATGGTATTCACTTCTGTAAAATGATTGTTCAACTCTTGAAGTTGTCGACCAATCACTTTATAAAACAATTCAACTTGAAAATGGTGTAAATTAGATACTTTTTCCATTTTTCTCTTTGACTTTTTTTGTGTCGGTTGAAAAGTGTCATCCATATCTAGAATGTCAATATCATTATGCTCACAAAATAATGAAACATCCTTCAACAAAGAATCTCAACCATTATCTCTTATAGCTTGCAACCTTATTTTGGATACTTTTACTAACTTCATAGCATTTATAATATCTTGATCACTTCTTTGTAATGCTTGAGATAAATCATGTGCAATTCCTAAAACTATTTTCATCAAGTGCAAGATGAAAATAAATTCAAAAGATTGCATATAATTCATTAACATTAGTGCTTCACATTTTTTTTTATCTAAATCCGTTCCATCTTCCTCAACCAATTATAGCACATCAATCATAGAAGAGAATAGAGAAAATATACTAAGGAATGTACCATAATGTGAGCTTCATCTTGTTTCCTCCACCTTCTGAATTGTCATTTCTTGATTGAAGTCACGCTCACTAGAGATTTCTCCATGCTCCAATGCTTGTTTCACCTTTGTAGCTTGACTCTCACGAAGAATATCTCGGAGCTTACGTGATGCTCCAATAACATTATACAAATTAGCAACCAAATTAAAAAATAAAGCATTTTAGAAGTTTTTTAGCTAATGTCAAAGAGCTAATTGGAGTTGATGGGCAAAACAATGAATAAAAAATGCAGAACAATTCTTTTTTAAAATCAAGCTTTTTAGGCCATTGTATTCACCCTGCATATTACTTGCTCCGTCATAGCTTTGTCCATGCATCCTTGACAAACTTAATCCATATTTTGCAAATAATGACTCCAAAGTCATTTTCGATGTTAGAGCACTAGTATTTGAAACATGAACAATACCAAGAAAATGCTCAATAACTTTTTCCTCATTATTTACATAATGTATAATCACAACCATTTGCTCCTTCGCTGAGATCTCACAAGATTCATCAATTAAAATAGCAAATAAATCATCTCCAAGATAATCCAGTATAACTTGAGTAGTGACCGTTGCAGCAACTTTAACAATATCCTTTTGAATATCAGGAGATGTTAACTTAAGATTTCCACGACAATTTTTCCCAACTTTATAAATATCTTTATTATAGTTAACAATAAAATTCATAAGTTCAAGAAAATTCCCCTTATTTCTTGATGAAATTGACTCATCATTACCACAAAAAGTTATACCTTGTGGTAATAAATATCGAATGCAATCAATTATACCTGTCAAATGAATTTGATAGTCCTTGTTAACTTGATTGGATTGTTTACACATGACACCTTCAATGTGTTGCTTTTGTTTCATTAGAGCTTGACAATTTCTCTATGCCTGGTTATGAGAGTTATTTACATCTCCAAGATGAACTTGAAACCTTTCACTTTTCTTCCAATTTGTAAGCCTTCTGTTATAAAGGCATCACCGCAACCTTTATGTTCTTCAAGATGTGACCTCATAAGATAACAACATAAATAATATGCAGCATCCTCACTTTGACTATATTCCAACCAACTACCATATTTTAAATACCAATCCGAATTAAACATACGAAAGATATCTCCAAATTTTCTTTGTGGAAAAATAATTTCTTTTGGTTGTGAATGACCTTTTTGCAAATGATATCTTCTAATTTCATCTCTATCACTTGGATGATAATCTGACATTTTTGGCCTTGAACCAGGATCGTTAGGAAGTTTTTCCAATTCAAACTCAAAAACCTTTTTTTCATGGGAGGGCCCAGTTTGGGGATTAGGAGTTGATGATTGCTCTGTTGATTTTCTTTTGAAATATTTTTCCATTTCTTTTTACTAAAAACAAAATAAAAAATCACAATTAAAATCATATTCAGAAAATTCATAATAATACTATAAATTGATACAAACACAACAATTTCAAACAAATACTACAAAACTCTAAAAATAAATTTTCTTCCATTAAAACAATCTCATACTCAATAAAGTAATAATATATTTTTTACTCTTATTACAATAATAAAAATAAATTATAAATTCATAAAGATTAAAATTAAAATTTTTACCTATTTAATATATCAACAATGGAGAAGAAGCCAGTAATAGAGAGACACTTTGTAGTGAGTGAAAAATGAGTGAGAGAAAGAAGAATACAAGAAGTGATTTGTTTATATTTGGAAATAGTAAAAGACAATTAATATGAATATGAAAAGAAAGAGGAGTTAAATTTTTCCTATTACAATTTCTCTCACTATACTTCGCAAACTATGAATATTTTCATCCACTTATGATTACAGTTGCCACAGGTAATATCAGAGATAATTTTAAAAGCAAATATACCAACGACTACACAACATGTTTTTTGGTCTCTACAAGCTTGATAGAAAGATCACCAATCCCCTCTAATTCTGAAAATTCACTGTCAGAGCATACATCTAAGAAACACTTTTCAAGCTGACAATCTAGTGCCAATAATTCAACTTGAGAAAACTCTGAACGATAAAATTGAGTTAAACGAATCAACCTCTCCTAATCAAATGCAGAAAATGAATCTCTTGGACTTAAACAAGCTACACAAAGGAGAAACCTGGTATTCACTTCTGTAAAATGATTGTTCAACTCTTGAAGTTGTCGACCAATCACTTTATAAAACAATTCAACTTGAAAATGGTGTAAATTAGATACTTTTTCCATTTTTCTCTTTGACTTTTTTTGTGTCGGTTGAAAAGTGTCATCCATATCTAGAATGTCAATATCATTATGCTCACAAAATAATGAAACATCCTTCAACAAAGAATCTCAACCATTATCTCTTATAGCTTGCAACCTTATTTTGGATGCTTTTACTAACTTCATAGCATTTATAATATCTTGATCACTTCTTTGTAATGCTTGAGATAAATCATGTGCAATTCCTAAAACTATTTTCATCAAGTGCAAGATGAAAATAAATTCAAAAGATTGCATATAATTCATTAACATTAGTGCTTCACATTTTTTTTTATCTAAATCCGTTCCATCTTCCTCAACCAATTATAGCACATCAATCATAGAAGAGAATAGAGAAAATATACTAAGGAATGTACCATAATGTGAGCTTCATCTTGTTTCCCCCACCTTCTTAATTGTCATTTCTTGATTGAAGTCACGCTCACTAGAGATTTCTCCATGCTCCAATGCTTGTTTCACCTTTGTAGCTTGACTTTCACGAAGAATATCTCGGAGCTTACGTGTTGCTCCAATAACATTATACAAATTAGCAACCAAATTAAAAAATAAAGCATTTTAGAAGTTTTTTTGCTAATGTCAAAGAGCTAATTGGAGTTGATGGGAAAAACAATGAATAAAAAGTGCAGAACAATTCTTTTTTAAAATCAAGCTTTTTAGGCCATTGTATTCACCCTGCATATTACTTGCTCCGTCATAGCTTTGTCCATGCATCCTTGACAAACTTAATCCATATTTTGCAAATAATGACTCCAAAGTCATTTTCGATGTTAGAGCACTAGTATTTGAAACATGAACAATACCAAGAAAATGCTCAATAACTTTTTCCTCATTATTTACATAATGTATAATCACAACCATTTGCTCCTTCGCTGAGATCTCACAAGATTCATCAGTTAAAATAGCAAATAAATCATCTCCAAGATAATCCAGTATAACTTGAGTAGTGACCGTTGCAGCAACTTTAACAATATCCTTTTGAATATCAGGAGATGTTAACTTAAGATTTCCACGAATTTTTTTCCCAACTTTATAAATATCTTTATTATAGTTAACAATAAAATTCATAAGTTCAAGAAAAATTCCCCTTATTTCTTGATGAAATTGACTCATCATTACCACAAAAAGTTATACCTTGTGGTAATAAATATCGAATGCAATCAATTATACATGTCAAATGAATTTGATAGTCCTTGTTAACTTGATTGGATTGTTTACACATGACACCTTCAATGTGTTGCTTTTGTTTCATTAGAGCTTGACAATTTCTCTATGCCTGGTTATGAGAGTTATTTACATCTCCAAGATGAACTTGAAACCTTTCACTTTTCTTCCAATTTGTAAGCCTTCTGTAATAAAGGCATCACCGCAACCTTTATGTTCTTCAAGATGTGACCTCATAAGATAACAACATAAATAATATGCAGCATCCTCACTTTGACTATATTCCAACCAACTACCATATTTTAAATACCAATGCGAATTAAACATACGTAAGATATCTCCAAATTTTCTTTGTGGAAAAATAATTTCTTTTGGTTGTGAATGACCTTTTTGCAAATGATATCTTCTAATTTCATCTCTATCACTTGGATGATAATCTGACATTTTTGGCCTTGAACCAGGATTGTTAGGAAGTTTTTCCAATTCAAACTCAAAAACCTTTTTTTCATGGGAGGACCCAGCTTGGGGATTAGGAGTTGATGATTGCTCTGTTGATTTTCTTTTGAAATATTTTTCCATTGCTTATTACTAAAAACAAAATAAAAAATCACAATTAAAATCATATTCAAAAAATTCATAATAATACTATAAATTGATACAAACACAACAATTTCAAACAAATACTACAAAACTCTAAAAATAAATTTTCTGCCATTAGAACAATCTCAGGCTCAATAAAGTAATAATATATTTTTTACTCTTATTACAAAATAAAAATAAATTATAAATTCATAAAGTTTAAAAGTAAAAATTTTACCTATTTAAAATATCAACAATGGAGAAGAAGCCAGTAATAGAGAGACACTTTGTAGTGAGTGAAAAATGAGTGAGAGAAAGAAGAATACAAGAAGTGATTTGTTTATATTTGGAAATAGTAAAAGACAATTAATATGAATATGAAAAGAAAGAGGAGTTAAATTTTTCCTATTACAATTTCTCTCACTATACTTCGCAAACTATGAATATTTTCATCCACTTATGATTACAGTTGCCACAGTTAATAACAGAGATAATTTTAAAAGCAAATATACCAACGACTACACAACATGTTTTTTGGTCTCTACAAGCTTGATAGAAAGATCATCAATCCCCTCTAATTCTGAAAATTCAATGTCAGAGCATACATCTAAGAAACACTTTTCAAGCTGACAATCTAGTGCCAATAATTCAACTTGAGAAAACTCTGAACGATAAAATTGAGTTAAACGAATCAACCTCTCCTAATCAAATGCAGAAAATGAATCTCTTGGACTTAAACAAGCTACACAAAGGAGAAACCTGGTATTCACTTCTGTAAAATGATTGTTCAACTCTTGAAGTTGTCGAGCAATCACTTTATAAAACAATTCAACTTGAAAATGGTGTAAATTAGATACTTTTTCCATTTTTCTCTTTGACTTTTTTTGCGTCGGTTGAAAAGTGTTATCCATATCTAGAATGTCAATATCATTATGCTCACAAAATAATGAAACATCCTTCAACAAAGAATCTCAACCATTATCTCTTATAGCTTGCAACCTTATTTTGGATGCTTTTACTAACTTCATGGCATTTATAATATCTTTATCACTTCTTTGTAATGCTTGAGATAAATCATGTGCAATTCCTAAAACTATTTTCATCAAGTGCAAGATGAAAATAAATTCAAAAGATTGCATATAATTCATTAACATTAGTGTTTCACATTTTTTTTATCTAAATCCGTTCCATCTTACTCAACCAATTATAGCACATCAATCATAGAAGAGAATACAGAAAATATACTAAGGAATGTATCATAATGTGAGCTTCATCTTGTTTCCCCCACCTTCTTAATTGTCATTTCTTGATTGAAGTCACACTCACTAGAGATTTCTCCATGCTCCAATGCTTGTTTCACCTTTGTAGCTTGACTTTCACGAAGAATATCTCGGAGCTTACGTGATGCTCCAATAACATTATACAAATTAGCAACCAAATTAAAAAATAAAGCATTTTAGAAGTTTTTTTGCTAATTTCAAAGAGCCAATTGGAGTTGATGGGCAAAACAATGAATAAAAAATGCAGAACAATTCTTTTTTAAAATCAAGCTTTTTAGGCCATTGTATTCACCCTGCATATTATTTGCTCCGTCATAGCTTTGTCCATGCATCCTTGACAAACTTAATCCATATTTTGCAAATAATGACTCCAAAGTCATTTTCGATGTTAGAGCACTAGTATTTGAAACATGAACAATACCAAGAAAATGCTCAATAACTTTTTCCTCATTATTTACATAATGTATAATCACAACCATTTGCTCCTTCGCTGAGATCTCACAAGATTCATCAATTAAAATAGCAAATAAATCATCTCCAAGATAATCCAGTATAACTTGAGTAGTGACCGTTGCAGCAACCTTAACAATATCCTTTTCAATATCAGGAGATGTTAACTTAAGATTTCCACGAAATTTTTTCCCAACTTTATAAATATCTTTATTATAGTTAACATTAAAATTCATAAGTTCAAGAAAATTCCCCTTATTTCTTGATGAAATTGACTCATCATTACCATTAAAAGTTATACCTTGTGGTAATAAATATCGAATGCAATCAATTATACCTATCAAATGAATTTGATAGTCCTTGTTAACTTGATTGGATTGTTTACACATGACACCTTCAATGTGTTGCTTTTGTTTCATTAGAGCTTGACAATTTCTCTATGCCTGGTTATGAGAGTTATTTAGATCTCCAAGATGAACTTGAAACCTTTCACTTTTCTTCCAATTTGTAAGCCTTCTGTTATAAAGGCATCACCGCAACCTTTATGTTCTTCAAGATGTGACCTCATAAGATAACAACATAAATAATATGCAGCATCCTGACTTTGACTATATTCCAACCAACTACCATATTTTAAATACCAATCCGAATTAAACATACGAAAGAAATCTCCAAATTTTCTTTGTGGAAAAATAATTTCTTTTGGTTGTGAATGACCTTTTTGCAAATGATATCTTATAATTTGATCTCTATCACCTGAATGATAATCAGACATTTTTGGCCTTGAACCAGGATCGTTAGGAAGTTTTTCCAATTCAAACTCAAAAACCTTTTTTTCATGGGAGGACCCAGTTTGGGGATTAGGAGTTGATGATTGCTCTGTTGATTTTCTTTTGAAATATTTTTCCATTGCTTATTACTAAAAACAAAATAAAAAATCACAATTAAAATCATATTCAGAAAATTCATAATAATACTATAAATTGATACAAACACAACAATTTCAAACAAATACTACAAAACTCTAAAAATAAATTTTCTGCCATTAAAACAATCTCAGACTCAATAAAGTAATAATATATTTTTTACCCTTATTACAATAATAAAAATAAATTATAAATTCATAAAGATTAAAATTAAAAATTTTACCTATTTAAAATATCAACAATGGAGAAGAAGCCAGTAATAGAGAGACACTTTGTAGTGAGTGAAAAATGAGTGAGAGAAAGAAGAATACAAGAAGTGATTTGTTTATATTTGGAAATAGTAAAAGACAATTAATATGAATATGAAAAGAAAGAGGAGTTAAATTTTTCCTATTACAATTTCTCTCACTATACTTCGCAAACTATGAATATTTTCATCCACTTATGATTACAGTTGCCACAGATAATATCAGAGATAATTTTAAAATCAAATATACCAACGACTACACAACATGTTTTTTGGTCTCTACAAGCTTGATAGAAAGATCACCAATCCCCTCTAATTCTGAAAATTCACTGTCAGAGCATACATCTAAGAAACACTTTTCAAGCTGACAATCTAGTGCCAATAATTCAACTTGAGAAAACTCTGAACGATAAAATTGAGTTAAACGAATCAACCTCTCCTAATCAAATGCAGAAAATGAACCTCTTGGACTTAAACAGGCTACACAAAGGAGAAACCTGGTATTCACTTATGTTTAATGATTGTTCAACTCTTGAAGTTGTCGATCAATCACTTTATAAAACAATTCAACTTGAAAATGGTGTAAATTAGATGCTTTTTCCATTTTTCTCTTTGACTTTTTTTGTGTCGGTTGAAAAGTGTCATCCATATCTAGAATGTCAATATCATTATGCTCACAAAATAATGAAACATCCTTCAACAAAGAATCTCAACCATTATCTCTTATAGCTTGCAACCTTATTTTGGATGCTTTTACTAACTTTATAGCATTTATAATATTTTGATCACTTCTTTGTAATGCTTGAGAAAAATCATGTGTAATTCCTAAAACTATTTTCATCAAGTGCAAGATGAAAATAAATTCAAAAGATTGCATATAATTCATTAACATTAGTGTTTCACATTTTTTTTATCTAAATCCGTTCCATCTTACTCAACCAATTATAGCACATCAATCATAGAAGAGAATAGAGAAAATATACTAAGGAATGTATCATAATGTGAGCTTCATCTTGTTTCCCCCACCTTCTTAATTGTCATTTCTTGATTGAAGTCACACTCACTAGAGATTTCTCCATGCTCCAATGCTTGTTTCACCTTTGTAGCTTGACTTTCACGAAGAATATCTCGGAGCTTACGCGATGCTCCAATAACATTATACAAATTAGCAACCAAATTAAAAAATAAAGCATTTTAGAAGTTTTTTTGCTAATTTCAAAGAGCCAATTGGAGTTGATGGGCAAAACAATGAATAAAAAATGCAGAACAATTCTTTTTTAAAATCAAGCTTTTTAGGCCATTGTATTCACCCTGCATATTACTTGCTCCGTCATAGCTTTGTCCATGCATTCTTGACAAACTTAATCCATATTTTGCAAATAATGACTCCAAAGTCATTTTTGATGTTAGAGCACTAGTATTTGAAACATGAACAATACCAAGAAAATGCTCAATAACTTTTTCCTCATTATTTACATAATGTATAATCACAACCATTTGCTCCTTCGCTGAGATCTCACAAGATTCATCAATTAAAATAGCAAATAAATCATCTCCAAGATAATCCAGTATAACTTGAGTAGTGACTGTTGCAGCAACTTTAACAATATCCTTTTGAATATCAGGAGATGTTAACTTAAGATTTCCACGACAATTTTTCCCAACTTTATAAATATCTTTATTATAGTTAACAAGAAAATTCATAAGTTCAAGAAAATTCCCCTTATTTCTTGATGAAATTGACTCATCATTACCACAAAAAGTTATACCTTGTTGTAATAAATATCGAATGTAATCAATTATACCTATCAAATGAATTTGATAGTCCTCGTTAACTTGATTGGATTGTTTACACATGACACCTTCAACCTGTTGCTTTTGTTTCATTAGAGCTTGACAATTTCTCCATGCTTGGTTATGAGAGCTATATACATCTCGAAGATGAACTCGAAACCTTTCACTCTTTTTCCAATTTGTAAAGCCTTCTATTATAAAGGCATCACCGCAACCTTTATGTTCTTCAAGATGTGACCTCATAAGATAACAACATAAACAATATGCAACATCCTCACTTTGACTATATTCCAACAAACTACCATATTTTAAATACCAATCTGAATTAAACTTCCGAAATGTATCTCCAAATTTTCTTTCTGAAAAAATAATTTCTTTTGGTTGACAATGACCTTTTTGCAAATAATATCTTCTAATTTCATCTCTATCGCTTGAATGATAATCTGACATTTTTGGTCTTGAACCGAGATCGTTAGGAAGTTTTTCAATTCAAACTTTAAAAACCTTTTTTTCATGGAAGGACCCAGTTTGGGGATTAGGAGTTTGTAAGACCCCAATTTTAACCCTAAGATCCCTCATGCAATATCATCATAAGCATTAGCATTGAGATCATACCTTGGCATCCTCCTTACCCCTCTTTCATTGGGTTTGTTTCGGGATAGATCACCAAGCACCATGTGATTGTATCATACTTGTATATTATCAATTTACTAACCAAATACCAAAAAAATGTCCTTGCATTTACCTAAATCTTTTGTAGGTAGGGCATGATCCCATTGATTTATCAAGTTCATATCTAGGGTTTGAGACCCTCATGGCTTAAAGAGTACCACCAAGGATTGATCAACAATGTCTCAAAACATCATATATGAGTCTCAATGATCTCTACATGTCATATTGATCAAGTTTTCTTCAAGAGTTTGGAGGTGATTTGCCTTGAAAACCCTAGTTTGACTGGGTATCTTGAGTAACTTCTCCAACAAGCTATCTCACCAATTGATAAAATTCCTTAAGGGACACTTCAAAATTCATCATATTATGAATATATGATCTACCATTAGCCAAGAAAGTCAAAATAATTGAAGGTTAGCAAGTTGGTTGATGGTGGTTGGCTAGATGAATTCATCTGATCAAAACTAGGTCTTCCTAGACCCTATCTCATGCAGTTTTCACCATATGAAAATGATTCCAAGAGAAACGTTACTGTAAATGACATTCCAAACAACTTTCATGATGAGACCTAGAGCTAGTTTTTCTTGGAAAATTATTTTCTATGTTGAAACATTATAGGTCATTTTGTCTAAACCCTAATTTGAAAGTCAACTTCCCAAGGCCATAACTTGCTCAATTTTTATGAGATAAAATAGTTCAAAGTTGAAAAATTAAATTCAAGATGTCTACTTAAACTTTGATGTTTGTAGTGAAGGCTAATTCTACTTTTATGAGCATGTGATATGAGGATACATTATAGGTCATTGTTGACCTATACCATTGAACAAGTGATTTTTCCAAACTTCAAAAATGCATAACTCTATCATTCTAAATTTAAATTCCATGAAATTGGTGAACATTTTGAATTTCTTTGAAAGAGCTACAACTTTTATGATTACACTTTTCTCATTTAAAGCTCAAATAAAAAGTTAAGCAAGGTGGAATATTGAGATATATGACTTGACACTTAGAAAAAATTTCAACATGTTGAAATTTCCAAACTTCCACCTCCAAATTCACCATGATCCAAGTTCCATATGAAAAAGTGTTCAACGTCAAACTTGTTCCCCTTGATCTAAGCTTTCCAAGGAATCCAAGTTCATGCATTTTGGATGAAGTTTGATAGGTCTGCGCATGGATTTAACAGAGCTGCATCATTGGAGAAAATCAAATGTCCAAAACTTCACATATCATTGCCTTGCCACTCAAGCCTCATTTGAACTTCAGAACAATTGGATATGGATCAAAGTGGATTGCGTCATGGGCATGTGCACGCCCATGCAAGCTTGTGCATGAAATTACCAAATTTAGCAATTTTTCAAGTGTGCAATTATCAATCCCAAATGCTATAAATACAAGGCCTCTGAGCTCATTTCAAAGACACCTTGCACGCCAGCTTTTCCCCCCAATTGAAACCCTCACATTTCAAAGGAAAGCCTGAGAATTTTCAACTTGAAAATTGATTTTGAATCTCACTGTTTGGAGATTCAAGAACTCCAGGATCCAAAGCTTTGTATCATTGCTAAACCTCTCCTGCAAGCTTCTCAAGTGTGATCAGATCAAGGTTGAAGCGAGCAACATCAAGTTCTGCACAACATTGAAGGTAAATTTCAGAAAACTTCATCTTTTCGATTCTCACTCAATTCTACTCAATTCTCTTGGATATTTGGTTGTCTAAAGTCCTACCAATGTAAGCATGAAGATTGAGTTGCTTAGAGGTCAAATCGAAGCAACTCAGTTGACACACTTCAAAATTCAACTCCTCATATCTTTCTATATATTTAGACTTAGTTGTAATTGAGGTCAGATTCGTGCTCTAAGCCATTTTTTATTTCAGATCATGTCCTCCTTTTTTATTTTCTTGAGGGTGATGAGTGAACCAGTCTAGTGGACCTCGCCTGAGAAGGTGACCGGAGGTCCAGCGGTGGTGGTATGCTGGATAGGTTCTGAGCCATTGATCTCTTGTAAAATGTTTTAATCTCATGTGTTGCTTTTGAATACCAAGCCTATGCCACGTTGACTGCAGTGCATCATGGAACGCGCGTTTGTGTCAACTTGATCTGCCACCTCAATTAATGAGGGAGATCAAGTGGCTCACGTTTTTTTGATTTTATGATTTTTTTTATTTCATTTGATTTTCATTAAATCATATTAATTTTAATATTGATCCAAAAAATATGAGAGTTTCACCAAAAAAATTTAAATAAATTCCTCTTTCATATTCTGAATTTAAATTATTTTTTGGATCATTATTAATATTTTTCATGATTCAATTGTTTTTGTGCGTATTTTTAATTGTTTACAAATACTTTTAAGTTTCCAAAAATAGGGAAATTTTTTCTCCAAGTTCCTTTGACCTTGTTTGACCTATGATAAATCTCATGGTCATTTCTTGTGTTTTGATGAGGTTTTAGGATTTTGACCAACCATAATTTAATTTAAATGCATTATTTTAGTATTTTTAAATTGAATAAATGCCAAATAATTGTGTTGACCTCTTGTGATGATTTGTGTAAGTTTGACTTATGTTACTGGGCCTTGGTCAAGGTTGATTTGACTTTGTTAAGTTAATATCATTGGATTTAGGGGATTGATAGAATGTACATTCCATCTCCCAAAATGAACAAATGATATTAATTTGATAAAATTCCCCCTTTGATCAATTTGAGTTTTGATCCATTCCCCTCCCTCTTCATCTATTTCCCATTCTTTATGCATTCATCTCATTTGGCCTATGATGTCTCTAAATCCTAAGGCTAGTTGATTGTAAAATCAACATAAGTATGGATGAGATTAGGCCACTCCTTTTGCATATCCTTTTTGTGTGTGGTATGTTTCATGAGAATAGTCCATTATACCATGTCTCTAACATGCATTAACACCAAAATCCTATTGCCCCGCCTTAAATAGTTGTGACTTCTACATAAGTCCAATTACGGTTGCTTAACATAGCGCTAAAGTTTTGACACAAAAGGCATAACATTCTAGTTAATGAGATTGTAAGTCTCCTCTCTTTCATGGTATTGTGTGGAAACTTGGCCTTTTTTTCCTTCCTTTGGAAGATGTCTTGGTTCAAGGATCCATGTTTGTGATAAGTGGGTTGAGTGTTCTCCAAAGAATGACTTAAAATGAAAAGTAAAAGCTAAACAATACTAACTTCTGACTCATTAACAACTAACATTTAATTTCAAGTCTTTTATTTTAAGGAACTTTAATTTGCAAGTTCTATTCATTTGCCATTTTTCATACCATTCTAATTGTTTATGTTAATGCCATTTTCACTTTGTCCATTTGGACCATATTGTGTGATATATCTTTTTTGTGTATATTTTGTTTGTTTGTATGGTCTTTGACCATTAATGTACATAATAAGAACAAAAACCCTAAAAAACTTTTGTGTTGATTGTTGACTTGATCTTGGACAAATTGGACTTAGAATATAGGTAACCTCCCTATGCTAAAAGACTTGGCTAATGCCAACATTTGTGTAACCAAGTGCTTGTAATTTGAACTTCATCTGATACATCTTTGAAGATCCCTTTGAGTTCATCTGCAACATGATCATTGTAAAGCTGTTATTTTGAACCTGTGACTTGTGGAATTCATCTGCTACATGGGCTAATTTAAAAGAGATCATGGAGTGGCTAAAGCTAGGATATGACAATCTTTATTTGATGCCTTGCTCTTCAAGATGGATATAATTGTGCATTGTGTGTTGTTTGATTCTAAATGTCCAAGGGAATTTAGGGTTTCTATATGACATTGTTGTTTATTGGATTGCTACCTATTTGGTCAGATCTTTTCGACTCTTAACTTTTAATTTTGTGCATAGGATTAGTCTCTTCATCTCCTCCCCATCTCTTTAATTTCAAAATTCCTCCCTCCTTTTTAAAACTTCTTTGTTTGTACTTGTCTTTTCTAAACTTAGACCATTTTGCAAATTAGAAACTTTGGCCTTATGCCATTGTATTTTTAAACTTATTTCCTTAACCAAACTTGTAAATAGATTTAATCATACTTGACTTAAACTTTCAAAAAGTCAAAAAGAGCTAACTCATTCAAACCATTTTAGGCCTTTGTGCCTTTCAAACTTAATTTTGTAAAAAACAACGCATCCACTTTGAAATTTGTATCACGAACTACGAGGTTTTGATCCCTCATTTTTATGTTGGTACGTAGGCACAAGTCCGAAGGTCTTATCAAACACAAAAATATAATTAATGAATTCTTTTCTCATCCCCCCATTCTATTTATTTGTATACATGATTTTATATAAAACACATATGCACACAAGAAAGGGCTCCCTAGGAGTACCTACGACACTTTGGGTGCTAACACCTTCCCTCTGTGTAACCAACCCCCTTACCTGTAATCTCTGACATTTTATTAGTTTTGATTTGAAAACTTCTTACTTTTGGGTTTTGTTCGTACTTTTCCCTTTTCCCTTGGAAACAATAAAATTGCGGTGGCGACTCTTGTTATTTGATGTCTTGCTTATCCATAGCTTGATGGTCATGAATTTACCGCTACAGAAATTAAGTGGCGACTCTGCTGGGAAGTAGTCTCCAGGGGGTTTAGCCTACTTTTTTGTGTGTATATAATTGTATATATGTGATGTATGTATATTTGTTTGTATGATATAATTTGCTTGTTGTGCTTGGTGATCTCTGAGTGGTGAGATAAGTTCTAACCCGAACTTGAGTGAAATTAAGATAGGAGGATGGTATAGTCATGTTCGACTTGTATGGAGTAGTCCTTAACAAGTTGGCTTGAGACCCATCTGCTCAATGGAGACTCTTTTGGATTTGGAAATGTCACACAAGTATTTGTGGTTAGGCATTACTATCACTACTTTTGGGTCCAAGAAGTTGAGGTCCGTAGAACATTTACCCCCTCTTGGCCTATTTAGGACGTAGTGCGGAGACTGTTCAAGTGTAGACTTGATAACAGTTGTTACACGATACTACACTAAGACGAGTTTCTCTTGAGAATATTATGGGTCGATGAGTCAGTCATCTTAACCTGTAATATCCAAAAGATGGAATTAAGACTCTGGGAACTTTTTAGAACATGATCTACATGTTTTTATCCTTAGTTCACTCCTTTGGGATGGTTCTTACCCAGACTCCATGCTCGTGACTTGCAACAAACCCTTGATTCTTGGTTGATCCAGTCAAGTCTTGTCAATGTCAATGGAACTTGGGTGTTGATAAGGTGTAAACCATAATCCACCAAAAGGGATGATTGATCTTGACAATGACTTGATTCATCCCTTGACCTTTTGTTTATTTGCCTTGTGTGTGATCCCTTATTTGTGATTGTTGCATTAATGCATTCATGCGCATCATGACATTCATCACACGAAAATTTCAAGGAACTGAGGTATTATTTGCAAAGTATTTTCAGACCATGCATTATGGAGGAAGGAACACTAAGAAGTACAGTTTCAGATGTCCCGACTTGAAAGAGTTAAGGAAGCGAGCATATTTTGTATTAGATCCCTTGGACTTCAAACAAAGTCATGGGAAGCTTCTGTTTATCTTGTCTACTGATGTGGTTGAAGGAATTTTGAGTGTGCTAGTGCAGTTCTATGATCCTCTCTACCGTTGCTTCACTTTCCCAGATTATCAACCTGTGCCTACATTGGAGGAGTATTCTCATCTCTTGGGAATACCCATTTCTAGTAGAGTGCCTTTTAGTGGGTTGGAGGAGATTCCCCGATCTAATCTTATTTCTGAAGCTCTTCACTTGAAGAAGTCTGAGATAGAGGCTCATTGGGAGAAGAAATGAGGTTTGTTTGGATTGCCATCTGATTTCCTCATCAAGGAAGCTACTTCTTTTGCTCAAGCCGGTAGTGTGGACGCTTTTGAAGCTATCTTTGTGTTGCTCATCTATGGATTAACTTTGTTCCCTAACATTGACGGTTTTATTGATGTTAATGCCATTAGACTTTTCTTAATTGGGAATCATGTGCCTACGTTGTTGGGTGATATATATTTCTCTTTGCATTTAAGGAATTCTAAAGGTGGTGGAACTATTGTCTATTGCATTCCTCTTCTGTACAAGTGGTTTATTTTGCACTTGCCTCAGACACCTACTTTTGTGGAGAATAAAAAATGTCTACGGTGGTCTCAGAGACTTATGTCTCTCACTAATGATGATATAGTTTAGTATGATCCTTCTTTGAGCAGTTTAGATATTATTTATTGTTGTGGTGGATTCTCTAATGTGCCTTTCATTGGTACACAAGGAGGAATCAACTACAACCCTGATTTGGCTCGTCGTCAACTTGGGTTCCCCTTGAGAGACAAACCTAATAACACTTTGTTAGAAGGTCTTTTCTATCAAGAGGGTAAAGATCCCCAACATTTGAAGCAGAAGATTAGGCATGCTTGGCATAATGTGCATAGGAAAGAAAGATCTGAGCTTGGTCCGCGCAATTGTGTAACTTTGGAAGCTTACACTCTTTGAGTGAAGAAGAGAGCTTTGGAGTTGAAGATGCCTTATCCTTGTGAAAGACCTATATCTATGGTTGTGGTTGAGCCATTAACTCTCCCTAACCAAGATGTAGAGGAGTTGGAAGACGCGCTCACCAAGATGAAGCAACAAAAGGATATGTGGGAAGAGCGTTTCCGTGCTTTGAGCAAGAAGCATGAAGAGTTGCAGATGGAGTCTAAGGACAAAGATGCACTTATCGAGCTACTTGAAGATCGAGTGACAAAGAGACAGAGAGAGCCAGAGGTTTCATCTTCTAGCATGCCTTAGCCTTCCGTTGCTTGGAAGAAGATTGTTTATCAGCTTGTCCTCGAGAAGACTCAGATGAAGGCTTCCTTCAAGACCGAGATCCGACGCATCCGAAGGAAGTACGTGCCTGCAGCCCGATCTTCTAACATTGTTATTAGGGATCCTTAGGATGACTAGTCTCCTTTTCTCTTGTATCTTTCATTTGGTTTCTAAAATTCTACTCAGTTTAATCCTTCCAATTATATAAATAAAAAGAGATTTTTAGTCATATCACATTGTTGCAATTGTTGTTAAATATATATATTTGCAAATAATGTAGTAAGTTCCTTGAAAATAAAAATAAATAAACAAGCATTGCATTTCATGCATCATTTGTATAAGCAGGTTTCTCTTTCGCCAGATGTCTCATTGGTGTTTCTTCTGTGCTTCAGCCAAGCTGACTCATTGGTACAACAGTCGCGCCAATCATCCGAGAATCATGGAACATTTGGAGCAAGAGAACAGAGAGCTAAAGGACGATATCGCTCGACTGACTGCCATGATGGAGTCAGTGTTGGCTGCTCAGAGCCAATCTTATCCAACGCCTGCAACTCCTCCTCCTCAGAGGACTGTTATTTCTGAGGTGGCTACCTCTACCAAGCCTGTTACTACCGCTCACTTTGCGCCTGCTATGTCTGTCGGATTCCCGTGGGGAATGCCATCGAATTTCATGCCTGAAGGCTTTGCGCCTACCTTTACTTCCATGTCGACATCTAGCCTGGTCATGTCTGTGCCACCTCCCGTTGTGCACACCTTACCTCGTGTAGAGGACACCATTTATCATTCCGAGCCGTCTGAGGGTCCGGACATATATGAGAAAATGGACGAGATGAAGGATCAGTTTCTTGAGTTGCGCAAGGAATTGAAGATGTTGAGAGGGAAGGACTTGTTTGGGAAAAGTGATGATGAGTTATGTCTGGTGCCGAATATGAAGATTCCAGTGAAATTCAAAGTGCCTGACTTTGAAAAGTACAAAAGGAACACATGTCCGCTCAGGCATCTAGTGATGTATGCCCGCAAGATGTCTACCCAAACTGACAACGATCAACTGTTAATCCACTACTTCCAAGACAGTTTGACCGGTGCTGCGCTCCGTTGGTATATGGGATTGGACAGTTCAAGCATTCACACTTTCAACGACTTGGGAGAGGCTTTATTCAAGAAATATAAATACAATGTGGATATGGAGCCTGATAAAGACCAGCTGAGGTCTATGTCTCAGAAGGACAAAGAGACATTCAAAGAGTACGTACAAAGATGGAGAGAACTGGCTGCTCTAATCACTCCTCCCTTGGAGGAAAAGAGATGACAAAGATCTCTTTGAAGACCCTAAGTTCATTTTATTATGAACGTATGATTGCTAGTGCCCCCAGTGACTTTACCAAAATGGTAAACATGGGGATGAGGCTTGAGGAAGGTGTCCGAGAAGGACGTTTGTCAAAAGAGGAAGCATCGTCAAGTAAGAGGTGTGGCAGTAGCTTTGGGAAAAAGAAGGACAACGAAGCTAATGTAATAAACAGTGTGAGGCAGAGGAGGCCTCAGATCAAAAGGAATCAACCACCCCATCAACACCATCATCAAGTATCTTTAGTCATTCCAGTATTTTCCAATAATCAATCAGTACCAATTCAGCAACAACAACGTCAACAACAACAACCACAACAATGAACAAACACCTACAACAACAGCAATACCAACAACAATCATCATCAAAAAAACTTTGAGAGGAAGAAGGTATCTTTCAACCCGATTCCTATGTCTTATGCCGAACTGTATCCGTCTTTGGTTCTGAAGAACCTAATTCAACCGAGAAACCTGCCGCAAGTTCCAGAACCACTTCGATGGTGGTATAAGCCTGAACTCTGTTGTGCTTTTAACCAAGGGGCACCCGGACATGACATAGAAAACTGTTATCCTCTCAAGTATGAGGTTCAGAAGCTGATGAAGAGTGGAATGGTGTCCTTTGAGGACCGTGCGCGAAACGTGAAAGCAAATCCATTACCCCGCTCATGGAAATTCTTCTGTTAATATGATGGATGGTTGTCCTGGAGAATTCAAAGAATTTGATGTTTGTTTCATCGGAGGTCCTTGGTGCAGATGCACAAGGGCATTTGTATGGTGAGTGATTGTGAGCATGACCATGATGGTTGTGCTATTTGTAGTGTTGATTCAAAAGGTTGTGCTGTAAGGGACATCCAGCGACTGATGGATGAAAGCATGATCCAAATTGTCCAGTCCCGTCATGCAATTGACGATGTGAATGTCATAGTGCTCGTTTTCGAGAATCCCAAGAGATTGGTAATCCAATACGACAGCAGTAATAGTAACAGCGTCAGTAATAGATCGATATCGCCGTTAGTTATGCGGTTAGCGGGTCCAGTCCTGTATTCATTTGATAAAGCTGTTTCGTATCATTATAATGCTACAATGATGAAAGATGGTCAAGAGGTTCCGCTACCTACGACCAGTTCTATAGTGAGCATTGCTGATGTTACCAAGGTAACCCGAAGTGGTCGTGTGTTTGGGCCGATATTCCCAAAAGATAAAGAAGAATCAGTTGTCAGTAAGAAGGTAGAAGTGCCTGTTCTGGATCCAGTTAATGCTTCAAAGGGCAAGTCTGGTGAATCCAGCGATTTGAAAACTAACGATGATGATGAGGTACTCCGGTTAATAAAGAAGAGTGAGTTTAATATGGTGGAGCAGCTGCTCCAAACCCCCTCAAAAATTTCAGTACTGTCTCTGCTAATGAATTCAGAAGCGCACAGAGAAGCTCTGCAAAAAGTCCTTGAGCAAGTATTTATGGAACATGATGTTACGGTGGACCAGTTCGATCATATAGTAGCTAACATCACTTCCTGCAACAATATTAGCTTTTGTGATGAAGAACTCCCTGAGGAGGGCAGGAATCATAATATGGCTTTGCATATCTCCATAAACTGCAAATATGATGCTTTGTCAAATGTGCTTGTTGACACCGGGTCGTCACTGAATGTACTGCCGAATTCAACTATGTCAAAGCTATCATACCAAGGAGAGCCCATGAGGTATAACGGTGTAATCGTCAACGCTTTTGACGGTTCATACAAAAGAGTTATAGGTGAAGTGGACCTTCCAGTTAAGATAGGTCCGAGTGATTTTCAAATTACTTTTCAAGTAATGGATATCCACCTGGCCTAAAGTTGCTTGTTGGGAAGGCCATGGATCCATGAGGCGGGAGCTGTTACCTCCACGTTGCATAAGAAACTCAAATTTGTCAAAAATGGAAAGCTTGTAATCGTTGGTGGGGAAAAGGCGTTGTTGGTTAGCCACATGTCGTCTTTCTCTTATGTTGAAGCTGAGGATGAGGTTGGAACTCCGTTCCAAGCCTTATCTATTGCTGCTAAAAAGAGAATTGGGGCACCTATGTCCTCATTAAAAGATGCAAAGAAGATTGTGGAAGAAGGCAATGTTGATCAGTTGAGGCGTATGGTAGAGGTCTCCGACAATAAAGGAAGAACCAATCTAGGTTTCAGCGAGGTTCATCAATTTCAAGGTCTGAGGATATGAAACTTAGATTCCGTAGCGGAGGGTTCATTCATGGCAATGAACAACACTTAGCTGTTGTGCTAGAGGATGACAAAGGGGAAGACTGCACCAATTTTGTGACGCATGGACAGGCTTGCAACAATTGGACTGTTGTTGATGTTCCCGTTATTTTGCATCGATCTAAGTAATTGCTTTTATGTGTTTTCAAAATCCTTCACCTATGCCTAAGGGAGAAGTGAAAATTATTGGGAATTTTGAAATTCATCATTAATAAAATTAATTCTATTCATCCAAATCTATGATGTTTATTTTTACTTTTTGCTTTATTCTGAAATGGTAATCACAAAGAACATAAATAAACAATATAATTATCCATCTGCATAACATTTGGTCACAAATTCACTTCTCTAAAATCAAAATATCAAATCATTATGCAGGTTGGTTTCTAACCCCATTGAATAAAATGATCCTTCTCCTTCTCCAAATTTTGAATTCCCTGTGTTTGAGGCCGAGGAGGAAAGTGACGAAGAAGTGAGTGATGAAATTGAAGGTGAGAAAAACAAGAAAGGGGGGGGGGTTGAATTGTTTTAGAAATTAAAAGCTTTTTCAAAAGTAAGAACACACATAATTTTATAGTGGTTCGCTTATAAAACAAAGCTACTCCAGTCCACCCGGCCAAGGTGATTTCGCCTTCAAAAAGGACTTAATCCACTAATCTTGAAATATTAATACAACCAAACGTCATAGAGAATGATCTCTTAGTCCTCTCAAGTATACAGACTACGCAGAGTCACCTGAGGAACAAAAGCAATTTAGCAAAATAAATTTGTAATAGAAAGTGCTTCTAAGAGTAAGCAAGTATTACAATAAATAGTTTGAGCAGGAGTTTTCACGTATGAGCAGCAGCTCGTGAAAAGTTGAGAGAAAATATGAATGACTTTTTCTGTGTGTTGTTGTGTCTCTCAATGAGGTGGGCTGTCCTTTATATAGTAGTAAGAAGGACCGTTGGAGTGATGACAGAATATTGGTCTTTGATGAGCATTCAATGTCATTACTTCTGTGTTTCTTGCCATAACCATTTTGTCTCCCTGAATAACTTCTTTCTTAAAATACTTCATTTCCATATTGAGAATTTTCTTTGCGTTACTCTTTCTGGATTTGGTGAATCTTCATCGGAGTCTTTGTTATCTCGGAGTCATGCGTCAGAAGGAGATTATGTTGAAGTTACATCAGAGCTTCTCAGAGTACTAGTCTTCTAGATCATCAGGACTAAGACCCATGGATGTTTAGAGCTTCTGGTTCTTTTTACTGTCTTGCTTTTTTCAGATTCAGAACTTATTGGGCGCACTTTTTCCTCAGATGCGTCTGATCTTCTAGTACTTTGTAACTGATCAAAGTTTGTATCTGATAAAATGATCAGAGTCCTTCGTTGCTGTTCAGAGTTCTGCACACTTAGAAAAATTTTGTTAGGGTGCCATTTTTGGTTTCATCCTTTGTTATCATCAAAATCCTGGAACTCTATTGTAGAACTAATTTTGTTCTTACAATCTCCCCCTTTTTGATGATGACAAAACAATCTTAATTCAGAGATGAATTTTTTTTAGATAAGAGTTTTAGATCAGATAGAAGTGAGCTCCCCCTGAGATAAGTCTGGGAGTTCAGAAGTTCTTACCGGACCTTCCATGATATGGTGTTTCTAGATACTTTTCTGCAAATTTCTAAGTTAAAAGGATTAGAAACAATGTTTGTAGAGTACTGATAGGAGTTAGATATGTTTTCATCAGAGCTGTTTTTAGTTCTCCCCCTTTTTGTCAGAATCAAAAAGACTTAGTGGATTGAAAGGAAAAAAGAAATATATATATATATATATATATATATATAATATATATATATATATATATATATAATATATATATATATATATATATATATATATATATATATATATATAATATATATATATATATATATATATATATATATATATATATATATATATATATATATATGCACAGATGCCAGAAACACAGACAACAAACAACAGCTAGAGAACAGAAAGCAAAAACAAACAAAACAGAAAGCAACAAGCAAATCAACAAGCAAAAGAACACATAAACAAGTCCTAGGTGCCTAAGGGTTTGGAGGAGGAGGCATCCTCTGGAGCAGCTGGGTCAGCAGATTCTGAATGTTGACATTTACTGAATCCTGTTGATCCAATTTGGCTCGGACTTCTTCTGTTCTTTCTGAAGATCTTCAAGTGTCTTTAGAACCGGAGGGACAAAGGTGGATGACTCTCCCTGAGTCAGAGCATCCGGTTCTACCCTTGTGGCAGACTCTTCAGCAAGGCGTGATTCAGCTTCAGCGGCAGCTTTGGCTTCAGCTTCAGCAGCAACAGCAACAACCTCAGCTAGAGCTTTGGCTTCAACTGCCTTGATCCTTTGCAGTTCTTCTTGCTTGGCTTTCTCTTCTGCTTCCTTGCGGGCTCGCTCCTTAGCTTCTCTGGCTAGGCGCTTCTGTAGTCTGATCTCAGCGTCTCTGATGAAGTCGTTGCGGACTTGCTCAAAGAGGCCCTTCAGCTTGAAGGCTTCAGCGGTCATCCAACCAATCACTCTGTTCCAATGTGTCTTTATAGTTGAAGGATCATCACTGATTCCAGAGTTGATGGTCAGAGACTTGATCTTGTCAACTGAGGCTTCTGCAAACACCATTATTGCTTCCTCAAGGGTTGGAAGGGTGTTTTCAGGTTCAGAGGCTTGGGTGGAGAAGTGGAAGGGCTTAGGTTGAGTGTGGGAGTTTGTGGTTCAGCGGATGTATTTGGTGGGGGTATGTCAGAGGTGGGTGGTTGTGTTTCAGCGTGGATTATTTCAGATGGTGGAGGGTCATAGGTGGGTGTGTTTGGTTCTTCTGTGGATGATGAAGTAACTTCTGGTTCAGGTGTGGATTATGTTGGCTGTTGTGAGGCTAGAGCACGTGTTTGGAGCTGAGCCAGAGTTGGAGAGGGAGGGTCAGATGGTTCAGTATCTGTGGAAATGTTGTAGTAGGGGGTGATTATGGAGAAGAAGATGAAGAGGGTAAAGTGGTTTCGTTCAGCATTTTTGCTTCTGAAATAGGTAAGGTTGTGGTGGCAAGGTTGAATTTTTGAGATGGATGGTTAGATGGTCTGGTGGTTGAGGGAGGAGTTTCTGAGTTGGTATATATAGGTGTTGGTTGAGGAATAGAGGAAGCAATATGCTGAAGTTGTACAGAAGAAGCGAGAGAAATAGACTTACCAGAAGATCCAGTCAGAGGTACTGGAGGGCTTGATCCCGAGGATTCTCCCAGCTTTGCCTTCTTCGCTTACTTTGCCTTCTCAGATGGCCCTCGTGGTCGCTTCATGAAGTTGGGAGGCTCGTCTGGCAGCTGGCTTATGTTGAAGTCTGAGATATCTACTCCTTGTTTTCGCAGATCATCTAAGTAATACAAGATTACCTCTAGAGGGTCGATCTTTGAGAACAGATATAGTCCATTTGGGATCTTCCTCTGATCTTTGAGAGCCTCCCAGGAGGTGTCCAGAGTAGGTTTGAACCTTACTTGATCCAGAATCCCCATGCTCTTCAGATTGCGGGTGTTGAGAGCTCTTCCAGTATCTATCATCACGTCTTCCATGAGTCTGAACTTTATCAGATGGTCCACGAGACCGCTTTCAATCAGAACGTCATAGATCAGCCTCCCCAGAGGGATGTAGTTTCTGGGCTTCATGATGTTTCTTGTATCTCTTACAGAGTCTTTGAGGTACTTGAAGAGGAGTGCTGGAAGGCAGAGATTCAGACCCTTGTGGATGCAGTACAGGATGCACTTCTAGTCGGTGTTGATATAGTCTGAGGAGTTAGAAGTTGGGCGATGATGGATTGTGCCCAAGATGATCTTCATCCAGACCCGGAAGTTCTGATGTAGTTCCTTATTCTTTGAGTGTTTTCCTTCAGTATTCTGTTGGAAGATTGTTGGATTAATCTCATGGGACAGATACTTTGGCATGGGATAATGTTGTAGATTCTTCTTCCTTCAGATTTCTCCATGCCCAGAAGAGCAGCAATGGACTTCTCAGTGATCACCATCTTGACTCCCAGAACATAGGAGACGATGTAGTGATCGTCAGCGTCAGCGAATCTCCAAAATTCCTTGACTAGGTTTGTGTAAACTGGACCATACAGACGTTGGAAGTAGTTTCCCCAACCTTGATTTTGCAGTTCTTCAGTGAGGTCAACATCATTCCTTCGCATGTTTTCAAAATCTACCAAAGATTCACATAACACTTCCAGTTTCTCAAACGGTGTTGCAAGGTTGATATGAGGCTCACAATCAAGAATGTGAGGCTCTTTGTAGATGGGAGTTGAGACGACACCGATAACTGCTGGGTTTGGGTTGCTTGAGCTTGGAGTTTGTTCGTTGGAATCCATCTGTTGAGAGAAGTTATACACTGATTGTTGTTGGGACTCCATGAATATTGTTGATGAACTGTGTTAGAAGTTGAAGATCTTGAAAGGATGCTACAAGAATGCCTTGAGGGAGAATAGAACTTGCAGAGGGTTAAGAGTGCTTGTGAGAGTGAAAAGTGTGCAATGTGTGAAGAGAAGTGTTTAAATACCCAATTTAGGGCGCATGCAAAACAACACACAAAATAGAGTTTAGCACAAAAACCAAGTATGCACGTTTAGAGGGAAAATCATTACAGCTCATAAATGATGTCTAATCCCAACAGTCAGTACACTGCTCGAGGAGATCTCAAGAGACTGTTTCTTGATTACTGCTAGACAGCTGTCTAGAAGTTCCAAGGTCAGACGCAAGGTGCTCCACGTGTTTGCTCTATCTGATCTTCAGGAATACCAAAGGGTTGGTTCCTAGAGAATTCTAACTCAAATGACTTCTAACTTGGTAGGAGTATCAAAGTCAGATGCAGAATCCACTTTGTTTACATCAGAATCTTATTTTACAAACTCAGAGGAACATTTTATTCAGGGAATTTTGAATGTTCAGATTCTTTAATATGAAAAGGAATTTATCTTCAGCTAGGGGTTTGGTAAAGATGTCAGCCCATTGATGATTTGTATCAATGAATTTCAATATTACTACCCCTTTCTGAACATAGTCTCTAATGAAATGATGTTTTATTTCTATGTGTTTGGCTCTGGAGTGTAAAATAGGATTCTTGCTTAAACAAATGGCAGCAGTATTGTCACAGAAGATAGGAATGTTACTCTCAAAGATTTGCAGATCCTCTAATTGATTCTTCATCCAAAGCATCTGAGTAGTGCATAGTGATGCTGAAATGTATTCCGCTTCTGCAGTAGACAGAGTTATGGTTGATTGTCTTTTGCTGACCCAAGATATCAGATTCTTTCCCAAGAGCTGACAATTTCCAGATGTACTTTTTCATTCCATTATGTCTCCTGCGTAATCTGCATCACAAAAACCAGATAGTTTATACTCTGATGTTTTCTCATACATCAGGCCCAGGTTAGGAGTTCCTTTCAGATATCTGAGAATTCTCTTAACTGTTGTTAAATGAGATTCTCTAGGATCTGATTGGAATCTGGCACAGAGACAAACACTAAATAGAATATCAGGACGTGTAGCAGTCAGATAGAGAAGAGATCCTATCATACCACGATAGAGCTTCTGACAAACCTTTTGACTAACTTCTTCTTTTTCAAGAATGCAAGTTGGATGCATAGGTGTCTTAGCAGGTTTGCATTCAGCCATTTCAATTTTCTTCAGAATGTCTTTTATGTATTTACTTTGATGAACGTAGGTGACTTCTGAAGCTTGATTAATCTAAATTCCTAGAAAGAACTTTAGTTCTTGCATTAAGCTCATTTTGAATTCTGCCTGCATTAGCTCAGAGAATTCTCGACATACAGATGCGTTAGCTGAACCAAAAATGATATCATCAACGTATATCTAGCATATCATAAGATCATTATTAATGTTTTTACAGAAGAGTGCAGAGTCAACTTTCCCTCTAATGAAATCATGTTCCAGAAGAAAATTACTTAATCTTTCATACCAAGCTCTGGGAGCTTGTTTTAGTCCATATAAAGATTTCTTAAGTTTAAAAACATGTTCTAGACAATGTGAATTTTCAAAACCTAGGGGTTGGTTGACATACACTTCTTCTGATATATAACCATTAAGGAATGCGCTCTTGACATCCATTTGATACAGTTTGATAGAATGATTTATAGCGAATGAGACAAGTAAGCGAATAGATTCTAACCTGGCGACTGGGGCAAAGGTTTCATTGTAGTCAATTCCTTCTTGTTGACTGTAACCTTGAGCCACCAGCCAAGCTTTGTTTCTGACAACTTCTCCTTTCTCGTTCAGCTTGTTTCTGAACACCCATCTGGTTCCGATAATGTGAGTGCCTTTAGGTTTAGGAACAAGATCCCAGACGTCGTTCTTTGTGAATTGATCTAGCTCTTCTTGCATGGCTAGAACCCAGTCGCTATCTTGAAGTGCCTCATCACAGGAAGTAGGCTCGATCAGAGATACTAGTCCTAGAGGAGTTTCTTCAGGTGCCTTGAAAGTAGACCTAGTTCGGATAGGTTCATCCTTGTTTCCCAGAATCAACTCTTCAGATATGTTGAGGCGACTTCTAGCTTTCTTTGGGATTGCTGGGGATTTTGTAGGTTTGAGTGGCAGTTGCTTCAGGAGCTTTGATCTTCTCGTCAGAACCTGCAAGAGTAATCTCCAGATCTGCAAGTTTCTCAACTAGCTTTGACTTTTCAGGGTCAAGCTTATCATCAAATCTGACACGAATTGATTCTTCCACAATTTTGGTTTCTGTATTGTATACTCTGTAGCCTTTAGAGCGTTCTGAGTATCCTAACATAATACCTTTTTGTGCTTTAGAATCAAACTTGTTCAGATGTTCTTTAGTATTTAGAATAAAACAGGAACATCCAAAAGGATAAAAATAAGAAATGTTGGGTTTTCTTCCTTTACATAGTTCATAGAGAGTCTTCTCCAAAATAGGTCTTATGGAGATTCTATTCTGAATATAACATGCTGTATTTACAGCTTCAGCCCAAAAATGCTTAGCCACATTTGTTTCATTGGTCATGGTTCTGGCCATCTCTTGGAGTGTTCTATTCTTCCTTTCTACAACTCCATTTTGTTGTTGAGTTCTAGGGCAGGAGAAATCATGGGATATTCCATTAGAGTCAAATAATTCCTCAAAAAATTTATTTTCAAATTCCTCACCATGATCACTTCTGACTCTGATGATTTTAGAGTCAAATTCGTTTTGCACTTTGGAACAGAAGCTAGTGAATACAGAGTGAGACTCACTCTTGTGCTTTAAGAATTTTACCCATGTCCAGCGACTAAAATCATCAATAATGACTAGTCCATATTTCTTTCCATTGACTGATGCTGTTTTCACAGGACCAAATAAATCAATGTGAAGAAGTTCCAGAGGCTTAGAGGTAGAAACAATATTTTTCTTTTTAAAAGATGATTTTGAAAATTTTCCTTTCTGACATGCTTCACATAGAGCATTTGAAGAAAACTTCAGCTTAGGTAGACCTCTGACTAACTCGAGTTTATTTAGCTGAGATAACTTTCTCATGCTAATGTGGCCCACGCGTCTATGCCATACCCATTGCTCTTCGTGAACAGACATCAAACATTTTACATTTTGTTCTTTTAAGTCCGAAATATTTATTTTATAAATATTGTTTTTCCTCTTGCCAGTGAATAGGATAGATCCATTGTTTTGATTTATGGCTTTACATGTTTTTTGATTGAAGATTACATCATACCCGTTATCACTTAATTGACTTATTGATAACAGATTATGCATTAATCCTTCTACATAGAGAACACCAGATATAGAGGGAAGAGTACCATTACCAATAGTTCTGGAGCCTCTGATCCTTCCTTTCTGATCTCCTCTGAAGCCTACGAATCCAGCGTCTTTAAGTTCCAGTTTTTGGAACATATACTTTCTTCCCGTCATGTGTCGCAAGCATCCAGAGTCCAGGTACCACGACTGGTGTTTTAACTCTACTGCATAAGATATCTGCAACATAAACAATCTTATCCTTTGGTACCCAGAATCTTTTGGGTCCTTTGTGATTAGTTTTCCCAGAGTTTCTTAACATTTTGGGTTTTCTAGCATTATTAAATCGTTGTGCTTGTGTATGTGTATAGTGATAGGAAAATGGAGATTTTAGGTTGGTCATTAGTAGACGTTTTATCTTCACTAGGATCATACATAATTCCTCTTCTATTGTTCTGACTGACCCCATAAATCATGGATTCCATTCTGCTCCTCTCTATCCCAATTTTCAGAAACTTTTGAAAAGATTTTTCATATTCATAAATTATTGTGTTTGAAGTTTGTGGAGCTTGAGATAACGCTTCTTCAAGTTTTGAGCAATTTTTCTTTGTTGAATCTCTTTCTAATATCAAGGTTCTGTTTTCATCTTTAAGTTCTAAAATTGTTATCTCAAGTTTGCCACATTCTTCTAGTGTTTCATCAAGAACACCTTTGATAGCTTTGAATTTTTGTTTGAGTTTCTGATATGAGTTTAGAGTTTCAGACAGGCATGATTCTAGGTCAGATCGAGAAAGTTCAGAAAATACCTCTTCAGATTTAGATTCTTCATCTGAAGTATTCTTGGATGTGGTAGCCATGAGTGCCACATTTGCCTGTTCATCAGAGTCTGATTCTGATGAGTCAGATTCACTGTCATCCTAGGTAGCCATCAGTCCCTTTTTGGTTCTGAAGGAATTTTTCTTGAAGTTCTCTTTTCTGGAACTGTCTTTCTTCAACTTGGGACATTTGTTTATGTAGTGACCTGTTTCCTTACATTCATAACACGTAATATCTTTGTTAGATTTACCTTTTGAGGTTGATTCTGATCGATCTCCTTTGGATCTAGGTTTTCTGAAGTTATTATTCCTTTTTCTCCAGAGTTGTTTTACTCTTCTGGTCAGAAGGGACAATTCTCCCTCATCATCAGAATCTTCCTTCTCAGAGTCATCAACGTCTTCTTCGGCCTGGAAGGCTTTGTTTCTGTCAGACTTGCCCCTTTCAGATCTAGACTTTAGTGCTACACACTTGATCTTCTTCTGAGGCTCATCTTCCTCCAGTTCTATCTCATGACTTCTGAGTGAACTGACAAGTTCTTCAAGGATGATGTTGTCCAGATCCTTTGATAGCTTTAAGGTTGTGACCATGGGTCTCCACTTCTTTGGCAAGCTTCTGACTATCTTTTTGACATGGTCCGCAGTTGTATATCCTTTATCCAGCACTTTGAGACCTGTAATTAGAGTTTGAAATCTAGAAAACATTACCTCTACAGCTTCATCGTCCTCCATTTTGAAGGCTTCATATTTCTGGATTAGAGCCAGAGCCTTTGTTTCTTTGACTTGAGAGTTTCCTTCATGAGTCATCCTCAGGGAGTCAAATATTTCTTTAGCTGTTTCCCTGTTGGTAATTTTTTCATACTCATTGTAGGATATGGCATTGAGAAGTATTGTTCTGGCCTTGTGATGATTCTTGCATTCACGCTTCTGATCATCTGTCATTGTGCTTCTGGGAATGGCAACTCCAGCATCTATTACAGGTGGTATGTATCCAACTCTGACAATGTCCCAGAGATTAGCGTCGTAGCCCAGAAAGAAAATTTCAATTCTATCTTTCCAGTAATCAAATTTCTCTCCATCAAAGACTGGAGGCTTAACATTGTAACTATCTCTTTCATTGGTGTTGGCCATAGTTTTTCTCGTTCTGGATCTCTCTACACTGTTAAGTGTTTGATTAGAAAATCAATAACAGAGCCGAAGCTCTGATACCAACTGAAGGTGAGAAAAACAAGAAAGGGGGGGTTTGAATTGTTTTAGAAATTAAAAGCTTTTTCAAAAGGAAGAACACACAGAATTTTATACTGGTTCGCTTATAAAACAAAGTTACTCCAGTCCACCCGGCCAAGGTGATTTTGCCTTCAAAAAGGACTTAATCCACTAATCTTGAAAGATTAATACAACCAAACGTCTAAGAGAATGATCTCTTAGTCCTCCCAAGTATACAGACTACGCAGAGTCACTTGAGGAACAAATACAATTTAGCAAAATAAATTTGTAATAGAAAGTGCTTCTAAGAGTAAGCAAGTATTACAACAAATAGTTTGAGCAAGAGTTTTCACGTATGAGCAGCAACTCGTGAAAAGTTGAGAGAAAATATGAATGACTTTTTCTGTGCATTGTTGTGTCTCTCAATGAGGTAGGTTGTCCTTTATATAGTAGTGAGAAGGACCGTTGGAGTGATGACATAATATTGGTCTTTGATGAGCATTGAATATCATTACTTCTGTGTTGCTTGCCATAACCATTTTGTCTCCCGGAATAACTTCTTTCTTAAAATACTTCATTTCCATATTGAAAATTTTCTTTGCGTTACTCTTTCTGGATTTGGTGAATCTTCATCGGAGTCTTTGTTATCTCGGAGTCATGCGTCAGAAGGAGATTATGTTGAAGTTACATCAGAGCTTCTCAGGGTACTAGTCTTTTAGATCATCAGGACTAAGACCCGTGGATGTTTAGAGCTTCTGGTTCTTTTTACTGTCTTGCTTTGTTCAAATTCAGAACTTCTTGGGCGCACTTTTTCCTCAGATGCGTCTGATCTTCTAGTACTTTGTAACTGATCAAAGTTTGTATCTGATAAAATGTTCAGAGTCCTTCGTTGCTGTTCAGAGTCCTGCACACTTAGAAAAATTTCGTTAGGGTGCCATTTTTGGTTTCATCCTTTGTTATCATCAAAATCCTGGAATTCTATTGTAGAACTAATTTTGTTCTTACAAAAATGTCTCGTCTTCTTGAGCATGATGAAAGAATCATTCGGCCGTTTGAAGAGCAGATTAAGCTAGTCAACTTGGGTTCCGAGGATGACATGAAGGAAGTCAAGATTGGGTCTTTCCTGTGTCTAGATGTCAAGAAGGGGTTGATTGATCTTCTTCAAGAGTATTCAAATGTGTTTGCTTGGTCCTATCAAGACAAGCCTGATTTGGATTCTGAGATTGTGGAGTATAGACTGCCGTTGAAGCCAGAATGCCCGTCAGTCAAGCAGAAATTGAGAAGAACGTATCCTGATGTGGTTATGAAGATAAAAGAAGAAGTGTAGAAGTAGATTGATATCGGTTTCCTTGTGACCGCTGAGTATCCGTAATGGGTGGCCAATATTGTGCATGTTCCAAAGAAAGATGGAAAAGTCTGCATGTGTGTTGATTATAGAGATTTGAATAAAGCCAGTCCGAAAGATGATTTCCCTCTGCCACACATTGATATGTTGGTAGACAACACTGCTAAATTCAAAGTCTTTTCGTTTATGGATGGACTTTCCATATATAATCAAATCAAGATGGCACCCGAAGATATGGAGAAGACCACATTCATTACACCTTGGGGAACATTCTGTTATAGAGTGATGCCTTTTGGTTTGAAGAATGTTGGTGCAACTTACCAAAGAGAAATGAGTACTCTTTTTCATGATATGATGCATAAAGAGATTGAAGTTTATGTCGATGACATGATTGTTAAATCAATTGATGAAGAGGAACATGTTGAGCATTTGTTGAAGCTATTCCAACGTTTAAGGAAGTATAAACTCCGCTCTAATCCCAATAAGTGTACTTTTGGTGTTCGTTCTGGTAAGTTGTTGGGCTTTATTGTCAGTGAGAAGGGTATTGAAGTTGATCCCGCCAAGGTCAAAGCAATATAAGAAATGCTTGCGCCCAAAACTGAGAAGCAAGTCAGAGGTTTTCTCGGCCGCTTGAATTATATTTCCAAATTCATTTCCCACATGACTGCCACATGTGCGCCTATATTCAAGCTTCTTCAGAAAGATCAGTCTTGTGATTGGACCGGAAACTGCCAAAAAGCTTTTGATAATATCAAAGAGTATCTGCTTAAACCTCTGATTTTGTCTCCGCCTATGGAAGGAAGACCGTTGATCATGTATTTGATTGTGCTTGAAGATAGTATGGGTTGTGTTCTTGGTCAGTAAGATGAGATTGGAAAGAAAGAATTTGCAATTTACTACCTCAGTAAGAAGTTCACCGACTGTGAGACTCGATATTCCATGCTTGAGAAGACTTGTTGCGCATTGGCTTGGGCTGCTAAGCGTCTGCATCAGTATATGTTGAATCATACCACTTGGTTGATATCCAAGATGGATCCAATCAAGTATATATTTGAGAAGCCTTCTTTAACTGGGAGGATTTCCCGTTGACAGATGTTGTTATTAGAGTATGATACCAAATATCGATCTCAAAAAGCAAACAAAGGTAGTATCTTGGCTGACCATTTGGCTCACCAACCAATTGAAGATTATTAGTCAGTACAGTATGATTTTCCTGATGAAGAGATCTTGTAATTGAAAATGAAAGATTGCAATGAACCATTGCTTGAAGAAGGACCAGAACCTGGTTCCCGTTGGGGCATGGTATTTGATGGAGCTATTAATCAATATGGTAATGGCATTGGGGCAGTGATCATTGTAGCGGGGTATTCGTTACCTTTAGATTTATTGACTAAATAAAAAGTAAATCATACAATTCGAGTCGCCACCGCACTTCTATTTATCCAAAGGAAAGGTTAGAAAGCGAACAAAAAACGAGAAGTTTTATCAAATAAAAAACTAATAAAAATGTCAGAGATCTGGGTAAGGGGGTTGGTTATGCAATGTGAAGGATTTAAGCACCCAAAACATCCTTAGTACTCTAAGGGAGCCCTTTTCACTATTGTTGTAAGGTAGGTTGGTATTTGTGAAAAATTATTTGTGCAAGCATGATTGGAGAGATGAGAAAAGAATGTACAAATGATTTACAATTTTGTGTTTGAATGGATAAACCCATTGCCTACGTACCATCACAAAGGGAGGATCAAAACCTCGTAGTTCGGGGTAAAAATCTCAAAAGAAGTTGGTGAATTGATTGGTCCAAAAACCTTAAGGTCTTTTGTTATCAAAGGGAGAAAACTCAACCTAAAACCACAAATCCACCATGTGAGGAGAGCTTCAACATGCTAGTGAGGGGTTAACCCTATAATAAGCATGGAAGTCTTATAGTCCATCACTAAGGATATAGGTGAGTATTATATCAACCTCTAGGATAACTCAAACCTAATAGCTAATGTTTATGAAAAGCTTTGGCAAAGTTGGCCATTGAAACCACAAAAACAATTGAGTGAGTTGTATTTACCAATGAAAAGTATTTACAAAGTATGGTCAAAGTTGACTTAAGGATTCAATTCAAATATAAGTATTATGAAAAGAAGTTTGGAAAATCAAAAGCATAATGCTTAGGTTTCTAATTTTAAAAACAAATGTTAATGTTTGCACAAAATTTTGGCTTGGGTTAGAGTGGAGGGAAGAAGAAGAATGGTTAAGTCCTAAACGTACAAAGATGAAGGAAGAGAAATAAAACCACAATGGAGTTCCCTTCTTGAGATTATAGTGATGATCCAAGTTGTTCCCTTTCCTTTGGAATTAGCAAGCAAATAAGAAAATAACTCAAACAATCAATCACATAACAATCAAGCTCCTAGGAATCTTCCAATGGCTTTTGTACCTCTCACTTTGGATGCTCATGACAATGGTTATTTTACTTGGCTCAAATGTTTGGGATCCCTAGCACAAGAACACACAAATCAAAAAGTTCCACAAAACAAATAAAGAATGGACAAGAGGGAGTTTAGAATTTGGTCCTTTCAATGTTCATCTTCAAGCTTTAAGCATTCTAAAGGCATGAGGCCTAGTTGCTCTTTGACATTTTAGCACTCTAAAGGCATGAGGCCTAGTTGCTCTTCAAACTCCATTTAGCAAAGGGAATGTCCTAAAATCTAAGTCCTTTGGTCCATTTGCATTTGGTTCACACAATCAAAACAAAACAAGCACAATAGTATATACACAATTATGTGCTCAAGTGAGCAAAAGGCAAATTGCATTAACATAAACATGAGCTCATGTGAGCAAAGGGAAAAAGCAAATGAAATAATGTACAAGAATATTAAATTGCATTAAAAGTAAATTGCAAGAATTAAAGACTTAAATTAAAAGTTAGTGTTTGTAGTCAATGTTAGTGTGTCATAAGGCAATTTAGCGCTATGTTAAGCAATCGTAAGTGGACTAATGTAGTAGTCACACCTATCTGAGGCCGGTCAATAAAAATATAGGCAACAAACAGAAGTTAGAGACCTTGACTAGTAAGCCAATCTCTTACAACTTGCCATGCCAAAAGAAAAGAAGGATGATCTTGTATTGATTTAGGTTTTTTTCCTTAACCAAGAAGCAACCTATCCTCAATGCAAAGCCATTCACTTGATCTATGATCAAGATGAATTAGGTTTAAATCAAGGAAGGTTAAGCCTCCCATATGTCAAGGCTAGCCACCAATCTTTAACTCATTGATCAAAAAGAAAAAGAGAAAAAGAAGAAGATGAATAAAAATGTACATGAATTGCAATTTAAATGAGATAAGCAAAATACATTGACCAAAGATGAATGGAATCAAGGTCAAACAATAGTAAACAGAAGCAAAATGAAACTTAGAAGTCAAGAAACAAATAAAATATTTTTGGTATTTTGGAAAATTAAAATAATACTTGAATTAAAATAATCAAATAAAGGTCAAACTTTAAATCCATTTCAATTCAACTTGGCTAGGTCTAAATGGATCATCCTAAGTTCAACAAGGTTAAACAAAGTTTGACAAAAAATTTCAGCATTTTTGGAAACCATAAACTATTTTTAAACAATTAAAAATGAATAAAAATAACCTAATTGAACTAAAATCTGAAATAAATCTCAAATCAATTAATAAATTGATGAGAATATTTTTCATAGACTCATCATCATTCAAAGAGGTTAAGAAAATATTTTTGCATTTTTTGAATATTGGAAACTATTTAAAATGAATTAAAAATAACCAGAAAAGAGAAAATTTACAAAAAATATCAAATGACAAAATAAAAAATATTAAAAATCATTTTCATAAACTAGAATTAAAAAGGGAAATAATGCAATTGGTCCCATATTTTTTGGATAAAAAATGAAAGAGATATGAATTTTTGAAATAAAAGGAAATAAAATAAAATAAAAAGAAACTCAGAAAATGGAAAAAGATCTGGCGCGTTGGATCAACCTCATTAAATGAGGTGGCACATCCAAGGATCCTCATGTGCGCGCTCGCCATGGTCTCCAGTCAATTGAGAAACACATTGAATTAAAAAAGGTCATAACATTGAATGGACCTGATTAGATTTGGAAACTCAAACCAACGACCTAGATTTAAACTGGCAAAGGGACGATGGTGTACACCACCGTCTTCTCTGGCGAACACAGGAATTCTGGTGGAAGTTGCAGGTCAACAAAACTTAATGAAAACGAGCGATCCTCATATCATTGGAAAGTTAGGGTGATGTACATCACCCTTGTGCCATTGGTTTCTCCTCTAGATCCTCATAGAAAGAGAAATCAGAGATGGAAAATAATGGAGTTCAAACTGAACTTGATGGATTTACAAAATTAAATGCACAATTCAATTGCCTCTTATGAGAGGACTTTAGAGGAGCCAATAACCACAATAAATGAGCTATAATCAGTGAGTTTCGAATTGAAAAAGTTTGGATATCCATCTTTGAAATGTAGATCTATGGAGCACAATCTCTTCCAACTCTTAATTGCAGTGTGTTCTTGAGATGGAGATAGAACAAGGCTAAGGAATTAGAGTCCAATAATCAACCAAGGAAGTTGAAAATTGGATCTGAAAAATTGAAATGGAATTGCAAAATTCGTTTTGAGTGAGGTTTGGATTGAGTTCTGCAGCATATAAGGTGCCTTGAGGTTGGGAAATGGTGAAGCTGAGCACCACTATTTATAGCAAATGGTGATGTAAGTCATGCAAAGTTCATGTGTGCATGAAGTGAGGGCCTCCATGCATGGGCCTGTACAGGCGCATGGAGGGTCCAAATACAATTGGAAATGCAAGCTTAACATCATTAAAATGATTTTGGACATGCAGATGTAATGGAATTGGATTGTGCATGGAGTTTTAACATTGTTTCCAAAAATGCACATGAATCTTCTGCTCTTCGAAAATGCATCTTACCAAAATGAAACATGGCCTTGTGGGTAATGGTTGGAAAGGTCTTGACATGAGGAACAATTTTTATGTTGAACAAAAATCCATTTGGAATTGGGAAATTAATGAAAATTGGTCATAACGTTCAAGGTGCAAAACATGTGCATGAGAAATTTTCCAAAATGGACCAAATTCAAGCCCTTCTGTTTCAATGATGCAAGCTCCAAATGACAACACCTTAAACATCAAAGTTGTATATCTTTTCAATAAAATCAATTTGGACTTAAATTTTGCATCATTTGGATTTTTGATGAGAAAGTTATGGGCACTTGAAGTTGGACTTTTTCACATTTCAATGCCTTTGGTCCAAAGTGACCTATAATGTTTTGTATTATCACATGTGTTTCTTTTAGGATTATGAAATTTATTTCAACATAACAAATGAAGTATACATCTTAAAATTTCTAATGCTTTTGATCCCACATCAAAATCATGAAAAATGAGTGAGTTAGGTCCTTGGGAAGTTGATCAAAAATTAGGGTTTTAGTCAAAATGACCTATAATGTTTTGAAATGGATGATGACCTTCCAAGCTTCAAATCAATTTTGGATGAACATGAACGATGTTCATATGGTTCTTAAGAACATGTTTTATCTTGGAGTCATCTTCATTTGACAAACACATTAAAAGTTAGGTCTCAGTGGATTTCTAAATAGTTAGATGAATTGACTGATCAAATTCTCAAGTCCAAACTACAAATCTTGATGAATTGATGATTGAGGACACTCATATGAGAACAAATATGTTGAAATTATGAATTAAATAACTTCCCTTGATTTTATTTGATCATGGGTTGAGGTTGCTTCATGAGCAAGGCACAATTGATGCACAGATGAATTATGGTTTCCTTGGGAAACAATCCTCAAGCCCTTTGGTTTATCTTGATCAAATTGACAAATAGAGATACTTGGGAGGCATATATGATGATTGAGAGCCTTGTGAACCATTGTCATGCTTGCTTTCACCTTCACCTAGCCATATCAATGAGCATATGGGCCTCCTAGGAGCCTTGGATCTTATGATTGCTCAAGCTACAAAACAAAAAATGTTAGTGACATACTTTTGTGTTTTTGGTTAGTAAACAAAAATGAGAAAAGAAATAATATACAATTCAAGAATGCTTAGTGGTCTCAAACCGACTCACACAAGCCCCAACCCAAGGGTAAGGAGCCAAGATGCTATGATCCTTAAGGCAAATGCAACGTGCAATGATATAATGCCATGAGGGATCTTAGGGTCAAAATTAGGGTCTTACAATCATTACTCCTCAAGGCACGCATTTTCCCTTTACATCTAGATTGACTTTCAAGTGTACAAACAATACGGCATAATATGAAGCTTGCATTATGGGGCTCGAAGAGGCCATTGATCTCAGGATCAAGTATTTAGATGTCTTCGAAGATTCCACTTTGGTTGTGAATCAGATCAAAAGAGAATGGGAGACGAATCAACCCGGTTTAATACCATATAGAGATTATGCGAGGAGGATTTCAACTTTCTTTACAAAAGTTGAGTTTCATCACATCCCTCGAGATGAAAACCGGATGGCAGATGCTCTTGCAACGTTGGCATCAATGAGTATAGTGAAGTATTGGAATGAGGTTCCCAATTTGTGTGTGATGCGTCTTGATAGTCCAGCTTATGTGTTCCCTGTTGAAGGAGTCAAAGACGAGAAGCCATGGTATTACGACATCAAATGTTTCCTCCAAAGTCAGATTTACCCGTCTGGGGCATCTTTGAAAGATAAGAAGACTTTGAGAAGATTAGCCGACAATTTCTACCTGAATGGTGATATATTGTACAAGAGAAAATTCTCCATGGTTTTGCTCAGATGTGTGGATAGACACGAATTAGACTTGTTGATGACTGAAGTGTATGAAGGTTCTTTTGGTACTCATTCCAATGGACATGCAATGGCGAAGAAGATGTTGTGAGCAAGTTACTATTGGCTGACAATGGAATCTGACTGTTGCAAGTTTGTGAAGAAATGCCACAAGTGTCAAATATATGCAGATAAGATTCATCTTCCTCCGACACTATTGAATGTTATTTATTCCCCATGGCCCTTCTCCATGTGAGGAATCGATATGATTGGAATGATTGAGCCCAAAGCGTCGAATGGACATCGCTTTATTTTAGTGGCAATTGATTACTTCATAAAATGGGTTGAAGCGACATCGTATGCAAATGTAACCAAGCAAGTCGTTGTAAGGTTTATCAAGAATCAGATCATATGTCGTTATGGTGTGCCAAGTAAGACCATTACTGATAATGGATCGAACTTGAATAATAATATGGTGGAAGCTCTTTGCAAAGACTTCAAGATTGCACATCATAATTCTTCTCCATACAGACATAAGATGAATGGGGCTATTGAAGTTGCGAATAAGAACATCAAGAAGATCATTCAGAAGATGGTTGTGACATATAAGGATTGGCATGATATGCTCCCACTTTCTTTGCACGGGTATCGTACATCCATCCTCACTTCAACAGGGGCAACCCCTTTCTCTCTTGTATATGGCATGGAAGCAGTGCTCCCCACAGAGGTTGAGATTCCTTCATTACGTGTGCTCATGGAAGCCAAGTTGACTGAGGCTGAATGGTGTCAGACCAGGTTTGATCAGTTGAATTTAATTGAAGAGAAGAGATTGACTGCCATGTGTCATGGTCAGTTATATCAGTAAAGGATGAAGAAAACTTTTGATAAGAAGGTCAGACCTCGGGTGTTCAGAGAAGGTGACCTTGTGCTCAAGAAGATTCTATCTTTCAAACCATATTCTAGGGGCAAATGGACTCCTAATTATGAAGGCCCGTATGTTGTTAAGAGAGCCTTTTCAGGCGATTCATTGATTCTTACAACTATGGATGGTGAAGAGTTCACTCATCCTATGAACGCAGATGCAATCAAGAAATACCTCACCTAAAAAAGAAAAGAACAACTCACTAAGTTGAAAACCCGAAAGGGCGACTTAGGCAAAAATGAGCGTCTCGGTGGATTGAAAACCCAAAAGGGAGATCCAGGAAAAAATTAGAGACATAAAACAAAAAGAATTTCCCGATAAGTTGAGTACCCCACCTTGGGGAAAATTATGCAAAAATTAGGGATCATGGCAAGTAATTGGATCCTACTGATCTTCAATTTTAGAGAAACTTTGAGCACAAGGGTTGACGACGATTCATCATCCCCGATAGCGGTCAAAAGCACATCGGACATCAAGAGTTGGTAGAAGGATTAGTGGTCATTTGTATTCAATGTAACCCTTTTCCATATAAACTACCATTTTCAACTTTGTAAAAATCTATAGAGTCTTGTTATTTACAGACTACCATTCTATTAAATAAAGTTGAGCTTTTACCCAATTATTTTCACTCTTATTTTACTTCAGCCAATAGTTTAAATTTTATTATGATCATTTTTAAAATTAAACTTTTAATCAAAATCATTTTCTTAAATATATAGAAGCAAGAATTTTTCAAAGCAATTAAAGAGAAGCATCAACAGTATTTCGAAAGCAGCAAGTCTTAAGAGTGGAGCATCAAGGGTTCCCCAAGCAGTTAACTCTTCGGGTATCCCTAACTGAGTTTGTTGATCCAGTTCCCCCACGGCATGTTTTATCCCCGACGGAGTTTCTGTATCCCCTTGCAGAGTTTGTGTATTCCTCAGCAGGTTTGACTTTGATCCTCAGCGGAGTAAGTTGATTTCCCCAGTAGATTGCATTGGTTTCTCCACAGGTCGCCATCCGACTCGCTCCCAGTCAGAGTTTCCTTCTGGTTTCTTAGTAGCTATTTGTGTTTATCCTCTGTATGGTTGTCTCCCATTTGATATGGTGTTGACCTAAAATTCCCCGCAGACTCGATAACGTTTCCTTTCCTCAACAGATCTCCTCCTTCCCCAGCTAGGGTTGAGGCTTTGGGATGTTGATCTCTCTAATCTCCGACAGTTGTCTCCCTTTTGTGGATTGACCGAGGATTGTACCGATGATTCAAATTTTTGCGACACCTTTGTATCCTTCGTGATCATTTTGTCAGCATAATCATCATATATACATATACATATACACTCATATAATTTCATAATTGCATATTCGCATCATCATATTTGTTGAATCATTGTCTGAGATTCTTATTCTCTCGTATGGCGGTAGTTTATCCCCATGCAAGTTCGGTGTGTGTCCTCTCTCAATTTTAGAAGATCGACCCCTTAAGCAAAAAGACTTTAACCTTTCTCCTTTCCCCACTGAGTTATTTCCTCGTGGATGACTATTATTTTAGTTTCCTCCCCAGTTGAATATCTGGATGGAACCACTCCCCTTGAGCTCTATCCTTATGAGGTAGAGTCTTGATTGACCGTTACTTTCTAGCTCTTGCCTAGATAGATGCTTTGAGTCTCCTAAAAGTTTATTACCCAGTAACTGGTAATATTCTTCTTAGTTTGCAGTTTGTTACTTCTTGCCCAATACACGAAAAAAGTACGCCTGTTTTCCCCTCAGTAGAGTCCCCAGTGGATTCATTTTTCCAGAAAGTATATCCTTGATATATTCATCCTAACCGATGACAGATATCTTTCTCTCTCCTGCCCGAGTCTATCCTTGATATGTTCATCCTAACCGATGATGGATATTCTCATCTTTGGTATTCTACCCAGTAAAAAGGTAGTTGTAAACCCTATTTTGTTCCCCAGAGAGTTAATGCTTGATATGTTCATCCTAATCGATGACGGGTTCCCTTCTCTTTGCGGTCTTCTACCCATTAACCGATAGTTGTAAATCCTTTTTTTCCCCTTTGCAAAGTTTATCCTTGATATGTTCACTTTAACCAATGACATATACTCTCTCTTGGTATTCTATCCAGTAACTGATAGATGTAATTCCTATTTTATCTCCTCAACAGAGTCTATCCTTGATATGTTCATCCTAACCGGTGACAGATTTTCTCTTTGATGGTATTCTATTCGGCATTCGATAGATGTAATTCCTACTTTTTGCTTAGTTGGTTTATCCTTGATATGTTCATCTTAACCGATGACGGATGTCCTTCTTGACATCCCTAGACAAGTCTGTCCTTGATATGTTCATCTTAACCGATGACGGATTTTCTTCCATGTTGAGTTTATCCTTGATATGTTCATCCTAACCGATGACGAATACTCTCATCTTTGGTTTTCTGGCCAGTAACAGGTAGTTGTAAATCCTATTTCCTGTAGTTTTCCCCAGCGAGGCTATTCTTACCCAGTAACCGGTAATGAATACCCTCATGGCGGTTCCCAGTGAGTCATCCTTGATATGTTCATCCTAACCGATGACGGATGTCCTCTCTATCAGATCTTTATTATCTCCCTACCCAGTAGCAGGTAGTAGATAGTAGATTTTTGCTCCTCCTACATTGAAGTTTATTTCTTCCCTATTTGAGTTTAGTGCGTATTTCCTTAGTGAAATCGATTTTCCTGCATGATTCGAGTATTTCGATTGTGTTCTGGTCTACTTGTTTCCCTTGCAGACGTTTTGTTTTCCTGACCGAGTCTTTCCATTTTATGGAATTCCTCTAGTCCCATAGCACTTTTCAACTCGTAGCCTGGCCTACGCATAACTCTTTTATTCCCCAGAGTCTCTATCTCCCCAATGAGTTTTCCTCATGGAATGCATTATACTCCTGCGGATTTTTGGTCTCTATGATTTCTTTTCCTTTGTGGAAATATTTCCCCACAGAGAATTTGATTTTACATTCATACCATATGCATCATGAGGTCTCTTAGAGACCAAAATTTGTTTCTATATGTTGTTATTTAAGCCCATTCCACTTAGTCGAGCCGAAGATTTTAACCTTCACCCCCTCAATTAGAATGTCCTTAAATAGGGGCAGATGTAAGACCCCAATTTTGACCCTAAAATCCCTCATGAAATTTCATCATAAGCATTAACATTGGGATCATACCTTGGCATCCTCCTTACCCCTCTTTCATTGGGTTTGTTTTGGGAGAGATCACCAAGCACCATGTGATTGTATCATACTTGTATATTATCATTTTATTAACCAAATACCAAAAATATGTCCTTGCATTTACCTAGCTCTTTTGTAGGTAGGGCATGATCCCATTGATTTATCAAGTTCATATCTAGGGTTTGAGACCCTCACGGCTAAAAGAGCACAACCAAGGATTGATCCACAATATCTCAAAACATAATATATGAGTCCCAATGATCTATACATGTCATATTGATAAAGTTTTCTTCAAGAGTTTGGAGGTGATTTCCCTTGGAAACCCTAGTTTGACTAGGTATCTTGAGTAACTTCTCCAACAAGCTATCTAACCAATTGATCAAATTACTTAAGGAAACTTCAAAATTCATCATCTTATGAATATATGATCTACCATGAGCCGAGAAAGTCAAAAGAATTGAAGGTTAGCAAGTTGGTTGATGGTGGTTGGCCAGATGATATCATCTGATCAAAACTAGGTCTTCCTAGACCCTATCTCCTACAATTTTCACTATATGAAAATGATTCCAAGAGAAAAGCTACTCTAAATGACATTCTAAACAACTTTCATGTTTATCCCTAGAGCTAGTTTTGCTTGGAAAATCATTTTCTATGTTGAAACATTATAGGTCATTTTGTCTAAACCCTAATTTGAAAGTCAACTTCCCAAGGCCATAACTTGCTCAAGTTTTATGAGATGAGAGAGTTCCAAGTAGAAAAATCAAATTAAAGATATCTACTTCAACTTTGATGTTTGGAGTGAATTCTAATTCAACTTTTATGAGCATGTGATATGAGGATACATTATAGGTCATTTTTTACCTATACCATTGAACAAGTGATTTTTCCAAACTTCAAAAATGCATAACTCTATAATTCTAAATCTAAATGCCATAACTCTACAACTTTCATGAATGCACTTGTCTCATTTGAAGCTCACATAAAAAGTTAAGCAAGGTGGAATATTGAGATATATGACTTGACACTTAGAAAAATTTTCAACATGTTGAAATTTCCAAACTTGCACCTCCAAATTCACCATGATCCAAGTTCCAAATGAAAACATGTTCAACATCAAACTTGTTCCCCTTGACCTAAGCTTTCCAAAGAACCCAAGTTCATGCATTTTGGATGAAGTTTGCTAGGTATGCACACGACTTTAACAAAGCTGCATAATTGGAGAAAATCATATGTCCAAAACTCCACATATCATTGCCTTGCCACTCAAGCCTCATTTGAACTTCAGAATAGTTGGATATGGATCAAAATGGATTGATTCAGGGGCCTGTGCACGCCCATGCAAGCTTGTGCATGAAATGACCAAATTTAGCAATTTTTATAGTGTGCAATTATCCATCCCAACTGTTATAAATACAAGGCCTCTGAGCTCATTTCAAAGAAACCTTGCGCGCCAGCTTTGGCCCCCCCAATTGAAACCTTCATATTTTAATGGAAAACCTGAGAATTTTCAACTTGAAAATTGAGTTTGAATCTCACTGTTTGGAGATTCAAGAACTCCAAGATCCAAAGCTTTGTACCATTGCTAAACCTCTCCTGCAAGCTTCTCAAGTGTGATCAGATCAAGGTTGAAGCAAGCAACATCAAGTTCTGCACAGAATTGAAGGTAAATTTCAGAAAACTTCATCTCTTAGATTCTCACTCAATTCTACTCAATTCTCTTAGATCTTTGGTTGTCTGAAGTCCTACCAATGTAAGCAAGAAGATTGAGTTACTTAGAGGTCAAATCGAAGCAACTCAGTTGACACACCTCAAAATTCAACTCCTCATATATTTCTATATATTTGGAGTTAGTTGAAATTGAGGTCAGATTCGTGCTCTACGCCATTTTTTCTTTCAAATCATGTCCTCCTTTTTCATTTTCTTGATGGTGATGAGTGAACCAGTCCGGTGGACCTCGCCTGAGAAGGTGGCCGGAGGTCCAACGCCAGTGGTGTGCTGGATATGTTATGAGCCATTGATCTCTTTTAAAATGTTTTAATCCCATGCGTTGCTTTTGAATACCAAGCCTATGCCGCGTTGACTGCAGTGCATAATGGAATGCGCGTTTGTGTCCACTTGATCTGCCACCTCAATTAATGAGGGAGATCAAGTGGCTCACATTTTTTTGATTTTTTAAGTTTTTTTAATTCATTTGATTTTCATTAATTCATATTAATTTAAATATTGATCCAAAAAATATGAGAGTTTCACCAAATATTTTTAAATAAATTCCTCTTTCATATTCTGAATTAAAATTATTTTTTGGATCATTATTAATATTTTTCATGTTTTAATTGATTTTTCGATTACTTTTAATTGTTTAAAATACTTTTAAGTCTTTAAAAATTCTGAATTTTCTTCTCCAAGGTCCTTTGACCATGTTTGACCTATGATAAATCTCATGGCCATTTCTTTGGTGTTTTGACTCCGGTTTTAGGAATTTGACAAACCATATTTAATTTAAATGCATTATTTTAGTATTTTTAAATTCAATAAATGCCAAATAATTGTGTTGACCTCTTGTGATAATTTGTGTAAGTTTGACTTATATTGTTGGGCATTGGTCAAGGTTGATTTGACTTTGTTAAGTTAATATCATTGTATTTAGGGGATTGATGGAATGTACATTTCATCTCCCAAAATGAATGAATGATATTAATTTTATAAAAGTCCTCCTTTGATCAATTTGAGTTTTGATCCATTCCCCTCCCTCTTCATCTATTTCCCATTCTTTATGCATTCATCTCATTTGGCCTATGATGTCTCTAAATCCTAAGTCTAGTTGATTGTAAAATCAACATAAGTATGGATGAGATTAGGCCACTTCTTTTGCATATTATTTTTGTGTGTGGTATGTTTCATGAGCATAGTCCATTATACTATGTCTCTAACATGCATTAACACCAAAATTCTATTGCCTGGCTTAAAATAGTTGTGACTTCTACATAAGTCCAATTACGATTTCTTAACATAGCGCTAAATTTTTGACACAAAAGGCATAACATTCTAGTTAGTGAGATTGTATGTATTTCCTCTTTCATGGTATTGTGTGGAAACTTGGCCTTTTTTTCCTTCCTTTGGAAGATATCTTGGTTTAAGGATCGATGCTTGTGATAAGTGGGTTGACTGTTCTCCAAAGAATGACTTAAAATGAAAAGCAAAAGCTAAACAATAGTAACTTCTGACTCATTGACAACTAATATTTAATTTCAAGTCTTTTATTTTTAGGCACTTTAATTTTCAAGTTCTATTCATTTGCCGTTATTCATACCATTCTAATTTTTATGTTAATGCCATTTTCACTTTGTCCATTTGGACCATATTGTGTGATATATCTTGTTTGTGTATATTTTGTTTGTTTGTGTGGTCTTTGACCATTAATGTACATAATAAGAACAAAAACCCTAAAAAACGTTTGTGTGGATTGTTGACTTGATCTTGGATAAATTGGACTTAGAATCTAGGCAACCTCCCTATGCTAAAGGATTTGGCCAATGCCAACATTTGTGTAACCAAGTGCTTGCAATTTGAAACTTCATCTGATACATCTTTGAAGGTCCCTTTGAGTTCATATGCAAAATGATCATTATGAAGCTGTTATTTTGAACCTATGACTTGTGGAATTCATCTGCTACATGGGCTAACTTGAAAGAGATCATGGAGTCGCTAAAGCTCGGATGTGGCTATCTTTATTTGATGCCTTGCTATTCAAGATGGATATAATTGTGCATTGTGTGTTGTTTGATTCTAAATGTCCAAGGGAATTTAGGGTTTCTATATGACATTCTTGTCAATTGGATTGCTACCCATTTGGTCAGATCTTTTCAACCCTTAACTTTTAATTTTATGCATAGGATTAGTCTCTTCATCTCCTCCCCATCTCTTTAAATTCAAAATCTCTCCCTCCTTTTTAAAACTTCTTTGTTTGTACTTGTCTTTTCTAAACTTAAACCATTTTGCAAACTAGAAACTTTGGCCTTATGTCATTGTATTTTTAAACTTCTTTTCTTAACCAAACTTGTAAATAGATTTAATCATACTTGACTTAAACTTTCAAAAAGCCAAAAATAACTAACTCATTCAAACCATTTTAGGCATTTGTGCCTTTCAAACTTAGTTTTGTTAAAAACAATGCATCCACTTTGATATTTGTATCACGAACTACGATGTTTTGATCCCTCATTTTTATGTTGGTACACAGGCACAAGTCCAAAGGTCTTGTCAAACACAAAAATATAATTAATGAATTCTTTTCTAATCCACCCATTCTATTTATTCGTATACATAATTTTGTACAAAATAAATACGCACACAAGAAAGGGCTCCCTATGAGTACCTATGATACTTTGGATGCTAACACCTTCCCTCTGTGTAACCAACCCCCTTACCTGTAATCTTTAACATTTTATTAGTTTTGATTTAAAAACTTCTTACTTTTGGGTTTGGTTCGTACTTTTCCTTTTTCCCTTGAAAACAATAAAAGCGCGGTGGCGACTCTTGTTATTTGATGTCTTGCTTATCCATAGCTTGATGATCATGAATTTACCGCTACAGAGTTGATGATTGCTCTGTTGATTTTTTTTGAAATATTTTACCATTGCTTATTACTAAAAACAAAACAAAAAATCACAATTAAAATCATATTAAAAAAATTCATAATAATACTATAAAATTGATACAAACACAATAATTTCAAACAAATACTTCAAAACTCTAAAAATAAATTTTCTATCATTAACACAATCTCATACTCAATAAAATAATAATATATTTTTACTCTTATTACAATAATAAAAATAAATTATAAATTTATAAAGATTTAAATTAAAAATTTATCTTTTTAAAAGATCAACAATGAAGAAGAAGCTAGTATCAGAGAGACACTTTGTAGTGAGTGCAAAAGGAGTGAGAGAAAGAAGAATACAAAAAGTGATTTGTATATATTTGAAAATAGTAAAGGATAATTAATATGAATAAGAAAAGAAAGAGGAGTTAAACTTTTTAATTTTATTTAAAGAATTTATTTTATTTTAAATACAGATGGATGAGTGTGTGTGATACTCCGTGTCATTTTATTAAGTGAGGACCATTATTAAGTATTTTTTCATAATTTTTAGTACATTAAATATATTAGTATATTACTTATATTATTAAATCTTAATCAATGATGAATATGGTGGGGGCATGAGACCCATCCTTTCTTACTAATAGCTCTGTCCCTAACCCCTAGTCCCTACCCATTATGGGACAAGGGTTAGAGCTCACACTTTTATCCATATCAATCAAATTTTAGTTGCTCAACATTTAATTAAAAATATCACTTAACCAATAAAAAGAACTTATTTATGTACCCCATCGGAATCACGATTAACCCGTTTTTCACAAACTAAACAACAATTTATTGTAGCCCATAAAAAGTTAGATAAATCTAACATTCTTCCACTTGGACAAAAACAATTGTGTAATTTTTATTATTAAAACATATTTTGAAGATGACTCTCGGGTTAATGACTAATTTTTTAAAATACGGCTGCATTTTAAGGAAATGCATGATTCCAGTTGCAGTGTCTGAATATGACTTCATCCAACAAAAGTAAAGCAATATTGAATCACGACGATCATTATATCCTTCATTGACATAAAACCTTCCATGTTTACAACTACTACGGACTCTGCCAACTAGTTATCAGTGTGGAGTGTGACAACAAAATAACATGTCAATGTATTCCAATAGCCAACTGCTATTTTCTTTGCTAGTCCTTAATAATTTCTCTCAAATGCATTAAAGCCAAACAAATTGTATGATTTTACAAATCATAATGCCTCAGCTCGAATATGGCGTCGACCACCGACATAATGGTCTTGACAAATCCGAGCTTAAAATCATACCTCAGCTCCAATATGGTATCAACCACTGATATAGTGGTCCCGAAGATGTTGAGTTCAAAATTATAACCATATCTCGAATTCCAACCTAGTGTAGACCATAGGCACGGTGGTACCAATGACACTGAGTTCCAATTTTAACAATTGACATATAAATAAACAATGACAAATAATAATAACAATACTCATTGTAATATCAATTGCTCAAAATAGAAATTACTTGACAACCCAACACTTAAAGTGTCCAAAATAAAACAAAATATGATAAGAAAATTGCATAAAGAACAAACTCCCAGTAACCAAGTACATCAAAATAACTTTCAATGCCCATGCTCTTAACATGGTTTTTGAATACAATGGGCCTAAGTCCCTTAGTTAGGGTATTAACTAGCATGAAATAAGTACCAATGTACTTAACAATAATGTCATTTTTCTTTACAAGATCTCTGATTGTCAAATACTTCAATTCCAAATGCTTAGAACTACTAGAAGTTTTATTATTCTTATAGTAGAACACAATTGCACTGTTATCATGGTAAAACTTTAGTGTCTTAGCAATGGAATCAACAATACAAAGTCCAATCACTAAATTTCTCAACCAAACAATATGAGTGATAACAGCATAACAAGCAATAAACTCTGCTTGCATGGTAGAAAAGGCAACAAAAGTTTTCTCTTTACTTTTCCTAGATATCGCACCTCCAGCAAGCATAAAAATGTAACCAAAATTAAATTTGCTATCATCAACACATCCAACAAGATCAGAGTCAGTATACCCAACTATTTCAAAATTGTCAACTCTCCTAAAAACTAACATATACTCTTTAGTTCTCTACTAATATCTCATCACTTTCTTAGCAGCAATCTAATGATCAGACCTAGTGCATACTTGAGCAATCATCAAGCTTCCCAATGCATTGTCAAAGGGTTTTCTCTTCATCTTTGCCCGTTCAATCTCAGTTTTAGGACATTGATCTTTACTGGATTTGTATCCTTTAGTAATCGGAACTTCCCCTGGCTTACAGTTTTGCATATTGAACCTCTCTAAAACTCTACCGATATAAGTCCTTTGTGACAAGCCAAGTACACCATGTGATCTATCTCTTTGTATTTCAATTCCCAACACAAAATATGTTTCACCAAGATCTTTAATATCAAAGAACTTGGTTAACATAAGTTTGGTCTCATGAAGTAGACCAAGATCACTACTGGCAAGCAATATATCATCAACATACAACACGAGAAAGATGAATTTTCTCCCGTTGACCTTAAGATAGATGCACTGATCAACTTTATTTTCTTCAAACCCCAATGAAGTCACCACCTCATCAAATTTGAATTACCATTGTCTTAAAGCCTGTTTCAAACCATAAATAGATTTTCTTAATTTACAAACCAAATGCTCATTATTACCTGTCATAAAACCCTCAGGCTGCTGCATGTACACCTCATCATTAATATCACCATTCCAAGTTAAAATCTGTTACAAGGGCCTTAACGATTCTAAAAGAGTCTTTAGTGGAAACAGGAGAAAAGGTTTCATTAAAATCAATCCCCTCCTTTTGTGTGAGACAATAGATGGATGAAAGTAATCATGAAATGGTCCACATGCTGACTCAGGAAATGGGCACCATACTAAGACCTTTAATCCAGGACTCGGCCTAGAGTTACCAACAACTGGAAACTCAAATGACCCGAATAGGGGATTTCCTAAAGGCTCCTAGAGCGCAAGTTCGTCAAAATCCCCCACCTCCCCCTCGACCTGAAACCCCGATCCCACAAGAGCAGATGGCAGACGAAACGGTCGAACAAGAATATCAGGAAGTCGAACAAATTCCTAGGGTGGTCGAAGGCATCCCATTGTTTTAGTTAATAGGAACCAGGATCCCGACCATGTGGTCCGGAAGATTTAACAAGAGGCAGCGGTTGGGGAGCAAAACCTAGAGGTTATTGTTGAGCGGATCATAGTGCGAAATGGAGTAATCCCAGGCCTACAGAGGCCGACATACTTTTCGCCTTTACCAGATTTTGTTTAACAAGCAGAATTTCCTAGGGGGTGGAAGGTTCCAAAATTCACCAAGTTTGTCGGAGATACCGAAGAATCTATCATCAAACATGTTGCCAGATATCAAACCGAAGCTGGAGAATTAGTGAATAATGAGGATTTGAAGTTGAAATACTTTCCAAGTTCTCATACAAAAAATGTGTTCACATGGTTTACGATGCTACCCCCACAATTCGTCCAGACATGGACGCAGTTAGAGAGATTGTTCCATGAACAGTTTTACATGGGACAGTAGAAAATAAGTCTGAAAGAACTAGCCAGCGTCAAACGTAACACTGATGAGTCAGTTGATCCGTACCTAAACAGGTTTATACTATTGAAGGCTAGATGTTTTACTCAAGTCCCTAAGCATGAGTTAGTCGAGATAGCCGCAGGCAGTGTAGATTATTCTATCAGGAAAAAGTTGGATACCCAGTATCTGAGGGATATGGAGCAATTAGCTGAAAGAGTTTGACACATCGAACGCTTGAAAGCTGAAAAGACCAAAATTGGTCGATACCATAAGGAACAGAAAGTGTCATACATCGTAGTTGAGGAATACTCTTTTTATGATGAAGAGTTTGTCGATAAAAGCGAGTTCAACGTGGCTGAACTCAAGCCTGAACCTCATTACACATGTAAGATTTTAAAACCATCGAATTGAAAAAATCCCATTGAAGTAGAAAAAATAGATAAGTATGTTGCAAAGACTTACACGTTTGATGTATCTAAGTGCGATGAGATATTTAATTTATTGATTAAAGATGGTCAAATCACCGTTCCTCAGGGTTTAAAGGATCCCCTTCTAGAGTAGAAAAAGAAAAAGGAATTTTGTAAATTTCATAACTTTCTTGGTCATAAAACTTATCAATGTGTTATTTTCAGGGACTTGGTGCAAAAGGCATTGAAAGAAGGAAGGCTTCAATTTGGCGAAAGGCCAAAGATGCTAGTGGACTTTGATTCTTTGAAGGTTGAAGAAGCCTTGTACTCTTAACCTCTTGAATGCATGATGGTGGAGACTACTGATGGTCTCATGGAGTCTCTTGATGTTGTGTCTCTAGCTGAATCTTTTGAAGTACTAATGGTCGAAACCATTGATGGTTTCAACAAGAGAGCTTAAGATGAACTGGAATCAGCTTATCCCCAAGTAGGCAAAAACCTAACAGACTTCCAAGAGAAATGTAAAGTAAGTGGGTCAAAAGTGATACTATGTTCGAGTTGTAGCATTGTGTTCGACGAGAAAACCATTGAAAGATTGGAAGCTGATAAAAAGAAGGCATCGAAAGAGGAAAAGCCCGTCGTCCCCAGATTCGTGTTCGACAAATGTGGAGCACCACGTCGAAATGAAGAACACAAGAGGAAATTCCAGAAGCCTCGACCAAAGAATTTTCTTCCGCCATCAGATATCCTATAGGAGAAGTAGGTGGAATCGGTGAATAAGAAGGGGGAAAAGAGGCCAAAGTGGAGAGTGTTGGATTTAGAAAAAGAAATAGTGACGCCAGAAAATAAGGTCGAAGCAAGGGGCTATGTAGTTTCTCCCAACTACAAGAGAAAAACCCAATGACTAGAACACAATGGAGGTGTTACCAGCGGAACAAAAAAGCGTGGAAGGAGGCTCCGACTTCCCAGTTGAAGCCTATCGAAACCTCTGAACAGAAGAGGAAATTCTTGAAAGGAGTATGGACAGAAAAAGGAAAGATCATGGCTAATCAAACAATTGCCATGACCGTTGATCCTAAAGAGAAGAAAGGGATTGTATCTTCCCAAAGTATGAAATGTTCACCTCAGGTCGAGAAAGAGAAAGAACTAAAGGACTCACTTAAATCGAATGAGGAGGAGCCTCAATACTCCCCTCAGTCGGATGAAGGGGAATCATAATACTCTCCCCAGTCCGATGAAGAGTTCGACGAGGACATGTACGACGATACTAATGATGACGCTTATGGTGACGATTTCGCCGTTAACTACGACATTGTATCAGTATTACCTGCAGAACATGATATGGTATCATAAGTCTGCAAAATAGAGGAAGACTTTATGCAAGACGAAACTGTTGGAGGAAAACCACTGTGCTATCACGTTATGAATAGTGGCATGGTCGAGGAGTAAAAATCCATGTTCGAAAGACCTAGCCCATGGATGATGTACCATTTGAAGCCTTTATTCATAAGGGCGAACATGGACGAGATAACAATGAACAAGATATTTGTAGACGAGAGTGAAACCGTCAACTTAATACCTTATACTTTATTCAAGAAGATGGGGAAATGCGATGATGATCTCTGTTATCATAATATGGTTCTATCCAACTACAAAGGGAAAATCAGTAATATACTTTGTATTATCCAGGTCGATCTAGCCGTTGGCATGACCACACGCTCGTTGCTTTTATGGTAATAAATTCCAAAGCAAATTTTAACCTACTCCTTGGATGAGAGTGGATCCATGGAACAAGCATCATAGAAAACATCGAAGCTGACCAAAGTTATTACAGGTTTGATGAGGCCAAGGGCTTGAATAAATCTTTTGACCATCATTTGGCAAACATCGCACCTTGTGATGATGAATCAGGGTCCTATGCTTCAGTCAACACCGGTTGTGTGTTGAACCTTGATCCCGACCACAGATTCATATGGGATGCTGAAGAAGAAATAGAGCTAGAAATGGTAATTCCATCCATGGGGTGGCCCGCGGTTGATGGAGATGACTGCTGAGTCAAAATGTTTAGCTCGATTTTCGGCCTATTTGGCTAAAAATAAAAGAAAGTCATCCCTAGAAGGGGAGAGACTTCAGAACTTGTCTCTCGAAGCCAAAGAGGGAGAGGATGGTCGACAAGACCAAACAACAAATTTGGAAATCTGCAGGCTCGATTGCATCTACGACAATGAGCGTCTGGGGTTTGAGAAAAAACCATTGAATAAGTTGCAGAAAATGCAAGCACAAGACCCACTCAATGAAATTGATCTAGGAGATGGAGTCACAAAAGACCAATGTACATAGGTACTAAAGTTAGGTCAAAGATGAAAGGTAAATTGATCAAAATGTTGAAAGAATACATAGACTGTTTCTCCTAGAACTACAGCGAAATGTCTGGTATAGATCGAAGTATGGTGGAGCACCGATTGCCCATTCAATCTGGGAAAAGGCCAGTAAAGCAACATCCTCGGTGGTTTTCTCCAGAGGTCACTATAAAGTTTAAGTAGGAGATCGAAAGACTCCTCAAAAGTTGGTTCATCATAACTGCAAGGTATTTCGAATGGTTAGCTAATATAATACATGTCATTAAGAAAAATGGAACTCTCAGAGTCTGTATAGATTTTAGAGATTTAAATAATGCTAATCCAAAAGAAGAGTATTTGATGCCTGTGGTAGAGATGCTAGTCGATTCAGCTGCAAGCTTCGAATACTTGAGTATGCTTGATGGCTATTCCGGCTATAATCAAATTCTCATGGCAGAGGATGATGTCTCCAAGACGACGTTTTGATGTCCTGGAGCTTTGGGGACATATGAATGGGTTGTGATGCCGTTTGGTTTAAAAAATGCTGGAGCAACCTATCAAAGAGCCATGAATGCCATATTCTATGATTTTATTGAAAAATTTATGCAGGTACACATTGATGATATTGTGATAAAATCGTCATCTGAAAATGATCATCTTGATCAACTTCGACGCTCATTTGAGAGAATGAGAAAATATGGATTAAAAATGAATCCATTAAAATATGCTTTTGCTGTACATGCAGGAGACTTCTTAGGTTTCGTGGTACACAAGAAAGGCATCGAGATCAACCAGAACAAGACAAAAGCAATTTTGGATCTCAAGCCTCCGTCGACAAAGAAACAACTCTAGTCTTTATTGGGGAAGATAAATTTCTTGAGAAGATTCATATCGAATCTAAGTGGCAAGACGAAGGTTTTTTCGCCACTTCTCAAGATCAAGAAGGAAAGTGATTTTCACAGGGGACAAGAGTAACATGAGGCTTTCGACACCATCAACGAATACCTTACACAACCTCATATTTTGTTACCTCCCAGTAGGTATAAGAATATGAGTTTGTATATTGTTGCGTCAGATGCGACCATAGGAAGTATGTTAGCTTAAGAGGATGTCAGTGGCGTCGAAAGATCCATATACAACCTCAATCAAATTTTGATAGATGTTGAGACTACGAACAATATGATTGAAAAACTGTGCCTATGCCTATACTTCTCATGTATGAAACTAAAGCAATATATAAAACCAGTTGCTGTTTATGTTTCGTCTCATTGTGATATTATTAAACATATGTTGTCTAAACCCATTCTACATAGTCGAATTGGGAAATGGGCGCTAGCATTAACATAATTTTGACCTCAAAGGCTTATACGTTAACGAAAATTATGTTAATGCTAGCGCCCATTTCCCAATTCGACTATGCAGAATGGGTTTAGACAACATATGTTTAATAATATCACAATGAGACGAAACATAAACATCAACATGCCATAGTCGAATCTTCACTAGACATGGTTGACACGAACCCTTGGTGGCTATATTTTGACGGGTCAAGCCACAAGAATGTAACAGGAGTTGGGGTCTTAATATTATCCCCACAAGATATTCCGATGATGTTTAAATGTAAATTCGATGGAAAATGTTCCAATAACAAAGCGGAGTACGAAACCCTAATAACTGGTTTCAAAATTCTAAGTGATTTAGGGGCCAAGAAAGTGGAGGTAAAGGGAGATTCAGAACTAGTGATTAGACAAATCAGATAGGAATACAAGTGCATTAAAGAAAATCTGCTGATGTATTTCGCAATGGTGACACAACTATTGGAATGCTTCTAGGTCGTCAGCATTACGCATGTACCAAGAATGGATAACCAAGAAGCCAACGAGTTAGCACAAATCGCATATAGGTACAAGGTATCTAAAGAAAAACTCAGGGATTTTATTGAGATAAAGGAAAAAAATGGTGTTGAACGTCCCGCCGTCACCTAAAATGGAAACCCCAAAAACTCGGGGGGGGGGGGGGCAAGGGACTCCAACAGCAGCTTTAGCAGCAACGAATGTCTCGAAAATTTCGATATTTTTGCAAGACACAATGTTTTTGCCATTGGCAATTTTGTCGCAATCATATTGGAGAAGACCAATCATAGAGTACTTGGAAAATCCAGTCGAAAACACTGACAGGAAAATCAAGTATATGGACACAATGTTGTGTTACCAGCAGAGACCTGTTTACAATCATTCAGCATGCAACGCCGGAATGATATCCAGTTGGAACAATATTATGAATTAATGTTCGATGAACTGACTGATTTAGACAAAGAGAGGTTGTGCCACAATGGACGTATTGATACAACAAAAGGTGTGTGCGGCTAGAGTGTACAATAGAAGGGTTAAAACAAAAACCTTTGCAATAAATGATTACGCTTGGAAAGTAATTCTACCTATAGATCGAAGAGATCGAACTTTAGGAAAATGTTCTCCAAAATGGGAAGGACCGTTTCAAATAATCCGAACATTTACGAACAATGCCTACGAAATTCAAGAGTTGGGCATCGATCAAAGGATCTTAAGGGTAAATGGGAAATATTTGAAAAAAATATAAACCTATGCTACAAGAGATTCAAATCCAAACATAGTGAAAATATTCATTAATTGTTTAAAAAAGCCAAGATGGCATACAAAGTGGTCCACCGACCTTACAAGGGCCGCTACAAAAAGAAAAGTCAAGTAGGAAATCTATATTTAAAGTCCTCAAAAAAGGTCGTCTCATGATTGATTCGGCTATCAAGAAGGCTTTTCTTCCCCCGTAGTTTCTTAATATTGGGTCGATCTTAAGGGCCTTTTATCCATGTGAAATCCCTTTCAGAACTTCATGGTCGAAGACATCCTAAGTAGGAAGAGGTTCAGCCGTATCCAAAGAATCTTTTTGCGCTTCCACTTCAACAATCTTCTTATTAAGTTCGGCTATTTGAGCTTGGTAGTCCAAAATTTGCTGATCAAAGGCTTGTTGTTGGCTGAGACGCTCTTGTTTCTTGGCCTCGAAGTCACTGAGTTTCTTCTCAGACGCTTCACTAAAATCCCACTCAAGCCTCATCTTTTTAATCATGGTCTTGATCTGAAAATCATCATTTCAAGAAAGGGAAATCCTTGACCAGTTAGGTGAAGAAAGCTTCGAACTCAATCAAGTATTTGACGGCGGGGGCAGGAAGCTCATGAAGGGAAAGTTCGTCGAGAAGATTAAATATGTCGTGTGCCAGACCTTCTTCTTCTTCTTTGAGGATAATTAAGAATTTGTGCTCAAACAAATGATCTTTTAGTTCTTGAAGTTTGAGTGTGACGGTGGCATCCATCCCTGGCGAAGGTACAACAGTCGAAGAAGAAGGATGGGTCTCAATCGAAACTTGATGAAGTTGCTACAACTTCCTTAAGGCTTCTTCCGGATTTTGTCTCTTCATACCCAGAACCTCTTCCAGAGTCAAAGTACTGGTAAAGATTCCTTTTCCAGCAATAATCGAAGGGCCTGAGTTTGTTCGGCATCAAGATTTTGTTGAGCCTCAAGCGATACGCTTTGAAACTCATCTTGTCTTTTAGGGCTCAATATAATCTCAATTGCTTGATTGTCAACCCTTGCTTCAATTGCGGGCTCAACTGGAGTCAAATCGACCACATGTTCCTATGATCAAGAAGTCAGAACCCCCGTTGGAGACTAAGTTTGTAAGTTGATAAAACAAAGGGAGACAAATACCTGAGAAGCCATGTGTAGCAGAGAAGAATGAAGACTTCTTTCTGGATCATGAGGGGAAAATACCTCACTAAGATCATCTGGAACTACAGTCTTCATGGTCTAAGGAGCGAGTCTTGAAGGGGGTTTCTTGGCTTGGACTTTCTTTTTTCGTGTCAGAGTAGGTGGAGTAGCCGATGGCACTTTCGATGTTGGAAAGATGTATGAATGCACACTGCCATCAGAGTCTTCATTGTCTACCAAAGGCACCATTTTAGGAACCTGGGTCATAAGACAAGTGAGAGGGTGACATAATTGTTAAAAAAACAAAGTCTTATGAAACACTCACATTAAGTACCTTCGGCTTCGAAGTCGATGGCGCCCTTTTCCTTTTGGAAGATTTTCCAGGGGCTGGTTCAGTTGTTGGGACCCTTTTTCGACCCTAACAACAGAGAAAATGAGTGGTTATTTTGGCTCTCTAAAGAAAGGAAAGGTGAAAGAACAGTGGTTACCTTTTTGTTGGGACTTCGTCAGTGTTGGTAATTTGGATTGTTGCATCGGGATAATAAGTAGATGGTGGTGGATGAAGCATTTTTCCAATGAGAGTGAAAAATGAATCGATCATATGCAGAAGGAAAAGATCACTAGAAAAAGCTTGACGTTATTAGTCGGCCCACCTGTAGCGGTAAATTCATGACCATTAAGCTATGGAGAAACTTAACGTCAATAAAACCAATGTCGCCACCGCGCTTTTATTGTTTCCAAAGGAAAAGGGAAAAGTACGAACAAAACCCAAAGATAAGAAGTTTTCAAATAAAAAATAATAAAATGCCAGAGATTACAGGTAAGGGGGTTGGTTACACAGAGGGAAGGTGTTAGCACCCAAAGTGTCCTAGGTACTCTTATGGAGCCCTTTTTTATGTGTGTATGTATTTTTGGTATAAAATGATGTTTGCAATAAATAGAGTGTGGAGATGAGAAAATAATTCATTAACTATATTTTTATGTTTGACAAGACCTTCGGACTTGTGCCTACGTACCAACATAAAATGAGGGATCAAAACCTCGTAGCTCATGGTATCAATTTCAAAGTGAGTGAATTTCTTTTAACAAAAATTTAAGTTTAAAGGAGGCACAAAAGGGCCTAAAAGAGTTTGAATGAGTGTTAGTTCTTTTTGTCTTTTGGAATTTAGTCTAATATGGTTAGATTCATTTAAAAGTTTGATTAAGAAAAAAGAGTTTGAAAAATGCAATGGCATAAGGCCAAAGTTTCTAATTTGCAATAAGGTATAAGTTTGAAACCACAAGCAAAGAAGGTTTTGAAAAGGGGGAGAGATTTGAAATTTAAGAAGTGGGAGGAGATGAAGAGACTAATCCTAAGCCAAAATTTAAAAGTTAAGAGTTGAAAAGATCTGACCAATGAGATGCAATCCAATACACAAGAATGTCATATAGAAACCCACTTTTCCTTTGGACTTTAAATCAAGCAATATCAATAAGCACGTGGCACAATGAAGAGAAAGGCATCAAATAAAGATAGCCATGTACAAGCTAGCAACTTCATAGTCTTCTTCATAATCTTCCCCATGTATCAGATGACATACTCCTTGAATGGTTCAGAATAAGGCATTAGACACAGGTTCAAAGTAACATTTGCATCAAGACCATGTAGCATATAAACTCAAGTGGATCTCAATACTTGCATCAGATGAAAATTCAAATCAGAAGAACTTGGTTTCAGAAATTTTGGTATTGGCCAAGTCCTTTTGCATAGGGAATGTTTCCAAATTCTAAGTCCAAAGCTCAGATCAAATCCAACAGTCCACACAACTATTTTTTAGGAGTTTTTGTTGTTTATTAAGTATTTTAATGTCCTAAGACCACAAGCACAAACAAAATATATAAACAAATATATACAATCACAATATATGGCTCAAGATAGCAAAGGGAAAATGACATTAAAATAAACAAGTTAAATGATATGTATAATGGCAAATGGTAAATGACTTGAATTTAAGTGGAATAAAGTAAATGACTTGAAATTAAAAGCAATTAATAATAAGAGTTAGTCAAATGTTAGTTGATTAGATGTTAGTGGAGTTTTGCTTTTCAATTGTTTAAGTCATTCTTTGGAGAACACTCAACCCTCAATTCACAAGCATGGATACTTGAATCAAGAGATCTTCCGAAGGAAAGAAAAAAGGCCAAGTTTCCACACAATACCATGAAAGGGGGGAGACTTACAATCTCACTTACTATAATGTTATACCTTTGGGTCAAAATTTAGCGCTATGTTAAGCAATCGTAATTGGACTTATGTAGAAGTCAAAACTATCTGAGGTCGGGAAATAGAAATTATGGTGTTAATGCATGTTAGAGATATGGTATAATGAACCATACTCCTAAAACATACCACACACAAAAAAGAAAATGATCAAAGGATGGACCTAATCTCATTCATACTTGTATTGGTTCATCAAACACAAAGTTATTGATGAACCAATTAGTCTTAGGACATTGATATGCCGTTGGTCAATGAGAGGGATGGGATAGAATGGGATTGAAGATGAAGAGGGAGGGGGAATGAGACAAACACAAATTGGTCATGGGAGGGGTTTTATCAAATTAATATCATTCATTCATTTTGGGAGATGAAATGTACATTTCATCAATCCCCTAAATCCAATGATTTTAATCCAACAAAAGCCAAATCAACCTTGACCAAGGCCCAAACACAAAGTCAAACTTCACAAGTCAATAAAAATGGCTCAACATAATTTTTTACACAATTAAACAATTAAAAATCAAATTAAAATGCATTAAATTAAATTATGTTTTATCAAAAACCTAAAACCTTTTCAAAACATCAAATAAATAGCCAAGAGATTTATCATGGGTCAAACAAGGTCAAAGGACCTTGGAGAAAAAAATTCATTATTTTTGAAAAGTCAGAAGTATTTTTAAACAATTTAAAATATGCACAAAAATAATTAAATCATGAAAAATATGAATATTGATCCAAAAAATAATTTTAATTCAGAAAATGAAAGAGAAAAATATTTGATTTTTTTTGTGTGAAAGTCCCATATTTTTTGGATCAATTATGAAATTAATATGAATTGATTAAAAATAAGCAATTAAAAGGAAAATTCAAAAATTCAAAAAAACGTGGACCATTTGATCTCCCTCATTAATTGAGGTGGCAGATCAGATGGTGATCAACGTGCATTCCATATATGCCTTGGTCAACTGAGATGCACGCGTGGTAATCAGAACTAATACACGAGGTTAAAACAAATTGAAAGGATCACGTGGCTGGGAAGCAAGAAACCTCATCACCGAGCCAGAGCTCCGGTCTTCTTCTCCGGTGGACCTCACCGGACTGGTCCACCATCAACCATCACCAAAATGAAAAAGTAAGACATGGATTTAAAGAAAAAATGCCCAGGAGCTCGAATATGGCCTTAATTTTGTCCAATTCCAAGTATATGAAAAGATACAGGGAGTTGAATTTTGAGGATCATGAACTGAGTTGCTTCGATTTGACCTCAAAGCAACTCAATCTCGTTTCCTATATTGGTAGGACTTCAGCAAACCAAAAAGAAACAAGAATAGTGGAGAATTGAGAGAGAATCGAAGAGAAGAAGTTGCTGAAATCTCACCTTCGAGGAGCTTCAGAATTGCTTGATTTGGCTTCCAATTTGGCTTGGCTTAAACTCTAGAAGCTTGCAGAAGATGATATGAATGGTTAAAAGGCTTGGAATCTTGGAGTTTCAATCCTAAAACAGAAGGAGAATTGAAACTCGGTTTCTCAAGAAACCTTCAAGATTATCCTTTCAATGGGGTTTGTGGTGGAGAGGCTCGAAGCTTGGGCAAGAGGGATTCCATTTCTGATCACCAAGGGTTCTATTTATAGCTAATGTGAATGATATTTGCACACTTCCAAGTTTGGAAAATTTTAAAATTCTCCCTTGCATGGATTCATGGGCGTGCATTAGGCCCACGAAATGATGTATTCTTGAAATTCTGGTATCAGATATAAGATGTCGAAGGTAATGTCACGATACTAATATCTGTTAACACACAATGGATAAAAAAACAGAATGGTAAAGCAAATAACACAAGCAATTGTTAACCCAGTTCGGTGCAACTCACCTACGTCTGGGGACTACCAAGCCAGGAAGGAAATTCACTGAAATAGAATTAGTTCAAAGACTCTCCGTACACTTCAACAAGTTACAGTCTTTCTCACCTAATCTCTACCCATGAAATTTCTACCTAAGCACTCTTAGATATGAGAACCCACTCACTTCCCTTACAATCACACACCAGTGATTTTAAACAACAATCCCTTGAGAAAAGAAAATACTTTTCAATTACACACTCTTGATTTTATTTCACAGTTTCAATCAAGAAGACACACTCTTGATCTTGCTTCACAGCTTTGATCAAGAAGACACACACTCTTGCTTAACAGCTTTAGAGTGACAAATTACAACCACAAATCAATCCAATTCAATCATCAATGGATGACTTGAATGACCTACAAGTCTTACGACTAAACATACACAAACCCTAGCTCTCTCTATGTATTTCGCTCAGTCTTGGTTGTGTGTTCAAACAGGTTTTCTAAGTCCCTTTTTATAGAAGCATTCTGCTGGGCTTGGACATCTTGAAAAACCTAAATCTATTTTCCAATCAAATCTTTTTATAACAGCTGGTTAGATCTCCTTGGAAAATAAGTAAATCTGGTTGTAATCCATGATTGAATGCGCCAGCTAATCAGATCTTCAATCATTCAAAGATTGCCATTAATTGTGCAATGATAAAACACCAGACATTCATACTGAATGTTCTGTGTACAGGATGTCATGACATCGGGTCTGATATCCTGGAAAAATCCTGCATAATCCAATAATTCCTTTTATAACTTCCAGCAGGTACAACCATATCAGATGTCATGACCTTGTGTATGTCATCTGAAACAATCCTGCATGAACATGTCTTCCATTTAAGCTCCAGCAGGTACATCCAATATCAGAAGCCATGGCATTGTATGTGGCATTCTGAAACAATCTTGCTTGCACATGTCCTTGAACTCCAGCAGGTACATAGGATATCTTATGTTAAGACATCACATATGACATCTTGTGAACACTCCTTGTTTTACCAAAATTGCTGCCAACACTTAGAATCAACAAACTCCCTCTTTGGGAAATTTTGGCTAAAACATATATCTGTCCTTTTTGTTCACAAGGTAAACTATCAGCAGTTAAACAACATAATAGTAGTTTAAACAGTAGCAGAAGCAAATACAATTACTAGATATAGCTACTAGTAATACACACATGCACAAGGGTACTTCTCCTCCCCCTAAATCTGTGCAACAACAACAGAATTACTAGTTATGGATGCAACTAGTAAGACACACAAATGCACAATGCACAACGGTACTCCTTCTCCCCCTAAATCTATGCATTCATCAAATAACAACTACTGTAACTCCAGCACCTGTACCAGCCAGAATGTCATCCTGACATCTGCTACAACATCAGCACCTGTACACCATATCAGACATCCCCTTTGACATCTGTAAACAGAATAACATTCTGTTTTAACACCTGTGCACTTCCTTCAATAATAGTTGTCCTCCAGATCAGCCACACACATATCACAACTTCCATATATCCACTTCTCCCCCTTTTTAGTCAAAATTGACCAAAGGTGACCAATCAGACAAAATAAATGTCTATTAGCCTAGCAGATAGGGTTAGATCAGATGTTATAAAATATAATATTCAGGAAGTACAAACCATCATTATACACAGCTGTGATAGCTGAGATAATGAACAAATCCATGGAACTCTTTAAGAGCCCTAAATATTACAAAACAGGCATCAATGAGGACTGCCACACATTACATTTTTCAAAAACACAGTAAAAACATCAGCCTTCCAAACAGCAGACCAGCTTCCATCACTCTTTCCAGCACTCCTCACAGACTTCACCTTACCAGTCTTCAACACATTCAGGAACCATTAATCAGAAGAAGAATTATCACCTTCACCTTCACTTTCACCTTTAGAGCCTTCAGAACTTTTAGATTTGTCACTGGATTGGGCTTTTGCAACTGAATTTCTAGCAGCCTTCTCCATTTCTTCCTTTTCCATGCTGCAGATAAGAACTTCCAAAGCTTCTTTTCTTGCCTTGGCTTCTCTTATTCCATTTTCCAGTTCCTTGCAGGTCTCTTTCAATTGATCAATTAAGCTTCATTGAGATGCAGACTCTCTTCTAGCAGATGTCATGACAACATCATTTACATGACTTCCTTCAAACAGCTTATAATGAATGGATAGAGGAGTTTTTCTTCTGCTTGGCATGTCATTTGTATTGAGTATGCCTGGTTGTTGACTTAAGATAATACCACAAATAATGAATGGGAAGGCAATGGGTAACTTCACAGCATTTGTGGAGGCATGTCTGATGGTTTGGTCAAACAAAAACTTTCCAAAATCATAGTTTATCTTGGTTCAAATTGCATGAATAATCCTTCCAAGAACAATGGAGATGGTAGAGACATGATTAGTAGGTACCCAATTTGCTGAACCAATCTTGTGCAGGATGGCATATTTGACAGTTAGTTTACTAGCTGACAGATGTTTCCTACTAGGCCATTCCTTAACTTGGCCAGCTGTAATAATCCTACAGACCTTATTGTCTGTGGTCTCTAGATCTACTCCTTCATCAGTTCCTCTCCCTAGGAACTTGTTGATGATGGTTGGTGAAAGTTTCACACACTTACCTCTCACAAAAACTTTGCAGACCTCTCTGCTGCTCCTTTCACAAATCTCCTCAGGGATGTTCATAATGAATTCTTTTACTAACCCCTCATTGCACTGAGGCAGAGCAGTCACAGTTTTCATAAGACCAACTGCCTTAATTAACTCCATTACTTCCTTTACTTCCACTGCCTCTTTTCCCAATTCTCTTTCAACTGCTACCCTTCTTTGAGTCACAAACTTCCATTTGGCAGCACCATCTTCTACGTGAAAAGAGATATTGTCTAGAGGAACAACAACCACTTTGTTTGGAGACTTCTTTACAACCTTCCTTTTAACAGGGGAGATGTCTGAGACATCGTCTTCGACATCCTCATCAGATTCAGAGCTTTCACTTTCTTTCCTCTTCCTGATCTCTACTTTACTCCAAGACTTGGAGGGACCTATACCAGCAACCTTTTTATCTTTCCTAGCTGTTCTTATCTCAGCCATACTCTTCCTTTTTCTCAGTTTATTAGCTACACTTGTTTTCACAAGATTGACCAAGGTGTCATCTTCTTCCTCATACCTTTCTTCCTCAATATCCTGAGCAGTACCAGGAGACCTGCTAGGTAAGTTTTTTCCAAGAGAACATAGTCCCTCAGCAGCTACTTCCTTTTCAGTCTTAGATGAGTCATCATCTTTCTTAGCTTGGGTTTCCACCTCAGGAGAGGGATCCCTTCTGGACAGAGGGGTAAACATATCCTTGATTCCATGTTCTTCATTCATTATCCTAGTAACTAGGTTTCTTATGGTGCGATCAGTAAAGTGCATGTCCTCTTTATCAGAATATTTTTCAGGAATGTGTAAGACCCCAATTTTGTCCCTAAGATCCCTCATGGCATCATAACATTGCATTTGTATTGCCTCAAGGATCATAAGCATCTTGGTTCCCTTTACCTTTGGGTGGGACTCCTTGTGAGTGGTTTGAGATCACCAAACATGCTTGATTTGTATATCATTGCTTTTCTCATTTTTTGTTTACTAACCAAAAGCACAAAAATATGTCACTAACATCTTTTGTTTTATAGCTTGAGCTATCACAAGGTCAAAAGCCTCTAGGAGATCCTTGGTACAAAGACATGGTCAAGAAGAGATGAAAGCAAGCATGGTAATGGTTCCCAAAGCTCTCATCCATCAAATATGCCTCCCTAGCATCCCAATTCATCATTTTGATCAAAGCAAGTCAAAGGGTTTGAGGTCTTGTTCTTCAAGGAAACCCTAATCCATCTGTGCACCACAATGTCTTGCTCAAGAAGCAACCTCAGCCCATGGTCAAATACAATCAAGGGAAGTTCTTTAACTCTTCATTTCATGCATATTTGAACTTATTTGAGTATCCTCAATCATCAATTCATCAAGGTATGAGTGATGGACCTGAGAAGTTGATCAGTCAATTCATTTGACTATTTTGAAATGCACTGAGACCTAACTTTTGATGTGTTGGTCAAATGGAGATGATTCGAAAAGAAAAAATGTTTTTAAGGACAATATGAACAACTTTCATGTTCATTAAAATTTGATTTGAAGCTTGGAAGACCATCTGTCATTCCAAAACACTATAGGTCATTTTGACTGAAACCCTAATTTTGGGTCAACTTCCCAAGGACATAACTCATTCATTGTTTATGATTTTGAGGTGGGATCAAATGAATTGGAAATCTTAAGATGTCTATTTCAAATGTTATGTTGAAAAAAATTTCAAAATCTCAAAGGAATTACATGTGATAATGCAAGACATTATAGGTCATTTTGGGTCAAAGGCATTAAAAGTCAAAAAAGTCCAACTTCAAGTGCCCATAACGCTTTCATAAAAAATCCAAATGATGAAAAATTTAAGTCCATCTTGATTGTCTTAAGAAGATCTACAATTTTTATGTTTGAGGTGTTTCCATTTGAAGCTTGCATCATCCCAACAGAGGGGCTTGAAAGTTGGCCAATTTTAAAAACCTTGCCTTGACATATTTTGCACATCACACTTTAAACTCAAATTTCCTAAATTTCCACATTCCAAATGGATTTTTGACAAACATAACAATTGTTCCTTACATAAAGACCTTTCCAACCATTACTCACATGGCTACATTTGGATTTGGCAAATATCATTTTCGAAGAGGAGAACCTTAAGTGCATTTTTGGGAAACTTGATTCAACTACCATGCATGAGCTGATTACATCAAAATTGCACGTCCATTTCATTCATTCTTGATCTCAGCTTGCCAATCCATGTGGAATTGGGCCCTCCATGCGCCTGTACAGGCCCATGCATTGAGGGCCCCTTCATTCATGCAAGTTTGAAATCACACTTTCAGCATGGCATTGGCTATAAATACATGGCATGAGAGCTTCCATTACACGCCTAATTTCCACCTGAAATGCTACAGAATTCATTCCCTAACCATCACTAAAGAAGCAAGTTTTATTTCTCTTAAAATTTTCAGATCTTGAATTCAGCTTCATCTGGTTGTATTCTTAGATCTAGTGCTTCTAGACCTTCACCATACACTTCATTGAACTTCTGTTTTGATAAAGCAAGCAAGGTTTCAAGCTCAAATCACCAGAACTCAAGCTTACCTTCCAACTGGTATTTTCTTCGATTCTCTTAATCCTTTGACCTATTGGCTATGATTTTGTGTTGGCTGAAGTCCTCTCAATGGAGGCATCATGTTTATGCTTTTAATTTTTGCAATTCATTGAGTTCATGATGGACACCAGATTTTTCAACTTCTGATTTCTCAAATCATAGAGATCTAAAATGAAAATGGATGGTATAGGGATGATGTATATCATCCCAACTTTCTATTGATATATAGATCACACGTTTTGGTTGCATTTTGAGTTTCTGCATTTTGGCCGGAATCTGGAAGCTCACCGGAGAAGACGGTGGCTCCGGTGGCTTCATCATCTCCAGTTTAAATCTGGACCGTGTGATGATGTTTCCAGATTCAATCCCAGACGTCCATTGTTATGACTTTTAATTCTTTCTCATGTGCACGCATTGACTTGGATCCATGGTAGGCGCGCTCTTCGTGGCCTCTTGATTTGCCAGCTCAATTAATGAGCTTAGATCAGACGGTCCACGCTTTTTACAATTTCTTTTTTCTGTTTTATTTTCCTTTTATTTTCTTTAATTCCAATTATTTTCAAAAATTAATATCTCTTTCATTTTTTATCCAAAAATTATGGGACCAATTGCATTAGTTCCCAAATAATTTCTAGTTTCTAATTCTGATTTTTAATATTTTTTATTTCATCATTTGATATTTTTTGTGAATTTTCTCTTTTCTGGTTATCATTAATTCATTTTAAATAGTTTTTGATATTCAAAAAATGCAAAAATATTTTCCTAACCTATTTGAATGATGATGGATCTATGAAAAATATTCTCATCAATTTTTGAATTGATTTGAGATTTATTTGAGATTTTAGTTCAATTAGGTTATTTTTATCCATTTTTAATTGATTAAAAATAGTTTCTGACTTTTAAAAATGCTGAAATTTTTTGTCAAACTTTGTTTGACCTTGTTGAACTTAGGATAAATCACTTGGACTTTTCAAGGTTGATTTGAAGTGATTTTGAAGTTTGACCTTTCCATTTATTTTAATTCAAGTTTATTTCTTATATTAAAAAATGCCAAAAATAGTTTATTCATTTCTTGACTTCCAATCTTCATCTCACTTCTGTTTTTGATTGTTTGACCTTGACTTTCAATGTTATTGGTCAACATATGAGGATTGGTACATGATTGTTCCATTTAATGCATTTATATTTCTTTTACCACTTTGTCATTTCCATTTCTATTATTCTTCTCCTTCTTCTTCTACTTCTTTTCTTCTTTTTTGATCAATGAGTTGAAGGTTGATAAGTTAGTATTGATTAGGGAGATTTAACCTTCCTTGATTCAAATCTAATTCATCTTGATCAATTGATCAAGTGAATGGCTTTGCATTAAGGATAGGTTGTCTTTTAAATCATGCAAAAGGCTTAAACCAATACAAGATCATTTCTCATTTTTCTTTTTGGCATGGCAAGTTGTTGGGACTTGGTTCACTAATCAAGACTCCTAACTTGTGTTTGTTGCCTACATTATTATTGACCGGCCTCAGATAGTTGTGACTTCTACATAAGTCCAATTACGATTGCTTAACATAGCGCTAAACTTGCCTTATGGCACACTAACTAGTAACACTAACTATTGACAATTAACATTTACTTTATGCAATTTACTATTCTTGCACATTTTATCCATTTGCTTTTCTTTTTGCTCACTTGAGCACATGTTTATGTTAATGCCATTTGCCTTTTGTTCACTTGAGCACATAATTGTGTATATATTATTGTGCTTGTGTTTTGTTTTGTTTGTTGTGAACCAAATGCAAAGAAATGGACTTAGTTTCTAGGACTTTCCCTATGCAAAGAATGGAGAATTGGACTTAGATTCTAGGACTTTACTTATGCAAAATTGGAGTAAGTGGACCTTAATGAAGAAGATGGATTAGAAGGACCAAAACTCTAAACTCACTCTTGTCCATTCTTGGTTTACTTCATGAAACTTTTGATGTGTGTGGTTTTGTGCTAGGGGATACTATGAGCTTAATTGAAGGAACCATTACCATGAGCTCCTAAGAGAGAAAGATCCAAGAGACCCTTGAGGAGCCTTATCCAAGATTTGATTTATTGTTGATTGCTTGAGTTTTTCTTGTGTTTGTTCATTCCAAAGGATGGGAGCTACTTGGATCATCCATATGATCTCAAGAGAAGGACTCCATTGTGGTTTTGATTCTTTTTCCCTCATCTTTTTGTTTTACTTAGAACTTAGCCCTTCTTCTTCTTCTCTCCACTCTAACCCAAGCCAAAACTCTTTGTGCAAACATTTAACCATTGTTTTTCAACATTAGAAACCTAAGCCTTATGCTTTTGATTTTCAAATTTCTTTTTTTACAACACTTACTTTGAATTGAATTCTTAAGTCAACTTTGACCACTTTTGTATATACTTCTAATTGGTAAATATAACCCATTGAAATGTCTTTTGTGGTTCCAATGGCCACTTTCTTAATCAAAATCTTTTATAACCTTTAGCTATTAGGTTTGAGTTATCCTTGTGGTAGATGTAATACTCACATATATCCTTAGTGATGGACAATAAGTCTTCCATGCTTATTATAGGGTTAACCCCTCATTAGCATGTTGAAACTATCCTCACATGGTGGATTTGTGGTTTGGTTGAGTTTTCTCCCTTTGATAACAAAAGACCTTAAGGATTTTGGACCAATCAATTCACCAACTCATTTTGAGATTTTTACCCCGAACTACGAGGTTTTGATCCTAATCTTTTTTAAGATGGTACGTAGGCAATGGGTTTATCCATCCAAACACAAAATGTAAATAACTTGTACATTCTCTTCTCATCTCTTCAATCATGTTTGCACAAACAAATTTTTTCACAAGACAACAACCTTCACAAGTATGAAAAGGGCTCCCTAGGAGTACCTAGGATGTTTTGGGTGCCTAACACCTTCCCATTGCATAACCAACCCCCTTACACAGATCTCTATTTCTTTTACTAGTTTTTGTTAAAACTATTAGGTTTTTGTTCGCTTTCTAACCATTCCTTTGGATAAATAGAAGTGTGGTGGCGACTCGACTTGTATGATTTACCTTGGATTTAGTCAATATCTCTAATGGTAACGAATACCCCACTACAGAAAAGTGGCGACTCTGCTGGGGACATTTGCCTAGTGGGTTTTGCCAACTTTTCATGCTTGTTGTATTGTATTGTCTTGTGACATATTTTTGTGCAATTTGGGATTACTGTATTGTATGTAATGATTGATTTGCTTGATATTAATTCCTTGTATGCTTGGTGATCTTTGTGAGATGAGTTCTATACCCGGACTCGAGTGCACTTAGGATAGGAGAATGGCGTAGTCTTGTTGACTTGTGTGGAGTTATTCCTTAGCAAGTTGACTTGCAAGTCCATTCACTTGGTGGAGGTCATGTTGGGATCAATAATGTCACACAAGTAAGTTGTGGTTGGACATTACTCTTTCCAATATAGACCTTAGAAGCCAAGGACCTTAGTCTACCAAGCCCATCTTGGCCTATTCCTAGGATGTAGTGCGAAAGTCGTTCAAGTGTAAGATTTGATACGATTGTTACGCGACACTGCACTCATAAGAATCTCTCTTGAGAATATTTTTGGAAAACGAGTAGTCGTTTCTCCGATAATATCCGAAAGATGGGATGATGACTATGGGAACCTCTTGTAGAACATGTTTGGCAGGTTTAAACCCTAGTACATTCCCTTTGGGTGGTTCTTAACCTAAACCCCATGCTCGTGACTTGCAACAAACCCTTGATTCATGGTTGATCCATTCATGTATCCTTAATATCAATGGAACTTGGATGTTGATAAGGTGTAAACCATAATCCACCAAAATGGATGATTGATATTAAGGATAATATGATCCATCCCATGACCTTTGTTTGGTGTGCTTTGCTTGATCCTTGAGTGTGTTTGTTGCATTCATGCACTCATTTGCATCCATATCATCAATAATGAAGAAAAATTTCAAGGAACTTAAGGGGTTTGTTTGCAAAATTTTCATACATGGAAAGACAAAGAAGGAATACAAAGAAGTACAGCTTCAGACAACCAGATTTGAAAGAGTTAAGGAATCTGACATCCTACGTACTAGATCCCTTGGGTTTCAAAGCTCGTTTTGGGAAGCTTCTTCCTCTTCTGACTACTCAGGTGGATGAGGGATTGATGAGTGTATTGGTAAAGTTTTATGATCCTTTGTACCGTTGTTTCACGTTTCCGGACTTTCAGCTTTTGCCTACCCTTGAGGAGTATGCTTACCTTGTGGGTATACCTATCCTGGATCAGTTGCCGTTCAGTGGCTTGGAGAGTGTTCCTACTTCTCAAGAGAAAGCAGACATGTTTCACATAGATGAATCCCTGGTTAGTGCTCATATGACTACCAAAGGTGGAATTCAAGGTCTCCCTTCTGAGTTCCTCATTGCTCAAGCTATTGTTTATGAGAAGGCCATGAGTGAGGATGCCTTTGAAGCCATATTTGTGCTTCTCATCTAGGGATTGGTATTGTTCCCCAACATCGACAAGTTTGTGGACGTGAACGCTATTAGGATCTTTTCTACCCTTAATCCCATTCCGACTCTGTTGGGTGATACTTATTTCTCTTTGCATATGAGGAATGCAAAGGGTGGTGGCGCCATTGTGTGTTGTTTGCCTCTGTTGTATAGGTGGTTTATTTCTCACTTACCTCAGACGGTCACTTTCAAGGAGAACAAGGGATGTCTACGGTGGTCCACAAGACTTATGTCTCTCACTAATGATGATATCTCTTGGTATAACCGTGTGTATGATGGTGTGCAGATTATCGACTCTTGTGGTGAATTCTCCAATGTACCTCTTCTTGGTACATGTGGTGGGATTAACTACAACCCCGTTTTGGCACGTCGTCAGCTTGGGTTCCCCCTAAAGGATAAACCTAATAACATTTTGTTAGAGGGTGTGTTCTTTCAGGAGGGTAAAGATCCCCAAGGCTTGAAAGCTAGGATGGTCCGCGCTTGGCGCAAGATTCATACGAAAGGAAGGAAGGAGTTGGGTCCTAAGAATTGCATCGCTTTGGAGCCTTACACTGCTTGGGTAAGGAGGAGAGCTTCTGAGTATCTCATGCCTTACGAGTATCCGAGACCTACACCTATGATTATGGTTGGGCCTTCAACCCTCCCTAATCCAGGAGTAGAGGAGTTGAGAGACGAAGACCGTTCACGTTTCTGGATCCGTGAAAGAGAAGAGTTGCTTCAGCAGATTAAGGAGAAGGATGCTTTGATTGAGTTCCTCGAGCATCAGGTTATTGATGATCCTAATGATGCATGGACTTCTCTACTTCCTCAGTCTTCCCGGTTTTGGAAGAGGAAGTACGATTGACTCGCCAAAGAGAAGGCGGATATGGAGGCAACCTATGAGAGGGAAGTGAAGAGGCTTCGCGCATCCTATCTTCCTGTGTCCCGAGCATTAGATGATTGTTTCTAGTCCTTTCCTCTTGTACATGATTGACAATGTTGTACTTCTTTTCCCTGATACTATTTGATGAGATATTTCCATATGTGATAAATGTTTAATGATTCCAAAAATTTGCAAGTAAAACCCTAGAGCTCCTTTGAAATATAAAAACAAATCATGTGCACAAGCATTGCATGCATCATGTGCATAAGCAGGTTTTGTTTCCGGCCTCTTGTCTTGCGGTCTAACTCTGTACTCTTCATTTATTTTGAAGACAAGCTGACTCACCGGTACTACACTAGAGCCAACACTGCAAGACTGGTGGATCATCTAGAGCAAGAGAACCGTGAACTCAAAGAGGAAGTGGCCAGACTGAGTGCTTTGATGGAATCGTTCCTGGCTGCCCAGAGCCAGTCTTGTCCGACGCCTTCAACTCCTCCCCAGAGGACAGTTATCTCAGAGATTGTCTCCTCAACTATGCCTGCAGACAGTGCACACTTTGTTCCGACAACCATGCTAGCCGGATTCCCGTGGGGGATGCCTCCTAATTTCATGCCTGAGGGTCCTGCTCCAACTTTTGCTTCTATGCCGGCATCTAGCCCGGTCCTTGCCATTCCTCCTCCTGTCGTGCATACCATGCCTAGGGTAGACGACACCATCTATCATTCTGATCCGTCTGAGGGCCCAGATGTTTATGAGAAGATGGACGCTAGGAATGATCAATTTCTTGAGCTTCGCAAGGAATTGAAGACTCTTAGAGGAAAGGATCTTTTTGGCAAGTCTGCTGCCGATCTCTGTTTAGTTCCCAACGTGAAGATTCCTGTGAAATTCAAGGTCCCTGACTTTGAAAAATACAGAGGAAATACTTGTCCTCTCAGCCACCTGGTCATGTATGCCAGGAAGATGTCTACTCAGACTGATAACGACCAATTGCTCATCCACTACTTTCAGGACAGTCTGTCCGGTGCTGCCTTGAGATGGTACATGGGGTTAGATAGTGCGACCATCCGATCCTTCAACGACCTTGGCGAGGCCTTCATCAAGCAATACAAATATAACGTGGATATGGCTCCCGATAGGGATCAGTTGAGGGCCAGGTCCCAGAAGGACAAGGAAACATTCAAAGAGTATGCCCAGAGGTGGCGAGAGGTGGTATCACAGATCCTACCTCCACTAGAAGAGAAGGAAATGACCAAGATCTTTCTGAAGACCTTGAGTTCATTCTATTATGAGCGGATGATTGCTAGTGCTCCTTCTGATTTTACCGAGGTGGTGAATATGGGGATGCGTTTAGATGAAGGGGTTAGAGAAGGACGTCTGACCAGAGAGGAAGGTTCTTCTGCCAAGCGCTATGGGGCGTTTACAAAGAAGAAAGATGGAGAGGCACATGCTATGACCTCCCATGTGAAACCAAGAAGACCCTCTGTGAGGAGAAAGACTGTGCGTCCCGTCAGTAACCAGCACCAGGTGGCTCATTTAGCACCTGTGTTCAGAGACAATCAGCAGTACCAGCAACATAGCAACAATCAGCAACCACCACAGCAATATCAGCAACAACAGCACTGACCGCAATAGCAGGCCTACCAGCCTCGAAACAGTAATCAAACCAGCACGAGTTACGAGAGGAAAAGGGTCACCTTTGATCCTATTCCAATGACGTACGCAGAACTATATCCCTCTTTGATAGAGAGGAAGCTGATTACTCCGAGAGACCCACCGGCTATACCTGCTAACCCTCAATGGTGGTATAAGCCCGAATTGCATTGTGTCTACCATTATGGTGCTCCCGGCCACGATGTGGAGAATTGTTACCCTTTGAAGACCAAGGTTCAAGACCTTGTGAGGTGTGGCATTTTGTGCTTTGAGGATGTAGGTCCTAATGTGAAGAAGAACCCATTGCCCGAGCATGGGAAATCTGTTAACATGGTCCAGGGCTGCCCTGGCAAATACAAGGTCAAATATGTTAGTCATATTCGACAGTCCCTGGTCGAGTTGCACCGTTTGCTGTGTGATTACAGTCACTATGAGCACGATCATGATAGATGTCGAATATGCCCTGTTAACCGATTGGGTTGTCGCCAGGTGCGTAAAGATCTTCAGGAAATGCTGGATGAAGGAGTCATTGAGATTCTTCAGAATAGGAATGTTGACGAAGACGAGCCTGAGGTCAACGTAATCTCCCCAGTATTCCGGATGCCCGAACCTGTTATCATCAAGTATGATGGTAACAAGCAGAAGGCTTCTCCTTCTCTGATCATTAAACCTGCTGGTCCAGTACCGTACTCATCTGAAAAGGCAATTCCCTTTCGTTACAATCCTGTTGCTGTAGAAGATGGGAAAGAAGTGCCTTTGTCGTCCTCATCTGTAGTGAACATCACTGATGTAAGTGGTTTGACCCGTAGCGGTCGTGTGTTTTCAGCAGTACCGAAGCCTTAAGCTAATGCTGATTTTGTTGAACGCCCGATTGGGAAAGCGGTGAATCCTCCGAATCCGGCACTTGTTGTTAAACCTTCCTCTGTACCGAAAACTCCTACTTCTGTTGGCCCTAGTGGCAATGAGAAAGAAGACTGTGATGAGATGCTGAGGCTCATCAAAAGGAGCGAGTACAACGTTGTAGACCAGCTTCTACAAACACCATCCAAGATATTCGTGTTATCATTACTTCTGAATTCAGAACCACATAGAGAGGCTCTGCAGAAAGTTTTGGATGTGGCATATGTAGATCATGATGTCACAATAGAGCAATTCGATATCATTGTTGCAAACATTACCGCTTGGAACAATTTGAGCTTTTGTGACTCTGATCTCCCTGAGGAGGGAAGAGACCACAACTTGGCATTACACATCTCCATGAATTGCAAAGACGACGCCATGTCCAATGTGCTGGTGGACACTGGGTCATCCCTGAACGTATTTCCAAAGTCCACTCTCTCGAAACTAGCATATCAAGGGCCTCCCATGAGGCAGAGTGGAGTTGTTGTGAAAGCTTTCGATGGGTCACGTAAAACTGTGATTGGGGAAGTTGATCTCCCAATCAAAATTGGACCAAGTGATTTCCAGATTACCTTCCAGGTTATGGACATTCACCCATCGTACAACTGTCTCTTGGGCAGACCATGGATTCACGAGGCGGGCGCCGTGACATCCACCCTACACCAGAAGCTGAAATTTGTGAAGAATAAGAAACTGGTAGTGGTAGGGGGAGAAAAAGCTCTCCTGGTTAGCCACTTGTTTTCCTTCTCATACATAGATGCTGAGGATGAAGTTGTAACTCCTTTCCAAGCTTTATCTATAGCTGAACCTGTTACGAAGAGAACTCTTTCATTTACTTCCTATAGAGATGCGAAGTTGGCCATCGAGTGTGGTGCAACTGCTGGATTAGGGAAAATGATTGAGTTCGAAGACAACAAGTCCCGGTCTGGCATTGGCTTTTCTTCTGGGGTTTTCAACGCGCAAGGGCTATTCAAGAGTGGAGGTTTTATCCACACTAGTCAGGATGAGGAAGTTGCTGCTGTCTTGGAAGAGGATGTAGAGGATTCTGACAATTTCATTATCCCTGGAGGGACCTGTAACAATTGGGTCGCTGTGGATGTTCCTACAGTTATCCACAAGTCAACGTAATGATCACTTTGTTTAAGAACTCTTTTCCCATGCCAAAAGGAGGAGTGATGACATTGTTGGCAACATAAATACAATGATATTTTCATTCAATAAATTCATGTTAAATGTTTGTTTTTCCAAATTATTTTCTCTTTTTGCTTTTTGCATGAAATTGGTGATCACATAAAACCCTAAAAATAAAATAAAATCAATCTTTTCATCTGCATAATGATTTGCCTTGTTTGAATTCTAAAGCTTTTCATATCCAAAATCATTATGCAGGTTGATTTCTAGACCCATTGAACATAATGATCCAACGCCATCTCCCAATTTTGAATTCCCTGTATTTGAGGCAGAGGAAGATGATGTTGAAGAGATTCCTAGTCCCTATGAGTGGCACATTACGGAATCCTCCACAACTCATAATGACGTTACGCACATCCATCCGGTAAGATTGCCATCTGATATCATAGGAAGTAAGAGACATAACCCTCTGAGTCCACTTATGCGTGCTCTGAGCATCCACAAAAGGTCCACTGACTGGCAGGAGAGACAAGAACCATCTGAGCAAAAGCGGGAGACAACACCTGATAGCCCCACCCTTACCATGCCTACTGTGAATAGCATAGTAAGTGTCAGCCAACAGAGTAGGAACTGGATTTCCTCCAATGAAAATACTGACTGCAGCATAGTCAACAAAATTGGGCATACTCGGAAACAAGACGATCCCATAGATCATGACGGCCAACTGAGCATGAAAGGCTTCCCAACTTCCCTTCTCTGCTTCTTCTCTAGCTACCCTCAACAGAAACTTCAAAGGCAATCCTACAACATCCCCACTGGACTTCCAACTATCACTGACTTCCTTGATATCCAAATGGAGAGCTCTGGCAACAACTCTGAAATCAACTTCCTTGGGCACATCCAAGAAAGGAACCTGATACCGGACCGGGACACTCAGCAGAATGGAGTACTCCTCAAGAGTAGGCGCCAACTGATAATCTTGAAAGGTGAAACAATGAAGCTCTGGGTCGTAGAACTGTAGAAGAGTCTGCAACGGCACCGGATCGACTACCATCTTCAACAGTGTCAGAATATCTCCATACTGGTCAATAAACCCCTTCTGGTTACCACTGGTCATAAGGTTACTCAACTCAATCAGAGACGTCAAAGGTTCACGGTGAAAGCTGTAGGAACAAGTCTTCCGCTTCAACTCTGGGACTGTTGCCATCTCTATCAGTGAACAAGCTCTGGAATGTACCTGAGAAATGATATGCATGCAGGGATTAGTTCTTTTTTCTTTTTTCTTTTCTTTTTTTTTGTATCTTTTTTATTGCGTTTCTTTTGAAAAATAAATATGCTATGATGCAAATGATGCAGACACGACTGGTTGGCTGTGTCTCTCGGAACACAGGATCAAAGCTTCGGCTTGAACTCGGAACCACAAATTCATCTGAAACCCAAAGTCATCTGAGACCCTAAACTTCTGAACCAATAGTCACCAACAGGATCACAAGTCACCAACAAGTCACCAACAAGTCACCAACTGTACCTGTAATAATGATCATTCCCTCCCCACTCACGGGTGTCATCTAGGCCAGGGTAAGGTCGAGAGAAACGCAGCATAAATAACCTTTCGCAGAATATCATCATATACACACCCGAAGTATGTAACGATAATATCCCACCAGGGTCTGAACTGCTCGTGATATCAATGTTCCGCTAAGTGGCGCAATACCACCCGCTTCCCATGAATCACTCTATTCCTAAGTATCCTAGATTTCACTCATGGCCTGGGTATTGGGCCTTTTACCTCGAGTAACTCCCACCCCAACAGAGAGAAACAGACAGCCAACCAGATGAATAATGAATGTGAATGAATGCAAACATAAGTGCAAACATAAATGCAAACAATAAATAAATGAATGCAATAAATAACAGCAAACAACAACCAAAACCCTAACCTAGAGAGCGCTAGGAGAGACTCGCTTAGGGAAGACGGACCAGCACAGGTCAACTTCTCTATTTTCCCCAGCAGAGTCGCCAGCTGTCGCATCACGCGAAAAACCGGCGGGAAAACAAGAACAACAGAGCCGCCACCGTGCGTTATTTATCCCAAAAGAGGGAAAGGAAACGCTTAGAGTAAACCTGGAAAGAACATGGTCTCGCGACCAGAGAGAACGGGATCGGGAGTCAGTCATGCGAAGGGAAGGTATTAGCACCCCTACGCATCCGTCGTACTCGACGGGATCCACGCACAATAGGAAGGAAAAATGGTTGCTAAACACTGCTCAAACACACACACACATACTGGATGAAAGAGACACAAGAAACAAACAAGACGGACTCGGCAGGATATCGCATCCTGGGCCTACTTAGTCTATCAGGCATAGACATCAGAGTCGAAGTAGTTCGGACTGGGGTAACGACACATGCTCGCTAGGGTATCGCACCCTATGCATACGTATCTCCTCGGACGAGAGAAGAATCAGAGCATTCGTAGCTCGGCTGACACGCACACAAACAAACACAGGCAAAGGCAAACATGGAACCCGATAGCCAATCACTGGACTTACATCAGCATCCGAACCAAAACACACTCAAGAAGGCAAACATGGAGCCTGAATGCCAATCACTGGACTTACATCAGCATCCGAACCAAACACACGCACACTGGAACCTAACTGCCACTCGATGGACTTACATCAGCTTCCAAGCACACAACAAGACAAAACAAAGACACAGGCGCCCGGAGAGATCTGCTCATCTCCTGCCTACGTACCTCATCTGGTATGAGGATCAGGGCGACGTAGTTCCCCTACGGAGGGATAAAGGACTAGCCTAACCAGATAACAGAGGGAGACACAACACTAGGGAGACTACGACTCGAGCCTAGATGTTGTCATGCAAATTCATCCCTAAGTTAAGGTTTCTAGCTAACTGGCACAGGGAGCCAGCCTATCCTAATCATGACTTGCACAGGAAGCAAGCCACACACACATTTAACTTGCACAGGAAGCAAGCCAAGCAAAACCTAACTTGCACAGGAAGCAAGTCTAAACTATCCCTAACTTGCACAGGAAGCAAGTCAAACAAACATACAAGCACAGGTAGCACACACTATACACAAGCAAGGGGCTCAAACAAGGCTAGGTTTTAGTCGAGGGGTCATATCAACCTCAACAAACAAACCTCTGGAACTGGGTGAATGTGCTCTTAACCTTGCCATTGAGGGGCTAAGGTGAAGCAGATGAAAGGTGAGTGAAGATAAGACTTCACAGCTCTTATCCCTGGCCTGGGAGAGCTTAAGACAAGAATGTGTGGGTTCAGAAAGTGGGAACCCTTCTACACATTTGAAACTGACTCAACTGTACAATTGCACAAGATCTTGGGTTTGTATCTGCAATGCATCAACACAGTGGTGTGAGCAAAACAGATGACACACTGAATAGCAGGGGATAGGTTGCATATCCCTTGGGTTCTGCCAATTGCCTCTTCACTTAGGAGGACTTTGACTCTATACAAGGACAAATGTAAACAGTCACAAACATTGCCTCTTAAGGAGGGCTTCAGACAGTTGCCTGGCCAAGTAACAGGCCAGGTCTTCCAGACTACATGAAGATTAGAAATATACCTCAATGCAAATTGCTTATACAAGCAAAGCAAATCAAAAGTTCACAAGGAACTGAGCAACTAAAAGCACCTGAAATAGTCAAGCAGACATTAGTATACAACTTCACAACAAAGCAAAAGGAAACAGTCATCAACAGTTAATCAGAAGCAAATGGATGTGCAAGGCACAAGACTTAAGGCATGTGAGCCAAGCCACCTACAAAACAAACAAGTTAAACAATGATATTCAAGCAAGCTCAATCAAAAAGAATTGGTCTCATTGGTCATTTGTTGGTCAACCTGAAAACATGAACTCAAAGGTGAGTAACAGGACCACTAGGGCAAGCCTAGGGTCAAAAATGAATGAGAAAGCCAAAACAGCAAGCAATGTCCAATCAAAATCAAATTCAAACATTTAAGAAGCAAACCCAATTGGTTTCATGTTCATATCATGCATCATCATCATTTCATAAGCAAAAGAAGTCAAAGCATGGCAAATGAGAGCTCATAGAAGTCAACAGCAAGACTTAACTCAAAAGCAATCTTAAACATTTCCAAAAATCACCAAATAAATCATGATCAATCACAACCCACATCATGGTAAGCATGTCAAATTTCATCTCATTTGGACAAGTGGAAGGCAGTCAATGAAAATCAGAAAGGCAAGGCAATTTTGAACATGCTCAAAGAAGTCAACCAAACATGCATCAACTTGAAAAATTCATAAATCAGAGATGGTGTATGATAAATTAATGGGACTAAAACCATGTCAAAGATTAGGATGTCTAGTTATCTCATGTAAAATTTCATGTCCATCTAATAAAGTATGAGAATTTCACAAATGAAATGGGAACAAGTGTCACACAAGGTCAACATTTTGGTCAAACAGGGGAGAAAATCTCAAACAATTAGGAAATGCCACAAATAATTCCAAGAAAATTCACATGTAAATTAGACATACAAGAGTAGGTTCATGCAAAAAATCAATTCATTTGGAGGTCAAGAAGCATGGATCCAAAAATCATGAAGTTGGACATCAATGGTGTGACACAAATTGTCACACCCTAATTCAAAATATCATAACTCACAAACCAGCAATGATAAATTCACAAACTCTACACCAAAATCACCATGAGTGTGTCTAGTTTAAGCACAAAAAATTTGGGAGCCATTGGATAAAGTATCACCATTTCACAAATGTTTTGGCAAAGTGTAGAAAATATGAGCACATGTCACAAACCTTAATACCAATTAAAATCCATTAATCACAAAATTCTGGAAAAATTATGATAAAAAAGTAGACATCATGATGAAGATGATGCAAAAATTCCCATGAGATTTGGATTTGAAATGAATGAAATATGATTTTTCAAAGTTAGAGTTCAAAAAATGGAATGAAAAATGAAAAATAATGGTTTAATTCAATGGGACACATGCCCCGAGTGGCAAACTTGTAAATAAAACCACCACTTAACAAAACGACCGCGTTTAGGGCAAGGCAACGAAATAATCTGATTGGCCCACGCTGATGCAACAGTAGCGCCTTCATGCAAAAAAACCCTAACCCAGAATCCGCAGGAAAAAGCGTGGATAGGCTATGAAGGTTGCTGGAGAATCCGCAGGAAATTCTCCAGCAACCAAAAACAACACGCTGTTCATCACCACCTTCAATCGTGATTTCCAGAAAAATGCAAAGTTTGTAGAAATGAATTTTAGGCGTTGCATCGTGTACATCTATCAGCAGGCATCAATAAACAACAATCATATCATCCAACAACAACATATTAAGCATTAATCGAACAAATTTAATCATGAACAACAAACTTTAAAAACCCTCGTTCTCTCTCATTTTGGCACGAAATCAAGCGATGTTTGGCTCAGAATCATCACAAGAGAAAGACCTATAAGTGTATCATGATAGATTTAAGAAAAGGGAGAATCGAAATTTCACCTCTTGATGAGCAGTTTGTGATATAGTTGTTGTTTGATGGTTTTGGCTTGAAACAGATGAGCTAGAAGGCTTCAAATGATGAATGGTGAAGATTCTTGGCTTGAGATAGCTTGAAATGACTTCAACCAAACTTTACCATTGATGATGCTTTGGGAAAAACAGTCGTGCAAAGGCTTCCCACAGTTGTGAAAATGACGTTGCAATGAGTCCAAAAGGTTGCTTGGATGATGAATAAACAATGTCCAGATCGTGGCCTTTGAAGTTTTTGGAAGAAATTTGAAAAATGTTAAGAAATGGATTTTTGAGAGAATGAATGAGTTTTTGTGTTTGGAGGCTGCAACTAGGGTTTGTAAATGACAGAAAATCATCTTTATATTCTCTGTTTAAGAGTACAAATCAAAGTCCATGGAAATATGGGATAGAGTTGGTAAAAGTGTACTTTTCTTCCAATTTTCAAGCAAGTTGGCAGGGGTGTATGTACTGCACGAATTTGGGCTTTCAAACATGACACAAACCACATTTCTGAACTATATCAATTGGCCAAATGGTTTAAAAATGATTATTTTGAAAAGTCAAAATTCAACTCACTTGAAATTAATTAAGGCAAGTTCAAAAAGGCCATTTTGCATGGTGATGTTTTGGTGCATGAGGATGACATATTTGGAAAGATGAGGTCAAATGTGACTTGTTGGAAAAAACCCCACCCAAATTGGCCAAATGGTTTGAGAGATATGGCCTTTTGAAGTTCAAGAATTTCTGAAAATGATTCGATCATAACTTGCCAACCATACATGGGAATTGAGTGTTCTTGGACTTTTTGGAAATGGGAGAACAAGATCTTCAACTTTCATGTTGGGCAAAAATTCATTTGAAGCTTGTATCATGATGTAAGTTTGAGGATCAAGACTTTCCATTTTTGGCAGGTTTCAGTTACAGGTCCAGTTTCCATTTTTGGAAATTTCTGATCTGGCTTCAAATTCTTCCATGATGGTGTTTGACATGATATATGAGGACTATATGGACATGAATAAGCTCTCTCAAACCAAATCCATCCATCAAAACCATAAAATCAGACACAGTTGACCAAGTTTGACTTTTTAGGGTTTCTGACTGACTGTGCATTGACTGGTGACTTCTGAACATCCAATCCTTGACCAAAACACTTCAAATGGATCCCCAAGTCATGTGAACATGTTGGACCAACCCTAGGGCCCTGGCTCAATGAAAAACTCACTTGCTTGCTTGATTGACTGATCTCCTGATCAGTTTGACCTAATTCTCTTGATGATCTTGCACTTGAGGCAAAAGGACAATGCAATGCTATGCAGTGGACCATGTTATGTTATGACCTAATATGAGAATGTATGTACAATGATAGGTGCAAATTGGAGGTGCTACAGTTGGTAGACAATACAGCTAAATTCAAAGTCTTCTCATTTATGGACGGATTTTTCGGATATAATCAGATTAAGATGGCACCCGAGGATATGGAGAAGACAACATTCATCACACCTTGGGGAACATTCTGTTATCGAGTGGGGCCCTTCGGTTTGAAGAACGTCGGAGCCACGTATCAATGAGCTATGACTACCTTGTTTCATGATATGATGCACAAAGAGATTGAGGTATATGTCGATGATATGATTTCCAAGTCAAGAACGGAGGATGAACATGTAGAGCACCTGTTGAAGCTTTTTCAACGTTTGAGAAAGTATAAGCTTCGTCTGAATCCCAACAAGTGTACATTTGGAGTCCGTTCTGGCAAGTTATTGGGCTTTGTTGTTAGTGAAAGAGGTATTGAGGTTGATCCTGCAAAGGTCAAAGCAATACAAGAGATGCCTGTGCCCAAAACTGAGAAGCAAGTCCGAGGTTTTCTTGGCTGCTTGAGTTACATTTCCAGATTCATATCCCACATGACTGCCACATGTGCGTCGATATTCAAGCTCCTCCGGAAAGATCAGTCCCATGTTTGGACCGAGGATTGCCATAAAGCTTTCGACAGTATTAAAGAGTATCTGTCTGAACCTCCGATCCTGTCTCCGCCTGTGGAAGGGAGACCATTGATCATGTATCTGACTGTTCTTGAAGATTCAATGGGTTATGTCCTGGGTCAGCAAGATGAATCAGGAAAGAAAGAGTACACTATCTACAACTTGAGTAAGAAGTTCACTGATTTTGAGTCTCGATACTCAATGCTTGAGAAGACATGCTGTGCTTTGGCTTGGGCAGCTAAGCGCTTGCGCCAATATATGATAAATCATACGACTTGGTTGATATCCAGAATGGATCCAATCAAGTATATATTTGAGAAGCCTACTTTAACTGGGAGGATTGCCTGTTGGCAGATGTTGTTATCTGAGTATGATATTGAGTATCGAGCTCAGAAGGCCATTAAAGGTAGTATCTTGGCTGACCACTGGGCACACCAGCCGATCGAGGATTATCAGTCAGTTCAGTATGACTTCTCGGATGAGGAAATTCTGTATTTGAAAATGAAAGATTGCGACGAGCCTACACTCGATGAAGGGCCAGAGCCTGGTTCTCGATGGAGTATGATATTTGATGGCGCTGTAAATCAGTATGGAAATGGTATTGGGGCAGTGATTATTACTCCTCAGGGAACACATATTCCTTTTACAGCAAGGCTAACTTTCAAATGCACGAATAATATGGCTGAGTATGAGGCCTACATTATGGGATTGGAGGAATGCATTGATCTCAGGATCAAGCATCTCGATGTTTATGGTGATTCAGCCCTTGTAGTTAATCAGATTAAGGGTGAATGGGAAACAAATCAGCCTGGTCTCATTCCATATAGGGATTATGCGAGGAGGATTTCAACGTTCTTTACTAAAATTGACTTCCATCATATTCCTCGAGATGAAAATCGGATGGCAGATGCTCTTGCTACACTTGCCTCGATGATTGTGGTAAGGTTGTGGAATGAAGTTCCCAATATCACTGTGATGCGCTTGGATAGACCAGCTCACGTATTTGCAGTAGAAGAAGTGAAAGATGATAAGTCGTGGTATTATGATATCAAGTGTTTCCTTCAGAGCCAGATTTACCCGCCTGGGGCATCTGTGAAAGATAGGAAGACTTTGAGGAGACTGTCAGGCAGTTTCTACCTCAATGGCGAAGTGCTTTACAAGAGAAATTTTGACATGGTTCTGCTTAGATGCGTGGATAGACACGAAGCAGACCTGTTGATGACCGAAGTCCAGGAAGGTTCATTTGGTACTCATTCCAATGGACATGCCATGGCTAGAAAGATGTTGAGAGCAGGCTACTATTGGCTGACAATGGAGTCTGACTGCTGTAAATATGTGAAGAAATGCCATAAGTGTCAGATTTACGCGGATAAGATTCATATTCCCCCGACATTTCTGAATGTGATTTCATCACCATGGCCTTTCTCCATGTGGGGAATTGACATGATTGGCATGATAGAGCCGAAAGCGTCCAATGGACACAAATTTATTCTCGTAGCAATTGATTACTTCACCAAGTGGGTTGAAGCGGCATCGTACGCAAATGTGACCAAGCAGGTGGTGGTGAAGTTTATCAGAATCAACTCATATGTCGTTATGGTGTGCCAGATAAGATCATTACTGATAATGGATCTAACCTGAACAACAAGATGATGAAGGAACTGTGTAGTGAGTTCAAGATCGCGCATCATAATTCCTCTCCTTACAGACCCAAGATGAATTAGGATGTTGAAGCTGCTAATAAGAATATCAAGAAGATTATACAGAAGATGGTTGTCACGTATAAAGATTGGCATGAGATGTTTCCATTCACTTTACATGGATATCGTACATCTGTCCGCACTTCAACAGGGGCAACCCCTTTCTCTCTTGTTTATGGCATGGAGGTTGTACTCCCAGTAGAGGTGGAGATCCCATCAATGAGAGTCTTGATGGAAGCCAAGTTGACTGATGTTGAATGGGTTCAGAGTCGTTATGACCAGCTGAATTTGATCGAAGAAAAGAGATTGATTGCCATGTGCCATGGTCAGTTATATCAGCAAAGGATGAAGAAAGCTTTTGATAAGAAGGTCAAACCTCGTGTGTTCCGAGAAGGTGACCTTGTGCTCAAGAAAGTCTTGTCTTTCGCGCCCGATTCCAGGGGCAAGTGGACTCCAAAATATGAAGGTCCATATGTTGTTAAGAGAGCCTTTTCAGGCGGTGCTTTGATACTGAGAACTATGGATGGGGATGATTTCACTCGTCCTGTGAATTCAGATGCAGTCAAGAAATACTTCGCCTAGAAAAATAAAAATAGAATAGCTCGCTAAGTTGAAGACCCGAAAGGGCGGCTTAGGCAAAAATGAGCGTCTCGGTGGATTGAAAACCCGAAAGGGCGGTCCAGGCAAAAGTTAGAGACATGAAAAAATAAATATTTGTATCCCGCTAGATTGAGTACCTCATCCTGGGGCAATCTAGGCAAAAATTAGGGATTTGGCAAGTAACTGCATCCTGACAAGACTTTCTTCTACATCTGTCATCCGTCAGAGATTCTCGTTCATTCGTCATCAACCAAAGCTTCGAATACATCGAATTCAGAATTGGTGGAGAAATGGTCATTATGTTCAATGTAACCCTTTTCCAATGTATATCACCAATTTCAAATTTGTAAAGATCTATGGAGTCTTGCCATTTGCGGACTACCATTCCATCAAATAAATTTGAACCTTTATCCAATTATTTGCACTCTTATTTGTTTCTATTTCAACAAATGTTTCGCATGCTTTTAACTGAGAAAATATCATTGTTTTGAAAAAATGAATCTTTATAACTTGTTTTTAAACAAAGTGAACATTCATAAAGACGAAAGGAAACTTAAGAGATCCCCAGTGCTCTCCCAAGAGTGGTATGATCTCCAACAGGGTAAGACATTCGTTCATATTCCCGGCATAACTGTATCCTCTTCCCCCATAACATTGTTGTGGTTCATCCCACTGAATGGTGTGCTTGTTGAGGTTATTTACCTCTCTTCCCATCAGCAGAGCAGTGGTTTCTTTCCTCCTCAAGAAATGTGTTTTCTCTGGAAGACTCGATTTTTGGGGTTTGGTCCCCAGAATCCCTTTATACCTCGGATAGACTCCCCAATAGAGTGGTTTATGTGGCAGATTCTACTTGTGCCTTAAAATCTTTTCCCCCAGCTGTGACTGATGATTCATCTCCTGCAGAGATATTGTTGTCCCCTAGTATCTCTGATCCCCGACAGATTGGATAGTCTCCGACGATCCTGGCTTTCCTCCTTGAGATGTAGTACCGGGTGGTTGATTCCTGGATCCGTTTGTGTTAGATATGTCTGTTTGTCAGCATTCATCAAACATAAACCACACATAAACATGCATAATCATAACATCCAGATATTCATGTTGCATTCTTTGCCATATATCGTTGTTTGTTGTCTCCTGCTATTTGGTGATATATATCTCCCCAAGCAGATGTGTGTGTCTGATCTCTCCATATAGAGAGTCGGCTCCATAGGCAGAAAGCGTTTATCCTTTCTTCCATATTCCCCACCGAGCTATGTCCTCGTGGATGATGGTTGTTTCTGTTTCCTTCCAACACATATATTGGAATGGGCTTCCCTATTAAGTTATACCCTCATTAGGACGAGTCTTGATTCAGTTTGCCTTTTTGGTTTGATCCTAAATTGGCCCCTCGAAGTTGTTTCCTTTGTTTCCCTGCGGTATAAATGAATAACTGCTCAGTAATTATTAATCATTCATATTATCCACGGGGGAGTCTGTGGTTTTCTACCCTGATACCGGTAGTTGTAAACCAAACTTTCTCTCCTTTGCAGAGTTGACCTTTGTTCATCCTAAGTCGATGACGGTTACTTTTCCGTGGTTTCCTACCCAGTTTCCGGTAGGTGTAATCCCCTCCTTGATGGTTATCTTCATCCAGTATTCGGTGTTGATATTCCCTCTTTTGCCTGGATAATTGCCCTGTTTTCGCAATTTATCCCTAGCGGGTCATCTCTCGTCTACCATTTGTTGTTGATGACGATTGTTTCTCCTGAATTGTTCATCATTATATACCTAGTTTCGGTATCCCGATGCCTTTTCTTTTCGGTCGATTTATCCTTTATTAACCCAGTAACCGGTTGTGGATAGTCGTCCATGCGAGTATATTATCTACGTCCCGACGGTAATAGATAGTATATCTCATGCACTCTTTGGTCGAAACCTTTTGTTCTTCCCCAGTAGAGTAAGATTTGTTTCCCCTTTGTGGAGTCGAATATCCATCCTATAATTGAGTTTTCTTTTAGCCCTCTTTTGGATGATGAGTGTCTTGGGAATATTCCCCAATTCACGCCTTGGTTGGTCACCTATTATATGCCCAGTAATCGGTATCCTTGGTGTTCCTCCCTTTCTGCTCCCTATTACGACTTTTGTCCCCTGTGGAGTCAGATTTCCCTGAGTTGAAATATGCCTTCTAGGTCTTCCTCAGATGATTTGATTGACTGATATCTCTCACCCTTATACCGGTCTTAGATATTCAGTCTTCCCGAGCATGTTGTATCTCTAACCCTTATGTCGGTGATCAGATCACATGTCTCATTGAGCTTGTTGCCCAGTAACCGGTAACACCTCATCTCGCTGCTTCCCTGGGAGAGTCTTTTTAGACATCCCTAGTGAAGTCCGTTGTGGATCGTTTTGCTGTATTGGCATATTCCCCAATACGAGCGCCTTTGAGTCAGTTCGAGTCTTTCCATTGGAATTCTGCTCCCCAACTTTGAGTCGTGCCCTGCTCACGCATTTCTTTCTTATCCCCGTAAGAGTCCCCAAGATTTTGTCCCATTGAATGTGGATTGTTGGTGTCTCCTGATTTTCTTTACTCCTTTGTGGACACATATCCCCACAGAGTGTTACTATTTTGCATACATACATTTGCATCATGAGGTCTCTTAGGGACCAAAATTCGTCTCTTTGTTATTATTTAGGGCCATTCTACCTCGTCGAGACGAAGATTTTAACCTTCACTTCTCCGGCTAGAATGACCTTAAATAGGGGCAGCTGTAAGACCCCAATTTTGTCCCTAATATCTCTCATGGCATCATAACATTGCATTTGCATTGCCTCAAGGATCATAAGCATCTTGGTTCCCTTTACCTTTGGGTGGGACTCCTTGTGAGTGGTTTGAGATCACCAAACATGCTTGATTTGTATATCATTGCTTTTCTCATTTTTTTTTACTAACCAAAAGCACAAAAATATGTCACTAACATCTTTTGTTTTATAGCTTGAGCAATCACAAGGTCAAAAGCCTCTAGGAGATCCTTGGTACAAGGACATGGTCAAGAAGAGATGAAAGCAAGCATGGTAATGGTTCCCAAATCTCTCATCCATCAAATATGCCTCCCTAGCATCTCAATTCATCATTTTGATCAAAGCAAGTCAAAGGGTTTGAGGTCTTGTTCTTCAAGGAAACCCTAATCCATCTGTGCACCACAATGCCTTGCTCATGAAGCAACCTCAGCCCATGGTCAAATACAATCAAGGGAAGTTCTTTAACTCTTCATTTCATGCATATTTGAACTTATTTGAGTATCCTCAATCATAAATTCATCAAGGTATGAGTGGTGGACCTGAGAGGTTGACCAGTCAATTCATTTGACTATTTTGAAATGCACTGAGACCTAACGTTTGATGTGTTGGTCAAATGGAGATGATTATAAAAGCAAAAATGTTCTTAAGGACAATATTAATAACTTTCATGTTCATAAAAATTTGATTTGAAGCTTGGAAGACCATCTTCCATTCCAAAACATTATAGGTCATTTTTACTGAAACCCTAATTTTGGGTCAACTTCCCAAGGACATAACTCATTCATTTTTTATTATTTTGAGGTGGGATCAAATGAATTGGAAATCTTAAGATGTCTACTTCAAATGTTATGTTGAACAAAATTTCAAAATCTCAAAGGAAATACATGTGATAATGCAAGACATTATAGGTCCTTTTGGGTCAAAGGCATTAAAAGTCAAAAAGTCCAACTTCAAGTGCCCATAACTCTTTCATCAAAATTCCAAATGATCTAAAATTTACGTCCATCTTGATTTTCTTGAAAAGATCTAAAATTTTGATGTTGGAGGTTTTTCCATTTGAAGCTTGCATCATCCCAACAGAGGGGCTTGAAAGTTGGCCAATTTTAGAAACCTTGCCTTGACATATTTTGCACATCACACTTTAAACTCAAATTTCCTAAATTTCCACATTCCAAATGGATTTTTGACCAACATAACAATTGTTCCTTACGTCAAGACCTTTCCAACCATTACTCACATGGCTACATTTGGATTTGGCAAATATCATTTTCGAAGAGGAGAACCTTAAGTGCATTTTTGGGAAACTTGATTCAACTACCATGCATGAGCTGATTACATCAAAATTGCACGTCCATTTCATTCATTCTTGATCTCAGCTTGCCAATCCATATGGAATTGGGCCCTCCATGCGCCTGTACAGGCCCATGCATGGAGGCCCCCTTCATTCATGCAAGTTTGAAATCACACTTTCAGCATGGCATTGGCTATAAATACATGGCATGAGAGCTTCCATTACACGCCTAATTTCCACCTGAAATGCTGCAGAATTCATTCCCTAACCATCACTAAAGAAGCAAGTTTCATTTCTCTTAAAATTTTCAGATCTAGAATTCAGCTTTATCTGGTTGTATTCTTAGATCTAGTGCTTCTAGACCTTCACCATACACTTCATTGAACTTCTGTTTTGATAAAGCAAGCAAGGTTTCAAGCTCAAATCACCAGAACTTAAGCTTACCTTCCAACTGGTATTTTCTTCGATTCTCTTAATCCTTTGACCTATTGGCTATGATTTTGTGTTGGCTGAAGTCCTCTCAATGGAGGCATCATGTTTATGCTTTTAATTTTTGCAATTCATTGAGTTCATGATGGACATCAGATGTTTCAACTTCTGATTTCTCAAATCATAGAGATCTAGAATGAAAATGGATTGTATAGGGATGATGTACATCATCCCAGCTTTCTATTGATATATAGATCGCACGTTTTGGTTGCCTTTTGAGTTTCTGCATTTTGGCCGGAATCTGGAAGCTCACCGGAGAAGACGGTGGCTCCGGTGGCTTCATCAACTCCAGTTTAAATCTGGACCGTGTGATGATGTTTCCAGATTCAATCTCAAGCGTCCATTGTTATGACTTTTAATTCTTTCTCATGTGCACGCATTGACTTGGATCCATGGTAGGCGCGCGCTTCGTGGCCTCTTAATTTGCCAGCTCAATTAATGAGCTTAGATCAGACGGTCCACGCTTTTTACAATTTCTATTTTCTGTTTTATTTTCCTTTTATTTTCTTTAATTCCAATTATTTTCAAAAATTAATATCTCTTTCATTTTTTATCCAAAAATTATGGGACCAATTGCATTAGTTCCCAAATAATTTATAGTTTCTAATTCTGATTTTTAATATTTTTTATTTCATCATTTGATATTTTTTGCGAATTTTCTCTTTTCTGGTTATCTTTAATTCATTTTAAATAGTTTTTGATATTCAAATAATGCAAAAATATTTTCCTAACCTATTTGAATGATGATGGATCTATGAAAAATATTCTCATCAATTTTTGAATTGATTTGAGATTTATTTGAGATTTTAGTTCAATTAGGTTATTTTTATCCATTTTTAATTGATTAAAAATAGTTTCTGACTTTTAAAAATGCTGAAATTTTTTGTCAAACTTTGTTTGACCTTGTTGAACTTAGGATAAATCACTTGGATCTTTCAAGGTTGATTTGAAGTGATTTTGAAGTTTGACCTTTCCATTTATTTTAATTCAAGTTTATTTCTTATATTAAAAAATGCCAAAAATATTTTATTCATTTCTTGACTTCCAATCTTCATCTCACTTCTGTTTTTGATTGTTTGACCTTGACTTTCAATATTATTGGTCAACATATGAGGATTGGTACATGATTGTTCCATTTAATGCATTTATATTTCTTTTACCACTTTGTCATTTCCATTTCTATTATTCTTCTCCTTCTTCTTCTCCTTCTTTTCTTCTTTTTTGATCAATGAGTTGAAGGTTGATAAGTTAGTATTGATTAGGGAGATTTAACCTTCCTTGATTCAAATCTAATTCATCTTGATCAATTGATCAAGTGAATGGCTTTGCATTAAGGATAGGTTGTTTTTTAAATCATGCAAAAGGCTTAAACCAATACAAGATCATTTCTCATTTTTATTTTTGGCATGGCAAGTTGTTGGGACTTGGTTCACTAATCAAAACTCCTAACTTGTGTTTGTTGCCTACATTATTATTGACCGGCCTCAGATAGTTGTGACTTCTACATAAGTCCAATTACGATTGCTTAACATAGCGCTAAATTTGCCTTATGACACACTGTAAGACCCCAATTTTGGCCCTAAGATCCCTCATGGCCCATATCATATCATATCATGGCCTCAAGGATCACTGCATGCCCTAGTTTCCCTCCTAGTGGGTGGGTTGCTTTGTGAGTGTTGTTTCTTGATCACCAAGCATGTCTTGCATTTGTATATCTTTGCTTTTCATATGTTTACTAACCAAAAGTACAAAAATATTGTCAGTCTAACCTTGTTGCTTGCAGTTGAAGCAATCCTCAGCAATTAGGTCAAAGACAGTCAACAGTCAGTCAAAGCAGTGGATGGTGGCCATTCTTGCAGAATTTGGGCACCATGATCAATAATCAAGAGTTCATACATCTTGGGACATCATTTGAAATCAAGTTCTCAAGGAATTAGGGTTTGGAATTCATCAGAAGTGGTTCAATCATGCAAAACCCTAGGAAAGTCAACAGAAAGTCAAACTTGGTCAACTGTCCATTTAATCAGTGATTTGATGGATGGAATTGATTTGAAGGAGCTCATTCATGCTTATATAAGCCTCATCTATCATGCCAAACCTCATCATGGAAGAATTTGAAGTAAAATCAGAAATTTCCCAAAATAGAAAGTGGACCTGTAATTTTAACTGCCAAAAATGGAAACTTCTTGATCCTCAACTTACATCATGATACAAGCTCCAGATGAATTTTTGCGCAACATGAAAGTTGAAGATCTTGTTCTCCCATTTCCAAAAAGTCCAAGAACTCTCAAATCCCATGTATGGTTGTCAAGATATGATCAATTCAATTTCAAAAATTTGTGAACTTCAACAAGCCATATCTCATGAACCATAAGGCCAAATTTGATGGGGTTTTTTCCTACAAACCACATTTCATCTCCTCTTTCCAAAAATATAAATTTCATCCATCAAAACCTCACCATGCAAAATGGCAATTTTGGACTTGTTTCATTTAAATTCAAGTTTGACCAAAAGTTGACTTTTCAAATTAAAGGTTTTCAGCACATTTGGCCAATTGGGAATTGTTTGGAAGGCTATTTGCAACATGTTCCAAGCCCAAATTCGTGCTCATGCTACTATCATACCACCATTTTGGCCAAAGGTGCAAAATTAGCAATATGGCTTCATTAAAGTAAAACAAGCTTAGCACTTCATGAGCAGACATAAAACAGCAAATATAAGGGTCATTTGCAGCCTGTTTTGAAGCCCAAACTCGTGCACCAGCCACTACACCTCCACATGTGAACCAAAATCACTTATTAGCAAAACTTACCATTTATTCAAACTGTGTTTAGTTCTTAATAAGGCAACCTTAAACAGAGGTATTTAACCTTATTTTCTGTTCATTTCCAACCCTAGAGAGACTAGCTGCAGCCTCTAACAGAAAAAAAACTCTCATTCTCTCCTTCTTGCATTTTTGCTCGATTGGCATTTTCTGCTCAAATCTTCAAAACTTTCGAGCACCCTTGCTTCCTTCATCACTTGGACAACCTTGTGAAGCATTTTGAACCCTCAAACCACAACTGGACAGCCATTTCAAGTTCTGTTTCTTCATGGACCCTTCAATGGTGAAACGAGATTTGAAGAGTTCCAAGCCTTGCTGAGCCCGATTACTTCAAGCATCCATCATTCTTAAGCATAAGAAAGATCTGTTTCAAGGCAAAACATACAAATAACCACTGTTGCTCGATTTTCTTCACAACCAAGTAAGATTTCGACCTTCCTTTTTCTCCAATCCATGTCATGTTTATGGTAGAATATTCATTGCTGAGTCCATTGCAACTTGTATCATGCTAATTGGTTGATTATGCTGTGAGAAAGCTGGATTTCATTTTTTATGCTCAAATAAGTTTTTGCTCGATTTGCTTTGTTCCAGATGAGTTAGTGAAAATGGATGTCATATTTGTGTTGTGTGTTGATTGCTGATCATATTGATATGCTCGATTTTATTTTCTGAGAAGTTTGATCATAAGTGATTGTTGATGATGAACACGGGTACTGTGGAAAACCCTAGCTTGTTTCCAGAAATTTGCATGAATGTGCTTGTTTACTGTTGCTTTTGTTGCATGAATATCAATGCCATGCTGTTATGTGATGCTTGGTTAAATTTTGTTTGTTGTTGTTGGCTGCATGAAATGCCCTGCTGTTCCAAAACCCTAAGCTGCCCAGAACTCATGAATTATGTTTGGCTGTTGCTTTTGTTCTTATTTGCATGAGAGATTTACTGTTTCGTGGCCAGGCCCTTTGTGCATCTCTAGTTGGAATATGTTTGTCATGATGTTTGCTTGCACTTCCAAAACCCTGCTGCATTTCCAGAAATCTGAATTTCATGTTTTGGTTGGTTTGCTGTGTGATGTTGCATGAAGTTCTCTAATCCATGCCATGCTGTTGTGTGATGGTGTTTGAATTTTGTTTTTGATGTTGGTGATAACACGAGGTTGCCTTGCTATGCTGCTAAAACCCTAAGTCTCCAAAACCCTAGTGGCCATTCCCAGAAAACATGAAGGCGATTGGCTGTTGTTGTTGGTTTTCTGTGTATGTTACTGTTTCATTGAAAACTGACCAATCACAACATTTTATTTTGTGAGCCTAAACGATGCGTTTTGATAAGTGGATGTGATAATTACCAGAATGCCATGCTGGTCAACCGTTGACTTGTTATTCATGTCATTTTGTTCATGTTTGTTCCCATTTGTTCATCATCTTCCAAAATTCATTTCTCACTCAATTTAACTCCAAAAATCACGAAATTTTTTCCATCATTTTCACATGAATGTCTATTATTTAATCATGATTTTTATTGAATTTTTGATTGGCTGGATTTTTATTGGATTTAGAGTTCTTGTCATGTATGCACATTTGATACCTTTCACCAAATCACTTGTGAAGTACTCATGCGTTATCCTATGGACTTGAAATTTTTTGTGTGCAAACTAGACTCATTCATGCTTATTTTGGTATAAGGTTTGTGCATTTATCATCTCTGGTTGTTGACTTATGAATTTTGGAAGTAGGGTGTGACAATTTGTGTCACACCAATGATATGCAATTTCATGATTTTTGTTCACATGCTTCCTGGCTTCCAATCAATGTGAAATTTTGCATGAGCCATCTCTTATATGTCTAGTTGATGTGTGAATTTTCCTGGATTTAATTATGCCATTTCCAAATTGTTTGAGATTTTATCCCCTGTTTGACCAAATTGTTGACTTTTTGTGATACCTCTTGCCATTTCATTTGGGAAATTCTCATATCTTATTGGATGATCATGAAATTTTACATGTGCATACTAGACATCTTGAGCTTTGCATTGGTGTTAATCCCATCCATTTCTCATCTGTGTTCATTTAGTTATGATTTTTTGAAGTTGACCCATGTTTTGTTGACTTCTTTGTGCATACTTGAAAATGTGTTGACTTCCTGATTTTAATTGACCATCTTCCCATGATCCAATTGAGCTGAAATTTCATATGCATGCTATGTTATGGATTGTGATTGAGTATGAATTATTTCATAATTTTTGGAAGTGATTATGTTTGGGTTTGAGCTTGGTCTTGCTGTTGACCTTTTGTGTGCTCCCTCTTGCCATGTTTTGACTTCTTTGGTCTATAAAATGATAATGATGCATGATATGAGTTTGAATCCAATTGTGCTTGCTTCTTAAATGCTTGAACTTGACTTTGGTTGACTATTTGTTTGCTGTTTTGACTTTCCCTTTTGTTTTTGACCCTAGGCTTGTCCTAGTGGTCTTTTGGACTTATGTTGAGTTCATTGTTTCAGGTTAAGCATAGTGCTTCAAAGAAACCATCCAAATTTGATTGAGCTTGACTATATTATCATGTGCTAACCTTTGTTTTATAGGTGTGACTCATGTGACTTGAGTCTTGTGCTTTGCACACTTGTTTCTCTGTGTTGACTGTTGAGTCCATTCCTTTTGTTTTAACTGTTGAACTGTGTACTAATTTGTTTGACTATTTCAGGTACCATTAGTTGCTTAAGTTCTTTGAACTTGCTTGCTTTGCTATTTAGCAATTTGCTTTGAGGTAATCCCTCTTTTTTCATGTAGTCTGGAGACCCGGCCTGTTATTTGGCCGGGCAAACTGTCTGAAGTCCTCCTTAAGAGGCAATGCTTGTGTGTGTTTAATTTTGTCCCAAGCAGGAAAAGTCCTTCAAGTAAGGCAATTGGTAGATCAAAGGGATAAGCAACCTATCCCCTACTATTCAGTGAGTCTTCTCCTTGCTCCCATTACATGGTTGTAGCATTGAGATCTTAGCCCAAGATCAATCGAGTCAATAATATGTGGAAAGAGCTCCATCTTTCTGAGCTCCCACACTTTCTGAAATGCTCTCCCTGACCAGGGATAAGAGAAATGAGGCACACCCCTCATCTCCTTTCATCTGCTTCACCTTAGCCTCTCAATGGCAAGGTTAAGAGCAACTTTTACCCTATTCCAGTTGGCCTCAATGCCTAACCCTCTTGTGTGAGCCTCCTTGTTTGGCTATAGAGTGTGCTGTTTGATATTGATTGATTGATTGATTGCTTCATATGCACATGTTTGCTTGTATGCTCCATGCATTTATCATCATCATTAATTGCTCATTAATGCACCATCATCTCATTTGTCTTTGTGATGTTTTCATTTATTGTTTGCCCATTGAGGACAATTGTAAGTCCATCCATTGGCCATTGCTCCTATGATATGGAAGTGAGTATAAGACCATCACCTTGGCCACTCATCTTATCTTTGCTTGTTGCATTGTTTGTTTGTATGTGAGGATACAACTGTAAGTCCCAGCAAGTTGGCATTTGTATTCCTAGGACCATACTGTGGAGGTTAGAGTAAGCCCAGACAAATTGGCATCTGACATCCATGTCTTGCTTTTGTTTGTTTATGTGAGGTTGCAACTGTAAGTCCCTGCTAGTTGGCATTTGCTTTCCTATGATCATATGTTGGATATTGGTGTAAGCCCAGACAGATTGGCATCCGGTATCCAGGTTTCATTTTGTTTTAGGAGATTAGTATAAGTCCATTGAGTGGCATCTGATATCCAGTTTTGTTTTAGGGGACTGGTGTAAATCCATCTATTGGTATCCGGTATCCACCTTTTATTTCTTTATTTGAGGAGATTAGTGTAAGACCATTGAGTGGCATCTGATATCCAGTTTTATTTTAGGAGATTGGTATAAGCCCAGTGATTGGCATCCGATATCCGCTTTTGCTTTCTTCTTTGTTTGTTTGTTATTATCCATTGCTATTCCAAAGGACACACTTGAATCATCCTCCATATGATCTCAAGAAGTGAACTTTTTAAGAAGTTTTACAATCCATCCTCATCCATTCATCATTCATTATGTCCTAAACCTTTTCACACTTTCCTTTTCAAACTTGACATAAGTATTGTGCAAACATTTTCATGTTTTCTAACTAAAAACCTGGACCCAAGTCCTTGACTTTTTTTCAAACTCCATTTCATAATACTTCTTTTGAATCAATCTTAATCATACTCTGACTTCACTTTCATAATCACAATCAATTAACTTCACTCATTCACTTGTTTTGGCTCTGTCCATTGTTAATCTTTTCACATTAGCCATATGCTTCAATTATCATTGTGGTTGATGTAAATCTTGCCTATCCTTAGTGAGTCGACAGTAAGACTTCCGTACTGAAAACAGGGCTAACCCCTCTAGTACGTCGAAGCTATCCTCGCATGGTGGATGTTGTTTTTTGGTCGAGTGTTCTCCCATTGATAATGAAAAGCCTCAGTGCTATTGTTTAAAATTGAATCCACCAACTTTTGGAAATCTTTTAGCCGAACTACGGCGTTTTGATCCTTACCTTTGATGGAAGGTACGTAGGCAGCGGGTTCATCCGTTCGAACACAAAAATAACTAACTTGTACATTCTTTTCTCATCATCCCAATCATGTTTGCACAATCTTTATGTCATAACAAATAACAATTTAATACAACAAGTGTGAAAAGGGCTCCCTAGGAGTACCTAGGACGTAGTGGGTGCCTAACACCTTCCCATTGCGTAATTTACCCCTTACCCAGACTCTCTGATCTTTTTATTAGTTTTCTACGTGTAAAACTTCTTAGGCTTTTGTTCGCTTTTTAGCCAGTCCTTTGGATAAATAAAAGTGCGGTGGCGACTCGAAAATTTCATTGTATCCCTTGCTTATGGTTTAATCGATAAATCATATAGCGACGAATACACCGCTACAGAAAAGTGGCGACTCTGCTGGGGAAATCGATCCTTGGTGGTATTGCCTACTTTTCACCTTTGTTGTGCTATATTGTTATTTGTTATATGACATATTTTTGTACAATTTGGGATCACTGTATTGATTGTAATGTGTGAATTGCTTGATATACAATTGCTGTTTGCTTTGGTGATCTGTGAGATGAGTTCTATACCCGAACTCGATTGCACTCTAGGATAGGAGAATGGCATAGTCTTGTTGACTGGTGTGGAGTATTCCTTAGCCAGTTGACTTGCGAGTCCATTCACTTGGTGGAGGTCATGTTGGATTAATAATGTCACACAAGTTATTTGTGGATGGGCATTATTCTTTCAATCATGTGCCGCAGAAGCCAAGGACCTTAGTTTACCAAACCCATCTTGGCCTATTTTTAGGACCGTAGTGCGGAGGTCGTTCAGATGTCAGTTCTGATGCGATTGTTACGCGATACTACACTCATAAGAGTTTCTCTTGAGAATATTCTTGGAATACGAGTATTCGTTCCTCCGATAATATTCGAAAGATGGAACGATGATTATGGGAACCTCTGATAGAACATGTCTGGCAGGTTTAAACCCTAGTACACTCCCTTTGGGTGGTTCTTAACCGAGACTCCATGCTCGTGACTCTCAACAAACCCGTGATTCGTGGTTGAGTCGTTCAAACATTGTTAATATCAATGGATCCCGGATCAGGTGTAAAACCTAAGATCCACCAAAGCGGCTGGTTGATATTAAGAATGTTAGAGTCGGTTCATGTACCGTTAATATCAATGGAACTTGGGTGTCGATAAGGTGAAAACCTAAATCCACCAAAATGGATGATTGATATTAGGGATACAATGAGCTTTCCCACGACCTTTGTTTGGTGTGCCTTGCTTGATCCTTGAGTGTGATTGTTGCATTCATCCATTCATGCATCCATCTGCATCCATATCATCAGCAAAAAAGAAATTTTTCAAGGAACTCAAAGGAGTTTATTTGCAAAAAATTTCAAAACATGAAAAACTGGGAAAATTTTTTCACCTGATATATCTAATGAGATATTCTCATATATGATCAAAATGCTTAAATATTTCAAAGTTTGCAAATAAAACCCTCGAGTTCCTTTGAAATAAAAAAACAAGCATATGCATAAACACTTCATGCATCATTTGCATAAGCAGGTGTTTTGTTCCGGTCTCCCGTCCTGTGGTCTGACCCTGCGATCTTCATTTATTTTGAAGACGCACCTCGCCGGTATTTTACCAGAGCCGACTCTGCCAGATATTGATGGATCATCCTGAGCAAGAGAATTGTGAACTCGAGGAGGATTTTGCCAGCCTTAGTGCTGTTGATGGATTTATTCCTGTTGATGGATTTATTCCTGTTTAACCGATCCCGGGCTGGCATTGGCTACTGTTCTGGGGCATTTAAGGAGCAAGGTTTGTTCGCAAGTAGAGGATTCATCCATGCTGATCAACCTGAAGAAGAATAAGCTGCTGCTATCATTGAAGAGGACGCAGAAGATCTGAACGATTTCATCATTCCTGGTGGTGTCTGCCACAATTGGGTCGCTGTGGATGTTCCTACGGTCATTCATAAGTCAGCGTGATTTGTTCACTTTGTTCAAAACCCTTCTCCCATGCCAAAAGGAGAAGTGATGACATTGTTGGCAAAGCATATATACAATGATGTTTTCATTCAATTTTCGCATTGTTAAACATTTGTTTTTCCTTTGTTTTCACTTTTTTCTTTTCATTATGAAATCAGTGATCACAAAAAACCCATAAAAACAAAAAATAAAATCAAACATTTTTTCATCTGCATAATGATTTGCTTGTCTAAATTCTGAAGTTTTTCCTAACCAAAATCATTATGCAGGTTGATCCTAAAACCCATTGAACATAATGATCCAACGCCATCTCCCAATCTTGAAGTCCTTGTATCTGGGGCAGAGGAAGATGATGTTGAAGGGGATTCCTGACGAGATTACCCGCCTTCTTGAGCACCAAAGGAGCTCATTCAGCTGTATCATGAGAATCAGCAAAACAGTCAAACTGGGGCATTGCAAATGTAAAAAAATATCAAAAAAAAAAAAAAAAAAAAAAAAAAAGAAAGAGGGTGAAAAAGAAAGAAAAATCAAAAATCGGCAAAAAAATTTTTTTTCAAGATTTCTTCAAAAGAAAAAAGAAAAAATTATACCCTCAAGTCCCTAGTTGACTGATGCTGAATGGATTCAAAGTCGTTACGACCAGTTGAATTTGATCGAAGAGAAGAGATTAACTGCCATGTGCCATGGTCAGTTATATCAGCAGAGAATGAAGAAAGCATTCGACAAGAAGGTCAAGCCTCGTGTATTCCGAGAAGGTGACCTTGTGCTCAAGAAAGTTTTGTCTTTCGCGCCCGATTCCAGGGGCAAGTGGACTCCAAACTACGAGGGTCCATATGTTGTTAAGAGAGCCTTTTCAGGCGGTGCTTTGATGCTTACAACAATGGATGGGGAGGATTTCACTCGTCCTGTGAATTCAGATGCAGTTAAGAGATACTTTGCCTAGAAAAAAAAGTATATGCAAATGAAAGAAAAGAATGAAAAAACAGAATAGCTCGCTAAGTTGAAAACCCGAAAGGGCAGCTTAGGCAAAAATGAGCGTCTCGGTGGAGAACCCGCAAGGGTAATCCAGGCAAAAATTAGAGACTTGAAAAAAAAAAAAAAAAAAAAAGAATATATTTGCATCCCGCTAGATTGAGTACCTCACCCTGGGGCAATCTAGGCAAAAATTAGGGATTTGGCAAGTAACTGCATCCTGACAAGACTTTCTGTTCATCAGTCGTCACTTCGTCAGAAGATTCTCGATTCGTCGTCAACTGAAGCTTCGGATACATCGAGATTCAAATTGGTAGAGAAAGGATCATTATGTTCAATGTAGCCCTCTTCCAATATATATCACTGATTTCAAATTTGTACAGATCCATGGAGTCTTGCCATTTGCAGACTACCATTCTATCAAATCAATTTGAGCTTTTTATCCAATTATTTGCACTCTTATTTGTTTCAATTCAACAAATGTTTTGCATGTTTTAAATTGATAAAATATCATTGTTTTAAACAAATCAAAATTTTCAAAATTTTTGTTTAAACAAAGTGAACGTTCACAAGATTGAAAAAATACTCAAGAATATCTCAGTGCTCTCCCGAGGGTGGCATGATTTCCAACAGGTAAGACATTTGTTTATATTCCTGGTTTGGTTGTATCTTCTTTCTTCAGTATCTTTGTTGAGGTTGTTCCTCAAACAGAGTTATTGTTGGGGTTGTTCCCCAGTATAGTCGCAAGCAGAGTGTTGTTGAAGACTTCGTTTTCTCCAGCAGCAGTTTTCCCAGCACGGGTGTTTTATTGTGAAGTTTCGGCGGTTGATGGTTTGTCATCTTGGTGCCCCGTCACTTTATCCAGTGGGCCGTATGCCCCAGACTTTATTTGTCTCCTCAGCAGTCATGAGTATAACTGTTGATTGATATTCCCCTCTGAGTCGCGAGTAAAACTGTTATTAATATCCCCACCAGGGTCGCAAGCAGAGTTATTGTCACTCTTCCCAGTGCAGTTGCCAGCGGAATTATCTGTTTCCTCAGCACGATCGTTTCCTTTTGAAGACTCGGTAAGTCAGTGGTTTGATACCCAATACTTTACCTTTTCCTCGGCGAAGTCGTCTGCGGATTTGTTGCTATCTCTCCATCAGAGTTTTTCTCTTCAGCAGAGCAGGATTTATTTTCCTACTCGTTGTTTGATTTGGGTTGACATCCCAGTATATTTCAACCACCTTTTCCTCAGCATAGTCTGCAGGGCGTTTGTTGTGGCAGCTTTGCCTGTTGAATGCTCCTTCAATCCCCAATATGATCGGATGATGGCTTTGGCCTCCAGTGAACGGATTGATTTCCTGACTGTTTGTGATCCCCAGTAGAGTGGCTTATATTGCAGAATCTACTCGTTATGATCAGTTTGCTGTGTATTCTCCCCAAGTGGAGCGGTTCGTGCGGAATCTACTTGATCTGTCCTCCCTCAGTGGTTTGTTCCCAAGAGAGTAGCCGACAGTTTTCCCCAGTAGAGTTGCTTATGCAGTTAGATTCTATCTGGATGATATCATTCTCCCTCAGTGGGTTGTCCCCCAATGGAGTTATGTGGATTTGCTTCTACAGCAGTTCGTGCTTATGCACCCTTTTGTTTCTCAGTTGGCACTGGGATCCCCTGCAGATATCCTGGATTTTCTCTTGTTCTCCAACAGATTCGTCTTGGTGGCTGTTTTGCCTGTTGTGACTTTCTGTACCTTGATTGGGTTGTTTCCTGATATCTCTGATCCTCTGCTTCTTCAGCAGTACCCGCAGATCTTTGCTTTACAGCATGTAGATCTCCGCAGATTGGCTTTCCAGTTGGTTTTTCCCCTGGAAGTATAATACCGGACGTCTTGGTTCCTGAACCTGTTTGTGTTAGAATTGTCTGTTTTGTCAGCATTCATCAAACATCAATCACGCATATTCATGCATATTCATAAAACATTCAGATATTCATGTTGCATTTCTTGCCATATATCTTTTGTTTGTCGTGTCTCCTGCTATGGTGATATAGATCTCTTTACAGATCTCCCCAAGCAGATGTCGGGTGTTTATAAATCTCTCCATATAGAGTCAGCCCCATAAGCAGAAAATGCTGTCTTTCCTTCTGCAGTTCCCCACCGAGATATATCCTCGTGGATGACGGTTTCTTCCGTTTCCTCCCAACACATATATTGGGATGGAAGTTCCTATTTGAGTTACATCCTCATTAGGACGTGTCTTTATTCAGTCTGTCTTTTCGGATTATTCCCGAATTGGCTATTTGTCAGATGTCTTGTGCTTCCCAGTGGGTTGTTCCCCAGCGGAATGTTTTTGGGCCTCTACCCTCATACTGGTAGTTATAAGTCCTATTCTTCCTGGCTTTCTTAACAGAATTTGTGGTTATACACCTTTTATTCTCCAGCCAGAGTTTTGGTCTTCTACCTATTACCCGGTAGTTGTAAACCCTATTTTCCTGCTCTTCAGCAGTTTGTGGTTTGTTATAAACCCTATTTTGGTTTCCCGTGCGGATTTGTGATTTGTTCTATCCCCCACGCGGAGTTGTTGGTCTTCTACCCCGTATTCGGTAGATGTAAACCCTAATCTTGTGGTTATCTTCATCTAGTCTTGATGTTGATTCTCTTTCGCTTGGGTAAGTTGCTCAGATCAGCACTTATATCCCTAACAAGTTTTTGTGGATAATTGCCGTATGCTAGCAATTTTATCCCCAGTGGGTCCTTTCACCGTTTGCTAGTGATTTGTTCCCCAGATCATTGGTTGTATACCAATGCATCCCCAGCTAGTCCCTGTGGATAATTGCCGGATGCTTGCAATTTATCCTCAGCAGATCGCCTTTCATTTACCCTTTTGTCGGTAATGTCTGTTGCTCCTTCTGATTGGTCATCCTTATATACCTATTCTGGTATCCCGATGCCTTTCTTTTCGGATTTTATCCTATAAACAACCTACGACCCGGTTAAGGATAATCTTCCATGCGAGGCTATTATTCACGTTTCGACGGCTATGAATAATATATCTCATGCGCTCTTTAGTTGGAATCCTTTGTTGATTTTCCCCAGCTGAGCAAGATTCGTTTTCTCTTTGTAGAATCGAATATCCATCCTATAAACAAGTCGGCTGTTCTAGCTTTCTTCAGGGTGATGAGTGTTTTGGAACACACACCAATTCACGTTTTTGTCCATCCTTAAACAAGTCTGTTGTTCTAGCTTTCTTCAGGGTGATGAGTGTTTTGGAACACACACCAATTCACGTTTTTTTGTCCATCCTTAAACAAGTCTGCTGTTCTAGCTTTCTTCAGGGTGATGAGTGTTTTGGAACACACACCAATTCACGCTTTTTGTCCATCCTTTAAACAAGTCTGCTGTTCTAGCTTTCTTCAGGGTGATGAGTGTTTTGGAACACACACCAATTCACGCTTTTTTGTCCATCCTTAAACAAGTCTGCTGTTCTAGCTTTCTTCAGGGTGATGAGTGTTTTGGAACACACACCAATTCACGCTTTTTTGTCCATCCTTAAACAAGTCTGCTGTTCTAGCTTTCTTCAGGGTGATGAGTGTTTTGGAACACACATCAATTCACGCTTTTTTGTCCATCCTTAAACAAGTTTGCTTTCGCTCTCTTCAGGATGATGAGTGTTTTGGAACACACACCAATTCACGCTTTTTGTCCATCCTTTAAACAAGTCTGCTGTTCTAGCTTTCTTCAGGGTGATGAGTGTTTTGGAACACACACCAATTCACGCTTTTTGTCCATCCTTTAAACAAGTCTGCTGTTCTAGCTTTCTTCAGGGTGATGAGTGTTTTGGAACACACACCAATTCACGCTTTTTTGTCCATCCTTTAAACAAGTTTGCTTTCGCTCACTTCAGGATGATGAGTGTTTTGGAACACACACCAATTCACGTCTTTGGTCGGTCACCTTTTATATACCCAGTAACCGGTATCCTTGGTGTTCCCTCCTTTCTGCTCCCTATTATGACCTCGGTCCCCCTGTGGAGTCAGATTTTCTTGATTTTTGTTACCCTTATGCCTGGTAACATCTCATTTTCTTTGGTGCTTCCTCAGTGGAGTTTTCTTTTGCTTCTCCCCAGGAGTCAGCTTGTGTCTCTCCAATGGATTTATTTTCCTTTGGAATTCTTTTCCCCAGTGCGAGTCCTTCACTCCCCAGTGAGTTCTCCAGTCTGTTTTCTTTTATTTCCTAATCAGAGCCGTGTCTTGTTCACGCTGTGTCAGTTTTGTCTATCCCCAACTAGAGTCTTGTCAGAGTCTCTGTTCCTGGTGAGTGTATTACTCCGATGGATCGTCTTTTCTTCTGTGTGAATCATATTCCCCACAGAATTTGTGTCTTTTGCATGCATACATTTGCATCATGAGGTCTCTTAGGGACCAAAATTTGTCTCATCACTGTTATTTAAGCCCATTCTACCGCGTCGAGATGAAGATTTCTAAACTTCACTTCTCCGGCTAGAATGACCTTAAATAGGGGCATCTGTAAGACCCCAATTTTGGCCCTAAGATCCCTCATGGCCCATATCATATCATATCATGGCCTCAAGGATCACTGCATGCCCTAGTTTTCCTCCTAGTGGGTGGGTTGCTTTGTGAGTGTTGTTTCTTGATCACCAAGCATGTCTTGCATTTGTATATCTTTGCTTTTCATATGTTTACTAACCAAAAGTACAAAAATATTGTCAGTCTAACCTTGTTGCTTGCAGTTGAAGCAATCCTCAGCAATTAGGTCAAAGACAGTCAACAGTCAGTCAAAGCAGTGGATGGTGCCCATTCTTGCAGAATTTGGGCACCATGATCAATAATCAAGAGTTCATACATCTTGGGACATCATTTGAAATCAAGTTCTCAAGGAATTAGGGTTTGGAATTCATCAGAAGTGGTTCAATCATGCAAAATCCTAGGAAAGTCAACAGAAAGTCAAACTTGGTCAACTGTCCATTTAATCAGTGATTTGATGGATGGAATTGATTTGAAGGAGCTCATTCATGCTTATATAAGCCTCATCTATCATGCCAAACCTCATCATGGAAGAATTTGAAGTAAAATCAGAAATTTCCCAAAATAGAAAGTGGACTTGTAATTTTAACTGCCAAAAATGGAAACTTCTTGATCCTCAACTTACATCATGATACAAGCTCCAGATGAATTTTTGCCCAACATGAAAGTTGAAGATCTTGTTCTCCCATTTCCAAAAAGTCCAAGAACTCTCAAATCCCATGTATGGTTGTCAAGATATGATCAATTCAATTTCAAAAATTTGTGAACTTCAACAAGCCATATCTCATGAACCATAAGGCCAAATTTGATGGGGTTTTTTCCTACAAACCACATTTCATCTCCTCTTTCCAAAAATATAAATTTCATCCATCAAAACCTCACCATGCAAAATGGCAATTTTGGACTTGTTTCATTTAAATTCAAGTTTGACCAAAAGTTGACTTTTCAAATTAAAGGTTTTCAGCACATTTGGCCAATTGGGAATTGTTTGGAAGGATATTTGCAACATGTTCCAAGCCCAAATTCGTGCTCATGCTACTATCATACCACCATTTTGGCCAAAGGTGCAAAATTAGCAATATGGCTTCATTAAAGTAAAACAAGCTTAGCACTTCATGAGCAGACATAAAACAGCAAATATAAGGGTCATTTGCAGCCTGTTTTGAAGCCCAAACTCGTGCACCAGCCACTACACCTCCACATGTGAACCAAAACCACTAATTAGCAAAACTTACCATTTATTCAAATTGTGTTTAGTTCTTAATAAGGCAACCTTAAACAGAGGTATTTAACCTTATTTTCTGTTCATTTCCAACCCTAGAGAGACTAGCTGCAGCCTCTAACAGAAAAAAAACTCTCATTCTCTCCTTCTTGCATTTTTGCTCGATTGGCATTTTCTGCTCAAATCTTCAAAACTTTCGAGCACCCTTGCTTCCTTCATCACTTGGACAACCTTGTGAAGCATTTTGAACCCTCAAACCACAACTGGACAGCCATTTCAAGTTCTGTTTCTTCATGGACCCTTCAATGGTGAAACGAGATTTGAAGAGTTCCAAGCCTTGCTGAGCCCGATTACTTCAAGCATCCATCATTCTTAAGCATAAGAAAGATCTGTTTCAAGGCAAAACATACAAATAACCACTGTTGCTCGATTTTCTTCACAACCAAGTAAGATTTCGACCTTCCTTTTTCTCCAATCCATGTCATGTTTATGGTAGAATATTCATTGTTGAGTCCATTGCAACTTGTATCATGCTAATTGGTTGATTATGCTGTGAGAAAGCTGGATTTCATTTTTTATGCTCAAATAAGTTTTTGCTCGATTTGCTTTGTTCCAGATGAGTTAGTGAAAATGGATGTCATATTTGTGTTGTGTGTTGATTGCTGATCATATTGATATGCTCGATTTTATTTTCTGAGAAGTTTGATCATAAGTGATTGTTGATGATGAACACGGGTACTGTGGAAAACCCTAGCTTGTTTCCAGAAATTTGCATGAATGTGCTTGTTTACTGTTGCTTTTGTTGCATGAATATCAATGCCATGCTGTTATGTGATGCTTGGTTAAATTTTGTTTGTTGTTGTTGGCTGCATGAAATGCCCTGTTGTTCCAAAACCCTAAGCTGCCCAGAACTCATGAATTATGTTTGGCTGTTGCTTTTGTTCTTATTTGCATGAGAGATTTACTGTTTCGTGGCCAGGCCCTTTGTGCATCTCTAGTTGGAATATGTTTGTCATGATGTTTGCTTGCACTTCCAAAACCCTGCTACATTTCCAGAAATCTGAATTTCATGTTTTGGTTGGTTTGCTGTGTGATGTTGCATGAAGTTCTCTAATCCATGCCATGCTGTTGTGTGATGGTGTTTGAATTTTGTTTTTGATGTTGGTGATAACACGAGGTTGCCTTGCTATGCTGCTAAAACCCTAAGTCTCCAAAACCCTAGTGGCCATTCCCAGAAAACATGAAGGCGATTGGCTGTTGTTGTTGGTTTTCTGTGTATGTTACTGTTTCATTGAAAACTGACCAATCACAACATTTTATTTTGTGAGCCTAAACGATGCGTTTTGATAAGTGGATGTGATAATTACCAGAATGCCATGCTGGTCAACCGTTGACTTGTTATTCATGTCATTTTGTTCATGTTTGTTCCCATTTGTTCATCATCTTCCAAAATTCATTTCTCACTCAATTTAACTCCAAAAATCACGAAATATTTTCCATCATTTTCACATGAATGTCTATTATTTAATCATGATTTTTATTGAATTTTTGGTTGGCTGGATTTTTATTGGCTTTAGAGTTCTTGTCATGTATGCACATTTGATACCTTTCACCAAATCACTTGTGAAATACTCATGCATTATCCTATGGACTTGAAATTTTTTGTGTGCAAACTAGACTCATTCATGCTTATTTTGGTATAAGGTTTGTGCATTTATCATCTCTGGTTGTTGACTTATGAATTTTGGAAGTAGGGTGTGACAATTTGTGTCACACCAATGATATGCAATTTCATGATTTTTGTTCACATGCTTCCTGGCTTCCAAATAATGTGAAATTTTGCATGAGCCATCTCTTATATGTCTAGTTGATGTGTGAATTTTCCTGGATTTAATTATGCCATTTCCAAATTGTTTGAGATTTTATCCCCTGTTTGACCAAATTGTTGACTTTTTGTGATACCTCTTGCCATTTCATTTGGGAAATTCTCATATCTTATTGGATGATCATGAAATTTTACATGTGCATACTAGACATCTTGAGATTTGCATTGGTGTTAATCCCATCCATTTCTCATCTGTTTTCATTTAGTTATTATTTTTTGAAGTTGACCCATGTTTTGTTGACTTCTTTGTGTATACTTGAAAATATGTTGACTTCCTGATTTTAATTGACCATCTTCCCATGATCCAATTGAGCTGAAATTTCATATGCATGCTATGTTATGGATTGTGATTGAGTATGAATTATTTCATAATTTTTGGAAGTGATTATGTTTGGGTTTGAGCTTGGTCTTGCTGTTGACCTTTTGTGTGCTCCCTCTTGCCATGTTTTGACTTCTTTGGTCTATAAAATGATAATGATGCATGATATGAGTTTGAATCCAATTGTGCTTGCTTCTTAAATGCTTGAACTTGACTTTGGTTGACTATTTGTTTGCTGTTTTGACTTTCCCTTTTGTTTTTGACCCTAGGCTTGTCCTAGTGGTCTTTTGGACTTATGTTGAGTTCATTGTTTCAGGTTAAGCATAGTGCTTCAAAGAAACCATCCAAATTTGATTGAGCTTGACTATATTATCATGTGCTAACCTTTGTTTTGTAGGTGTGACTCATGTGACTTGAGTCTTGTGCTTTGCACACTTGTTTCTCTGTGTTGACTGTTGAGTCCATTCCTTTTGTTTTAACTGTTGAACTGTGTACTGATTTGTTTGACTATTTCAGGTACCATTAGTTGCTTAAGTTCTTTGAACTTGCTTGCTTTGCTATTTAGCAATTTGCTTTGAGGTAATCCCTCTTTCTTCATGTAGTCTGGAGACCCGGCCTGTTATTTGGCCGGGCAAACTGTCTGAAGTCCTCCTTAAGAGGCAATGCTTGTGTGTGTTTAATTTTGTCCCAAGCAGGAAAAGTCCTTCAAGTAAGGCAATTGGTAGATCAAAGGGATAAGCAACCTATCCCCTACTATTCAGTGAGTCTTCTCCTTGCTCCCATTACATGGTTGTAGCATTGAGATCTTAGCCCAAGATCAATCGAGTCAATAATATGTGGAAAGAGCTCCATCTTTCTGAGCTCCCACACTTTCTGAAATGCTCTCCCTGACCAGGGATAAGAGCAATGAGGCACACCCCTCATCTCCTTTCATCTGCTTCACCTTAGCCTCTCAATGGCAAGGTTAAGAGCAACTTTTACCCTATTCCAGTTGGCCTCAATGCCTAACCCTCTTGTGTGAGCCTCCTTGTTTGGCTATAGAGTGTGCTGTTTGATATTGATTGATTGATTGATTGCTTCATATGCACATGTTTGCTTGTATGCTCCATGCATTTATCATCATCATTAATTGCTCATTAATGCACAATCATCTCATTTGTCTTTGTGATGTTGTCATTTATTGTTTGCCCATTGAGGACAATTGTAAGTCCATCCATTGGCCATTGCTCCTATGATATGGAAGTGATTATAAGACCATCACCTTGGCCACTCATCTTATCTTTGCTTGTTGCATTGTTTGTTTGTATGTGAGGATACAACTGTAAGTCCCAGCAAGTTGGCATTTGTATTCCTAGGACCATACTGTGGAGGTTAGAGTAAGCCCAGACATATTGGCATCTGACATCCATGTCTTGCTTTTGTTTGTTTATGTGAGGTTGCAACTGTAAGTCCCTGCTAGTTGGCATTTGCTTTCCTATGATCATATGTTGGATATTGGTGTAAGCCCAGACAGATTGGCATCCGGTATCCAGGTTTCATTTTGTTTTAGGAGATTAGTATAAGTCCATTGAGTGGCATCTGATATCCAGTTTTGTTTTAGGGGACTAGTGTAAATCCATCTATTGGTATCCGATATCCACCTTTTATTTCTTTATTTGAGGAGATTAGTGTAAGACCATTGAGTGGCATCTGATATCCAGTTTTATTTTAGGAGATTGGTATAAGCCCAGTGATTGGCATCCGATATCCGCTTTTGCTTTCTTCTTTGTTTGTTTGTTATTATCCATTGCTATTCCAAAGGACACACTTGAATCATCCTCCATATGATCTCAAGAAGTGAACTTTTTAAGAAGTTTTACAATCCATCCTCATCCATTCATCATTCATTATGTCCTAAACCTTTTCACACTTTCCTTTTCAAACTTGACATAAGTATTGTGCAAACATTTTCATGTTTTCTAACTAAAAACCTGGACCCAAGTCCTTGACTTTTTTTCAAACTCCATTTCATAATACTTCTTTTGAATCAATCTTAATCATACTCTGACTTCACTTTCCTAATCACAATCAATTAACTTCACTCATTCACTTGTTTTGGCTCTGTCCATTGTTAATCTTTTCACATTAGCCATAGGCTTCAATTATCATTGTGGTTGATGTAAATCTTGCCTATCCTTAGTGAGTCGACAGTAAGACTTCCGTACTGAAAACAGGGCTAACCCCTCTAGTACGTCGAAGCTATCCTCGCATGGTGGATGTTGTTTTTTGGTCGAGTGTTCTCCCATTGATAATGAAAAGCCTCAGTGCTATTGTTTAAAATTGAATCCACCAACTTTTGGAAATCTTTTAGCCGAACTACGGCGTTTTGATCCTTACCTTTGATGGAAGGTACGTAGGCAGCGGGTTCATCCGTTCGAACACAAAAATAACTAACTTGTACATTCTTTTCTCATCATCCCAATCATGTTTGCACAATCTTTATGTCATAACAAATAACAATTTAATACAACAAGTGTGAAAAGGGCTCCCTAGGAGTACCTAGGACGTAGTGGGTGCCTAACACCTTCCCATTGCGTAATTTACCCCTTACCCAGACTCTCTGATCTTTTTATTAGTTTTCTACGTGTAAAACTTCTTAGGCTTTTGTTCGCTTTTTAGCCAGTCCTTTGGATAAATAAAAGTGCGGTGGCGACTCGAAAATTTCATTGTATCCCTTGCTTATGGTTTAATCGATAAATCATATAGCGACGAATACACCGCTACACACACTAACTAGTAACACTAACTATTGACAATTAACATTTACTTTATGCAATTTACTTTTATACAATTTACTATTCTTGAACATTTTATCCATTTGCTTTTCTCTTTGCTCACTTGAGCACATGTTTATGTTAATGCCATTTGCCTTTTGCTCACTTGAGCACATAATTGTGTATATATTATTGTGCTTGTGTTTTGTTTTGTTTGTTGTGAACCAAATGCAAAGAAATGGACTTAGTTTCTAGAACTTTCCCTATGCAAAGAATGGAGAATTGGACTTAGATTCTAGGACTTTACTTATGCAAAATTGGAGTAGGTGGACCTTAATGAAGAAGATGGATTAGAAGGACCAAATCTCTAAACTCACTCTTGTCCATTCTTGGTTTACTTCATGAAACTTTTGATGTGTGTGGTTTTGTGCTAGGGGATACTATGAGCTTAATTGAAGGAACCATTACCATGAGCTCCTAAGAGAAAAAGATCCAAGAGACCCTTGAGGAGCCTTATCCAAGATTTGATTGATTGTTGATTGCTTGAGTTTTGCTTGTGTTTGTTCATTCCAAAGGATGAGAGCTACTTGGATCATCCATATGATCTCAAGAGAAGGACTCCATTGTGGTTTTGATTCTTTTTCCCTTATCTTTTTGTTTTACTTAGGACTTAGCCCTTCTTCTTCTTCTCTCCACTCTAACCCAAGCCAAAACTCTTTGTGCAAACATTTAACCATTGTTTTTAAACATTAGAAACCTAAGCCTTATGCTTTTGATTTTCAAATTTCTTTTTTACAACACTTACTTTTAATTGAATTCTTAAGTCAACTTTGACCACTTTTGTATATACTTCTAATTGGTAAATATAACCCATTCAAATGTCTTTTATGGTTCCAATGGCCACTTTCTTAATCAAAATCTTTTATAACCTTTAGCTATTAGGTTTGAGTTATCCTTGTGGTAGATGTTATACTCACCTATATCCTTAGTGATGGACAATAAGTCTTCCATGCTTATTATAGGGTTAACCCCTCACTAGCATGTTGAAGCTATCCTCACATGGTGGATTTGTGGTTTGGTTGAGTTTTCTCCCTTTGATAACAAAAGACCTTAAGGCTTTTGGACCAATCAATTCACCAACTCATTTTGAGATTTTTACCCCGAACTACGAGGTTTTGATCCTAATCGTTTTTAAGATGGTACGTAGGCAATGGGTTTATCCATCCAAACACAAAATGTAAATAACTTGTACATTCTCTCCTCATCTCTTCAATCATGTTTGCACAAACAAATTTTTTCACAAGACAACAACCTTCACAAGTATGAAAAGGGCTCCCTAGGAGTACCTAGGATGTTTTGGATGCCTAACACCTTCCCATTGCATAACCAACCCCCTTACCCAGATCTCTGTTTCTTTTACTAGTTTTTGTTAAAACTATTAGGTTTTTGTTCGCTTTCTAACCATTCCTTTGGATAAATAGAAGTGCGGTGGCAACTCGACTTGTATGATTTACCTTGGATTTAGTCAATACTCTAATGGTAACGAATACCCCGCTACAGAATGTTACCTTGCTTAGCTCCAACCATGGAAGAGGAGCCTGGGACGCCACCTGGTATCATACGCAGAGGAGTCACGTCCATCAAGTCTTCATCTAGAAACTCCATGAAGGGAGTTCTTGTATGAAGGGGTTTTGAGCTAGATGATGATGGATGTTGAGACATTTTGTTGAACTTTTGAGGAAAATTTCTTTGCCCTAGCAGAGGTTCTCTGAGTAGTTTGATGAAGATGGAAAGAATTGTGTTCAGGCAGAGCGTGCAAATGAAATAGATATTATTTCCAATACTAGGTGATGATTCATTATTAATGTGGCTTTTTCTTTTCATTGGGCAGACAATATTTTTGTTACCTTTTCCACTCCACATTAATTCTCCAGAAACCAAGCACCTAATTTCCCCCTTTCATATTTTTGTTGGACATCATACAAATCCCTTGCAGCCTTGTTAGTTAGTTGCATTTCATGCTGTAGAACTATGAGTTTGTTTTCCACACATTTTCTAAATGAGTGATGACAACAAATAATGTACTTGGTCCAACTGTGCTGAATATGATCTTTGGACATAGTTGTACCATACAGGTTGTCATAATACAACGTCATGACATCGAGTGTGACATTGTATATAATCATCAGTAGTTTCATCCAACCTGGTTGAGAATTGTTGCTTTCATCTGATATACTTTCTATCTCAATAGCCCCTTGTGTCCCAGTTCCAACAAAACTCTCACTAACTTCAGACTGCATACAACCAGTCACATGTTCCCTTTTTTCAAATGTTTGGGCCATCATGACCTTCTCTTCCTTGAAGTTAGGTCTTAGCTTCTAGTGTAACATCCTTGTCTGACATTTTTCATTTCCCTTGAAGGTTCTTCCAGCAATTGTACTCATCTTAGAGGGGTCATCCATTTGAGAGCTCCACATGTAGAAGTTGTTTTTGGTCCTGATTCCTTCCATAATTACTTCACTGTCTTTTTTAATAATCATACATTCAGTTTTAGTGAAGATGATATTCAGACCTTGATCCCCTAGCTGACTGATGTTTATTAGATTTGAAGTTAAGCCCTTGACCAGTAGAATATTGTCAAGTTTAGGAGCTCCAGGACACTCAAGCTTGCCTATCCCCTTTATTTCACCCTTTGCTCCATCACCAAAGGTTACATAACTTATGTCATGAGGGTGAAGATCAGTTATCAAGTCTGAGTTCCCAGTCATGTGTCTAGAACATCCACTATCAAAATACCACTCTTCTTTGTGAGCTATTAGACTTGTAACATTAGTCTTAGGAACCCATTGCTTCTTGTTGATAGGCCTGTGCTGTTTGGGTCTGAGTTGATAGTGAGTCTGTTGATGAACAGGGGTAGGGTAACCATACAGCTTATAGCAGAAGGGCCTTGAGTGTCCAAATTTCCCACAGTAATGACATCTCCATCTTTGGTATTTACCTTTCTGCTGTTTTCTCTTCTGATGATGTGACATCTTAGGACTGCTCTTACTATTGCTGCATTTAGGTTTAGCTTGAGGTTTGCAACCAGTGTAACTGCTTTCAGCCTTAGATTTATGGTACCCTATTCCATATTTTGGCTCCTGTGATTGGTCCAGTTTGGAGAATCTTGTCTCTTCTAGTTTTGAGTTTAAAAGCATAACTTCAGTTTTTAGCTTGGAGATGGTTTCCACATGTTCTGCCTTTTCATTCTCCAATTGTACTATCTTCTGGCTCTCAACTTGTTGACTCTCATCTAGCTTGACTTTCAGAGCCACAACTTCTGTTTTCAATTTGGAGATGGTTTCCAAGTATTCTACCTTCTCATTCTCAAGTTGAGTTATATCTTTCTTCTGGTTTAAAACCTACTTGCTCAGCTCTACACTTTTATGACACAGCTCTCTGTAGGTAGAGGCCAATTCCTCAAAGGTTACTTCACCATCGCTCGAGTCTTCATCAGATCCCCATCTTCCTGTCAAAGCAGTCACAAGATTTGCAGCCTCCTCTGTATCACTCTCATCTGACCAGGTGGAAGCAAGACTCATCTTCTGCTTCTTGAGGTAGGTTCCACATTCAGTTCTAATGTGCCCATACCCATCACATTCATAGCACTTTACTTCTTTTCCTTCTTTGGGCTTCTCCTCTGACCTTCCTCTTCTTCCATTGCTGATGTCAGGTGAGATGTTCTTGACATTTGCCTTGGCTCTTACATCCATTTTTTTAACAGTCTGTTGAACTGTCTCCCCAACATTGCAACTTCATTGGCCCATTCTTTATCCACATCTTGAATGTTTTCCTCTTCTGTGTTTGATATGAAGGCAATGCTTTTGGTTTTCTTTTCAGTTCCATCATTCAATCCCATCTCAAAGGTTTGGAGGGAACCAATTAGCCCATCTACCCTCATGTTGGAAATGTCTTGAGAGTCTTCTATGGCAGTCACCTTCATTGCAAATCTCTTAGGGAGTGACCTGGGTATTTTTCTTACCAGCTTTTCATCTGTCATCTTCTCTCCCAGGGCTCTTGAAGCATTAGCAATTTCAAGGATACTCATGTGAAATTCATGAATGTTTTCATCTTCCTTCATCCTTAAGTTTTCAAACTTGGAGGTGAGCAGCTGAAGTCTGGACATCTTTACCCTAGAGGTTCCTTCATGAGTGGTCTTGAGAATGTCCCAAGCATCTTTGGCCACTTCACAGTTGTTTACCAGCCTGAAAATATTTTTGTCTACCCCATTGAATATTGCATTCAATGTTTTAGAGTTTCCAAGAGCAAGATCATCCTCCTCCTTGGACAATTGTTCTTCAGGCTTCTTCTCAGTAGTGGCTTCTCCTTCTTTAGTAATGACAGGATGCACCCAACATGTTAACACAGCTTTCCAAGCCTTGTTATCAAGGGATTTCAAAAACGCTACCATTCGAGGTTTCCAATAGTCATAGTTAGAACCATCCAAAATTGTGGCCTATGAACAGATCCTCCATCTCTCTCCATTGTACCAGAAAGTATTGCCCCTAGATCTCACCCAGAACCAGAGCAGGATGCCTGCTCTGATACCAATTGAAATTCAGGTATCAGATATAAGATGTCGAAGGTAATGTCACGACACTAATATCTGTTAACACACAATGGATAAAAAAACAGAATGGTAAAGCAAATAACACAAGCAATTGTTAACCCAGTTCGGTGCAACTCACCTACGTCTGGGGGCTACCAAGCCAGGAAGGAAATTCACTAAAATAGAATTAGTTCAAAGACTCTCCGTACACTTCAACAAGTTACAGTCTTTCTCACCTAATCTCTACCCGTGCAATTTCTACCTAAGCACTCTTAGATACGAGAACCCACTCACTTCCCTTACAATCACACACCAGTGATTTTAAACAACAATCCCTTGAGAAAAGAAAATACTTTTCAATTACACACTCTTGATTTTACTTCACAGTTTCAATCAAGAAGACACACTCTTGATCTTGCTTCACAGCTTTGATCAAGAAGACACACACTCTTGCTTAACAGCTTTAGAGTGACAAATTACAACTACAAATCAGTCCAATTCAATCATCAATGGATGACTTGAATGACCTACAAGTCTTACGACTAAACAGACATAAACCCTAGCTCTCTCTATGTATTTCGCTCAGTCTTGGTTGTATGTTCAAACAGGTTTTCTAAGTCCCTTTTATAGAAGCATTCTGTTGTGCTTGGACATCTTGAAAACCCTAAATCTATTTTCCAATCAAATCTTTTTATAACAGCTGGTTAGATCTCCTTGGAAAATAAGTAAATTAGGTTGTAATCCATGATTGAATGCGCCACCTAATCAAATCTTCAATCATTCAAAGATTGCCATTAATTGTGCAATCATAAAACACCAGACATTCATACTGAATGTTCTGTGTACAAGATGTCATGACATCGGGTCTGACATCCTGGAAAAATCCTGCATAATCCAATAATTCCTTTTATAACTTCCAGCAGGTACAACCATATCATATGTCATGACCTTGTGTATGTCATCTGAAATAATCCTGCATGAACATGTCTTCCATTTAAGCTCCAACAGGTACATCCAATATCAGAAGCCATGGCATTGTATGTGGCATTCTGAAACAATCCTGCTTGCACATGTTCTTGAACTCCAGCAGGTACATAGGATATCTTATGTTAAGACATCACATATGACATCTTGTGAACACTCCTTGTTTTACCAAAATTGCTGCCAACACTTAGAACCAACAATTTTGGCCCATAATCCAATGTACTTCATGCTGAAATCATGTTAGAAGCTCATGCAAGTGTATATGAATAATGGAACTTGAAATTATCCAAATGATACCTTAACTTACACCCATGCGCAAGTCCCTAAATTTTGATCCAAATGAGATGATATTGGATGTTTTAGAAATGTTAGATTAAGGGGAACAACTTTAACGTTGAACATGTTTTCATTTGAATCTTGGATCATGATGAATTTTGAGGTGGAATTTTGGGAAATCAAACATATTTGAAAATTTTCTAAGTCCCAAGTCAAATGTTCACTTCTTCCACCTTGAATAACTTTTTCTATGGACTTCAAATGAGAAAAGTTCCTTCATAAAAGTTATATATCTTTCAATCCTATTCAATTTGGTCACAAATTTGACCTTGTTTGGATTTGGAATGAAGGATTTATGCATTTTAGAAGTTGAGGAAAATCACTTGTTCAATGCTATTGGCCCAAAATGCCCTATAATGTTTCCTCTTGGCACATGCATATGCAAGTTGAATTTCCACTTCCTCCAAACATCAAAGTTGAATTAGAAATATTGAAATTGGTCATGGAATTTTAATGGATTTCATCTCATAAAAATTGAGCAAGTTATGGCCTTGGAAGTTGACCTTCAAACTAGGGTTTAGACAAAATCACCTATAATCTTTCACCATAAAAAAATGATTTTCCAAGAAAAAAGTGCTCTTGACTCCAACATCAAAGTTGTTTGTAGTGTTATTTAGAGTAACGTTTCTCTTGGAATCATTTTCATATGACAAAAATTGTAGGAGATAGGGTCTAGGGAACCCCAATTTTGACCAATTGATTTTCTCTGGTCAACCACCATGAACCAACTTGCTAGCTTGACATTCTATTGACTTTTGGGAATCATGGAGGATAATATATGCATAAGATTGTGTAATGTGAAGTATCCCTTGAAATATTGATGAATTGTTGAATAAACTTGTTGAAGAAGTCACACAAGATACTTAGATGAATTAGGGTTTCCAAGGCAAACAAACTCCAAACTCTTGATGATTTCTTGATCAAAACAACATGAGAAGATCATGGGAATCCATATATGACACTTAGAGCCAAATTAAACCAACTCTTGATTGAGATCCTTGCATTGAGGGTCTCAAACCCTCGATATGATCTTGATGGAGCATAGGTGAGCATACACACTACCTACAAAAGAAACAAACTATACATTGACATATTTTTGGTATTTTGGTTAGTAAATAATGAAAGAATAAAGTATTATACAATCTAAAGTGCTTGGTGACCTCTCCCACTGCAAACGCAATGAATAAGGGGTAAGTAGGATGCCAATGTGTCATCACGATGCTAATGCATATGATGAGATAACATGAGGGATCTTAGGGTCAAAATTGGGGTCTTACAGCTGCCCCTATTTAAAGATGTTCTAGCTGAGGAGATGAAGGTTAAAATCTTCGTCTCGACTCAGTAGAATGGACTTAAATAACAACAATAGAAGCAAATTTTGGTCCCTAAGAGACCTCATGATGCATATGATATGAAATGTTTAAAATAATCTATATGGAAAAATGTTGCCACAAAGGAAAAAGAATCCGGAGAGACTGAAGGTCCGCAGGAGCACAATGCTTTCCATAAGGAACACTCACTGAGGAGACAAAGTCTCTAGGGGATAAAGAGTTGTGCGTAGGCCAGGCTACGACTTAAAACTGCTAGGGGACACTAGATATTCCATGAAAATAAATCAATGGAAAGACTCAGTCGGGGATAAAAAGGGGAAATCTACAAGGGGAACATGTAAATCAGAATAAAACTAAAATACTCGATCCAAACAGGGGACGATAATTTCACTAAGGAAATACACACTCAAACTCAACTGGGGAAGAAATGAATTTCAACACAGGAGTAACATAAATATATTATCCACGACCGGTTACTGGGTAAGGAGATAACAAAATCTGTCAGAGAGGACATCCGTTACCGGTTAGGGTAAACATATCAAGGATGACTCGCTGAGGGCAAACTGAAGGTGTATTCATTACCAGTTACTGGGTAAGAATAACCTGTTAGGTAAAACCCAAAATAGGATTTATAACTACCGGTTACTGGGCATAAGACCAAAGAAAGAGAAAATTTGTCACTGATTAAAGTGAACATATCAAGGATAGACTCAAAGGAAGAATATCCGTCATCGGTTAAGACGAACATATCAAGGATAGACTCCAAGGGGAGAAACATGAATTATATCTATCGGTTATTGGATAGGATACCAAAAGAGAATATCCATCACCGATTAAAGTGAACATATCAAGGATAGACTCAAAGGAAGAATATTTGTCATCGGTTATGATGAACATATCAAGGATAGACTCTGAGGGGAGAAACAGGAATTATATCTATCGATTACTGGATAGAATACCAAAAAAGAATATTCGTCACCAGTTAGGATGAACATATCAAGGATAGACTCCACAAAAGGGGAAATAGGATTTACAACTACTCGCTATCGGGTAGGAGACCAAAAAGAGAACTAACTCGTCATCGATCAGGATGAACATATCAAGGATTAACCTTCTAGGGAAAATAGGGATTACAACTAACTTTTTACTGGGTAGAATACCAAAGAAGAGAATATCGGTCACCGGTTAGGATGAACATATCAAGGATAGACTCAAAGCAGGGGAAGAAAATATCTGTCATCGGTTAGGATGAACATATCAAGGATAGACTTCCGAGGGAAACGTGAAAACGAATCCCCTAGGGAGAAAGAGGACATAGATTACTTTTACTGGGTATTGGGCAAAAGTAAAGTACTCACAAATCGAGAAGAATATTACCGGTTACTAGGTAACAGACTCTCAGGGGACCCAAAAGCATTTATCTAGGCAAGATCTAGTAAGAAAAGGTCAATCAAAGACTCAACCCAATGAGGATATAACTCAGGGGGAGTGGTTCCATCCAGATAATCAACAGCGGAGGAAGCTGAAATAATAATCATCCACGAGGAAATAGATCAGTGGGGAATGAGAAAGGTTGAATTCTTTTTGCTTAAGGGGTTGACACTCTACAATTGAAAGAGGACAGACACACCGAAACTGCGTAGGGGGGGGAGCATACTACCATAGCAGAGGATCAGAGAAATAATGAATCACAAAATGCAAGAATCTAATAATGGATGTATATGTATATGTATATGTATATGTATATGTATATGTATTTGTATATATGATGATTGTGCTGACAAAACGATCATAAAGGATACAAACGTCACTAATCCGAATCATCAATACAACAACTCAGCCAATCTCAATAGGAGGGAACAGCTGGAGAAAGAGAGAGGTAAGGGATGAACGCGAATCATCTGTATCAAAGGCTTAACCTTGGATGGGGAAAAGGAAAAGATCTACTAAGGATCTACACCATCTGTTCTGTAGGGAACTTTAGGTTAACACCAAATCAAATGGGGGACAACCTTACAGAGGATTAGACAATGTTGCTCAAGAATCAGTGATGACTGAAATCTGTTGGAGACTTGAGGGGAAACAGAACCTTGTATTGGGTTTATGCAAACTGCTGATAGAATGCGCCTACAACTCAGAGGAGGCAAATGCAAACTCGGCTGGGGAAATCAACGAGATTCGGTTGGAGATGCTGAAATGCTGCTGGCGAGGAAATGGAAATCATACCAACATCTTGGGGAAAACCAACAATGCTTCTCATTTTAGGGCTCACATGTTCTCAAACCGCTGTTGATATTCCTTAAATGAAATCGATTTCTCTTAAAAGTAAATGCTTTTATTATTTTAAGAAAACATGATTTTGATTAAAAATTCAATTTCAAAATGATCATCATAAAATTTTAATTCTATTTGGCTGAAAGATAAATAAGGGTAGAAACAATTGGATAAAAAGCTCAACTTTTTTTAATAGAATGATAGTCTATAAATGACCAGACTCCATAGATCTTTACAAAAGTTGAAAAAAGGTAATTTACATGGAAAAGGGCTACATTGAATACAATGATCACTAATCCTTCTACCGACTTCAATATCCACTACGCTCTTGGCTTCGGTTGAGAGTGACGAATAAAAACCAACTGACATGCTCAAGAATATCTTCAAGACTGAAGATCAACAGGATGCAGTTACTTGCCATAATCCCTAATTTTCGCATAAATTGCCCTAAGGTGGGTAACTAAATTTATCGGGATAGATATTTTCTGTTTTATGTCTCTAATTTTTTCCTGGATCTCCCTTTCAGGTTTTCAACCTACGGAGACACTCATTTTTTCCTAAGCCTCCTTTTTGGGTTTTCAACTTAGCGAGTTGTTCTTTTCTTTTTAGGCGAAGTATTTCTTGAATGCATCAGCATTCACAGGACGAGTGAATTATTCACCATCCATAGTTGTAAGAATCAAAGCACCACCTGAAAAGGTACTCTTAACAACATATGGGCCTTCATAATTAGGAGTCCATTTGCCCATAGAATCTGGTTTGAAAGATAAAATCTTCTTGAGCACAAGGTCACCTTCTCTGAACACATGAGGCCTGGCCTTCTCATCAAATGCTTTCTTCATTATCTGTTGATATAACTGACCATGACACATGGTAGTCAATCTCTTCTCTTCAATCAAATTCAGCTGGTCATACCTGGTCTGACACCATTCAGCTTCTGCCAACTTGGCTTCCATCAAGACACCCAATGACGGGATCTCAACCTCTACTGATAGCATAACTTCCATGCCATAATCAAGTGAGAAAGGGGTAGCCCCTGTTGAAGTGCGGATGGATGTACGATACCCGTGCAAAGCAAATGGGAGCATTTCATTCCAATCTTTATACGTCACAACCATTTTCTGAATGATCTTCTTGATGTTCTTGTTTGTAGCTTCAACAACCCATTCATCTTTGTTTTGTAGGGAGAAGAATTATGATGTGCAATCTTGAAGTCTTTACAAAGAGCTTCCACCATTTTATTGTTCAAATTCGATCCATTGTCAATAATGATCTTACTCGGCACACCATAACAGCATATAATCTTCTTCTTGATAAACCTTACAACAACTTGCTTGGTTACATTTGCATACGATGTCGCTTCAACCCATTTTGTGAAGTAATAAATAGCCACTAGAATGAAACGATGTTCGTTCGAAGCTTTGGGCTTAATCATGCCAATCATATCAATTCCCCACATGGAGAATGGCTATGGGAAGGAAATAACATTCAACAGTGTTGGTGGAACATGAATCTTATCTGCATATATTTGACACTTGTGGCATTTATTCACAAACTTGCAACAATCAGATTCCATTGGCAGCTAATAGTAACCTACTCTCAACATCTTCTTATCCATAGCATGTCCATTGGAATGAGTACCAAAGGAACCTTCATGGACTTCAATCATCAACAGGTCTACTTCGTGTCTATCCACGCATCTGAGCAAAACCATATCGAAGTTTCTCTTGTAAAGCATATCACCATTCATGTAGAAGTTGCCGGCTAATCTCCTCAAAGTCTTCTTATCTTTCAAAGATGCCCCAGGCGAGTAAATCTGACTTTGGAGAGAACACATGATATCAAAATACCACGGCTTTTCATCTTTGATCTCTTCAACGACAAACACATGAGCTGGCCTATTAAGACGTATCACAGTCAAATTGGGAACTTCATTCCAAAATTTCACCACAATCATTGAAGCCAACGTTGCAAGAGTATTTGCCATCCGGTTCTCATCTCGAGGGATATGATGAAACTCAACCTTCATAAAGAAAGTTTAAATACTCCTCGCATAATCTCTAGATGGTATCAAACTGGGTTGATTCATTTCCCATTCACCTTTGATCTGATTTACAACCAAAGTTGAATCTCCATAGACGTCAAGATATGTTAGGGATGATAAATTAGTTAGAGAGCAACTCACCAGCCATGCTAGGCTGAACAGAGAACTATTGTGGGGATTGAGTCACCAACCAATTGCTCAAGGAAGATCACAAATGCTTCACACATCAAGACTTACCATTCTTAGATTGTTGTTGACATTCCTTTTTAAAATCGATTGTTCTTAAAGTAAATGCCTTATTAAAAAATGATTGTTCATTGATTTATTTACTTCAAAATTGTCATCATAAAAAATTCAATTTTAAAACATAAACAAATAAGAATAAGAGATAATTGGATAAAAACTCAATTTTATTTAATAGAATGGTAGTCTGCAAATGGCGGGGCTCCAGGGATCTTTACAAAGTTTTAAAAATGGTAATTTACATGGAAAATGGCTACATTGAATACAATGACCACTACTCTTCCTACCAAATTTGAAATCCACCGTGTGCTTGTCTTTGGTTGAGAATGATGAATCAGAACCAAGTGACTGTTCAAAACTGCTTCAAAGATTAGGACCAACTGAATGTAGTTAGTTGCCATAATCCCTAATTTTTTCCTAGATAGTCCCAAGGTGGGGTACTCAATCTACCAAGATAAGTTCTTCTGTTTTATGTCTCTAACATTTTCCTAGATCGCCCTTTCGGGTTTTCAATCCACCGAGACGCTCATTTTTGCCTAAGCCATCCTTTCGGGTTTTCAACTTAGCAAGCTATTCTTTACTTTTTTAGGCGAAGTATTTCTTGACATCATCGGCGTTCACAGTACGAGTGAACTCTTCACCATACATAGTTGTAAGAATCAAAGCACCGCCTAAAAAGGCTTTCTTAACAACATACAGACCTTCATAATTAGGAGTCTATTTGCCCCTAGAATTAGGTTTGAAATATATAATCTTCATGAGCACGAGGTCACGTTCTTGGAACTGTAAGACCTTAATTTTGATCCTAAGATCCCTCATGCAATCTCATCATATGCATTAGCATTGGGATCATACATTGGCATCCTCCTTACCCCTCTCTCATTGGGTTTGTTTTGGGAGAGATTACCAAGAACCATGTGATTGTATCATACTTGTATATTATCATTTTACTAACCAAAATACCAAAAATATGTCTTTGCATTTGCCTAACTCTTTTGTAGGTAAGGCATGATCACCATTTATCCATCATGTTCACATCTAGGGTTTGAAACCCTCATTGCTAAGAGCACAACCAAGGAGTGATCCACAATGCCCCTAAGAATCATATATGAGTCCCAATGATTTCTGCATGTTATTTTGATCAAGTATTCTTCAAGAGTTTGGAATTGGTTTGCCTTGGAAACCCTAGTTCATCTAGGTATCTTGAGTAACTTCTTTAACAAGCTTTTTCACCAATTGATCAAATTCCTTAAGGGACACTTAAAATTTCATCATTTTATGCATATTTGATCTCCCATGAGCCTAAAAATTCAAGAGAATTGCAAGCTAGCAAGTTGGTTGATGGTGGTTGGCTAGATGAATTCATCTAATCAAAATTGGGTCTCCCTAGAACCTATCTCCTACAATTTTCATCATATGAAAATAATTACAAGAGAAACGTTACTCTAAATGACATTCCAAACAACTTTCGTGTTTAGGTCTAGAGCTAATTTTGCTTGGAAAGGAATTTTCCATGTTGAAACACTATAGGTCATTTTGTCTAAACCCTAATTTGAAAGTCAACTTCCTAAGGCCATAACTTGCTCAATTTTTGTGAGATGAAAGGTTTATAAGTTTCACAATAAAATTCAAGATGTCTACTTCAACTTTGATGTATGGAGTGAAATCTAAATCAACTTTTATGAGCATGTGATATGAGGATACATTATAGGCCATTTTGGACCAATGCCATTGAACAAGTGATTTTCCTCAACTTCAAAAATGCACAAATCACTCATTCTAAATCCAAATGATGTCAAATTGGTGACCATTTTGAAGGTCTTTGAAATAATTATAACTTTGATGAATACACGTTTCTCATTTAGAGCTCACATAAAAAGTTAAGCAAGGTGGGATAATTGAATATGGGACTTGACACTTAGAAAAAATTTCAACATGTTAAAATATCCAAACTTCCACCTCAAAATTCACCATTATACAAGTTCAAAGTGGAAACTTGTTCAACATAAGAGTTATTCCTCTTGATATGAGCTTTCCAAAGAGTCCTAATTCATTCATTTTGGACTAAGTTTACTGGGTCTGCGCATGGTGTAAATATGCTTGTATCAGTTGGCAAGATTCAAGCTTCAAGTGATCAAATAACTTTGCCTTGCCACTCAAGCTTCATGAATTCCTCATTTCAGTTGATTATGGACTTAATTGGATTGCTTCATGGGCCTGTACAAGCCCATGCAAGCATGAGCATTGCATTGCCAAATTTGGACAAATTTTCAAGTGTGTGAATAACACTTCATTTTGCTATAAATAGTGACCCTTTGTGCTCATTTCAGAGGACCCTAACGCGCCAGCTTTGCCTCCACACTTCAAACCCTCACATTTGAAAGGAAAACCTAAGAATTTTCATTTTGAAAATTGAGTTTGAATCTCACTGTTTTAAGATTAAGAAACTCCAGGATCCAAAGCTTTGTGTTGTTCTTAAGTCACTTCCACAAGCTCCATAAGCAAGATCAAGCACGAATTGAAGCAAGAGAGATCCATTTCATCCACAGCATTGAAGGTAATTTTGCAGATTTTTCTTCTCTTCAATTCTCTCTTAATACTCATCAAATCTCTTGGATCCGTGGTTGTCTGAAGTCCTACAAATGTAGGCAAGAAGATTGAGCTGCTTTGAGGTCAAATCGAAGCAACTTAGTTGACACACCTCAAAATTCAACTCCACATATCTCTCTATATATTTGAAGTTAATTAAAATTGAGGTGATATTAACGATCTACGATATTTTATCTTTCAGATCATGTCCTCCTTTTTCATTTATAATGTGGTGATGAGTGGACCAGTCCGACCAAGGTCGCCTGAGAAGACGATTGGCGCTTTGCTTTGGCAATGATATGACACGGTCCATAGCCATTAGATGGATTCAAATTGTTTTAATCACGAGCGTACATGTTGATTACCAAACGTGTGGATGTTTGACTCAGTCGCATCATGGAACGCGTGCGCTCAACCACTTGATCTGCCACCTCAATTAATGAGGCAGATCAAGTGGTCCACGTTTTTTTGATTTTATTATTTTAATTTTTATTTCCTTGATTTTCATTAATTCATATTAATTTTAAAATTGATCCAAAAAATATGAGAGTTTCACCAAATTTTTTTTAAAAAAAATCCTCTTTCATGTTCTGAATTAAAATTATTTTTTGGATCATTATTAATATTTTTCATGATTTAATTGATTTTGTGAATATTTTTAATTGTTTAAAAATACTTTTAAGTCTCTAAAAATTCTGAAATTTTTTCTCCAAGGTCCTTTGACCTTGTTTGACCTATGATAAATTCATAGCCATTTCTATGGTGTTTTGATGAGGTTTTAGGAATTGACCAACCATATTTAATTTAATGTATTATTTTTTAGTATTTTTAATTGAATAAATGCCAAATAAATTGTGTAGAGCCATTTTGATTGACTTTGCAAGTCTGACTTGTGTTGTTGGGCCTTGGTTAAGGTTGATTTGACTTTGTTAAGTTAAGATCATCGGATTTAGGGGATTGATGGAATGTACATTCCATCTCCCAAAATGAATGAATGATCTTAATTTGGTAAAAGTCCTCCTTTGTCGAATTTGAGTTTGATCCATTTCCCCTCCTCTTCATCTCATTCCCCTTCTTTGTGCATTCATGTCATGGACCTATGATATCTCTATATCCTAAGGCTAGTTGATTGCAAAATCAACATAAGTATGGATGAGATTAGGCCCCCAATTTTGCATATTCTTTCTGTGTGTGGTATGTTTCATGAGCATAGTTCATTATACAATGGCTCTAACATGCATTAACACCAAAATTCTATTGCCCGGTCTCCAATAGTTGTGACTTCTACATAAGTCTAATTACGATTGCTTAACATAGCGCTAAATTTTGACACAAAAGGCATAGCATTCTAGTTACTGAGATTGTAAGTCTCCCATCTTTCATGGTATTGTGTGGAAACTTGGCCTTTTTTCCTTCCTATGGAAGATGTCTTGGTTCGAGGATCCATTCTTGTGATAAGTGGGTTGAGTGTTCTCCAAAGAATTACTTACAACAAAAGCAAAAGCAATATTAACTTCTATCTCATTAACAACTAACATTTAATTCCATGTCATTTACTTTTGATGCACTTTATTTTTAAGCCTTATTCATTTTCCAGTATTCATACCATTCTAATTGTTTATGTTAATGTCATTTTCACTTTGTCCACTTGGACCATATTTTGTGATATATCTTATTTGTGTATATTGTGTTTGTTTGTGTGGTATTTGACCATTAATGTACATAAGAACAAAAACCCTAAAAAGTATCTTGTGTGGACTGTTGGTTTGATCTGAGACAATTGGACTTAGAATTTAGGCAACACTCCCTATGCAAAGGACTTGGCCAATGCCAAATTTCATGTAACCAAGTGCTTGTAGCTTGAAACTTCATCTGATACATCATTGAAGATCCATTTGAGTTCATCTACAACATGATTATTGTGAAGCTGTTATTTTGAACCTGTGACTTATGCATTGTGAAATTCATCTACTACATGGGAAAATTTGAAGAAGATCATGGAGTTTCTAAGCTTGGATGTGGCTATCTTTATTTGATGCCTTGCTCTTCAAGTTGATATTTTGTGCATTGTTTGTTGCTTGATTCTAATGTCCAAGGGAATTTGGGTTTCTATATGACATTCTTGTCTATTGGATTGCAGCCCATTGGTCAGATCTTTTCAACTCTCAACTTTTAAATTTTTGCTTAGGATTAATCTCTTCATATCCTCCCCATTTCTTTAATTTCAAAATCTCTCCCTCCTTTCAAAAATATTATTTGCTTGTGTTTGTAGATTTTCAAACTTTGACCACTTTTGCAAACTAGAAACTTTGGCCTTATACCATTGCATTTTCAAATTTCTTTTCTTAATCAAACTTGTAAATATACTTAACTATACTTGACTTATAAAAAAAAGGGCTCCCTAGGAGTACCTAAGACACTTTGGGTGCTAACACCTTCCCTCTGTGTAACCAACCCCCTTACGTGTAATCTATGACATTTTATTAGTTTTGATTTGAAAACTTCTTACTTTTGGGATTTGTTCGTACTTTTCCCTTTTCCCTTGGAAACAATAAAAGCGCGGTGGCGACTCTGGTTTTGTTGATGTCTAGCTTATCCATAGCTTGATGGTCATGAATTTACCGCTATAGAAATTAAGTGGCGGCTCTGCTGGGGAGTAGTCTCCAGTGGGTTTAGCCTACTTTTTTGTGTGTATATAATTGTATATTTTGATGTATGTATATTTGTTTGTGTGATATAATCTGCTTGTTATGCTTGGTGATCTCTGAGAGGTGAGATAAGTTCTAACCCGAACTTGAGTGCAATTAAGATAAGAGGATGGTATAGTCGTGTTCGACTTGTGTGGAGTAGCCCTTAACAAGTTGGCTTGAGACCCAACTACTCAGTGCAGACCCTTTTGGAGTTATGAATGTCACACAAGTTATTTGTGGTTAGGCATTACTTTCTCTGATTTGGGGTCCGAGAAGTTGAGGACCGTAGAACATTTAACCCATCTTGGCCTATTTAGGACGTAGTGCGGAGACTGTTCAAGTGTAGACTTGATAACAGCTGTTACGTGATACTACACTCAGACGAGTTTCTCTTGAGAATATTATGGGTTGATGAGTCAATCATCCTAACCTGTAATATCCTATAGATGGAATTAAGACTCTGGGAACTTTTAGAACATAATCTACAAGTTTTTATCCTTAGTTCACTCCTTTGGGATGGTTCTTACCCAGACTTCATCCTCGTCAATCACAACAAACCCTTGATTCTTGGTTGATCCAATCAAGTCTTGTCAATATCAATGGAACTTGGGTGTTGATAAGGTATAAATCATAATCCACCAAAATGGATGATTGATCTTGACAATGACTTGATTCATCCCTTGACCTTTGGTTTGTTTGTCTTGTGTGTGATCCCTTATTTGTGATTGTTGCATTCATGCATTCATGCGCATCATAGCATTCATCACACAAAAATTTCAAGGAACTGAGGTGTTATTTGCAAATATTTTCAGACCATGGATTGTGGACGAAGGAACACTAAGAAGTACTATTTCAGATGTCCCGACTTGAAAGAGTTAAGGAAACTAGCATCTTTTGTATTAGATCCCTTGGACTCCAAACAACACCATGGGAAGCTTCTGTCTATCTTGCCTGCTGTTGTGGTTGAAGGACTCTTGAGTGTGTTAGTGTAGTTTTATGATCCTCTCTACCGTTGCTTCACTTTTCCTGATTATCAGCTAGTACCTATGTTGGAGGAGTATGCCCATCTCTTAGGGATACATGTTTCTAACAAAGTGCCACTTAGTGGATTGAAAGAGATTCCCAAATCTCGTCTTATTGTTGAAGCTCTTCACTTGAAGAAGTATAAGATAAAGGCTCATTGGGTGAAGAAAGGAGGGTTGTTTGGGTTGCCATCTGATTTCCTCATCAAGGAAGCTACTGCCTTTGCTCAAGCCGGTAGTGTGGACGCTTTTGAAGCTATCTTTGTGTTGCTCATTTATGGATTAGCTTTGTTCCCTAACATTGACGGTTTCGTTGATGTTAACGCCATTAGAATTTTCTTGATTGGGAATCCTGTGCCTACTTTGTTGGGTGATATGTACTTCTCTTTGCATCTAAGGAAGTCTAAGGGTGGTGGAACGATTATCTGTTGCATTCCTCTTCTGTACAAGTGGTTTATTTTGCACTTGCCTCAGACGCCTGCTTTTGTAGAGAACAAACAATGTCTACGGTGGTCTCAAAGACTTATGTCTCTCACTAATGATGATATAGTTTGGAGATTATTGATTATTGTGGTGAATTATCTAATGTGCCTCTCATTGGTACACAAGGAGGAACCAACTACAACCCTACTTTGACTCGTCGTCAAATTGGGTTCCCCTTGAGAGACAAACCTAATAACACTTTGTTAGAAGGTCTTTTCTATTAAGAGGGTAAAGATCCCCAACATTTGAAGCAGAAGATTGTGCATGCTTGGCATAATATACATAGGAAAGGAAGATCCGATCTTGGTCCGTGCAAGTGTGTAGCTTTGGAGGCTTACACTCTTTGGGTGAAGAAGAGAGCTTTGGAATTAAAGATGCCTTATGCTTGTGAGAGACCTATGTATATGGTTGCGGTTGAGCCATTAACTATCCCTAACCAAGATGTAGAGGAGTTGCAAGACGGACTCACCAAGATGAAATAAGAGAAGGATGTGTGGGAAGAGCGTTTCCATGCTTTGAGCAAAAAGCATGAGGAGTTGCAGCTTGAGTCTAAGGACAAAGATGCACTTATTGAGCTACTTAAAGATCGAGTGACAAAGAGACAGAGAGAGTTGGAGGTTTCATATTCCTCTAGCATGCCTCATCCTTCCATTGCTTGGAAGAATATTGTTGATTGGCTTGTCCTCGAGAAGACTCAGATGAAGTCTTCTTTTGATACCGAGATCCGACGCATTCGAAGGAAGTACACCCCTACAGCCAGATCTTCTGACACTGTTGTTAGTGTAGCAGGGTATTCGTTACCATTAGAGATATTGACTAAATCCAAGGTAAATCATACAAGTCGAGTCGCCACCGCACTTCTATTTATCCAAAGGAATGGTTAGAAAGCGAACAAATACCTAAAAGTTTTATCGAATCAAAAACTAGTAAAAATGTCAGAGATCTGGGTAAGGGGGTTGGTTATGCAATGGAAAGGTATTAGGCACCCAAAGCATCCTAGGTACTCCTAGGGAGCCCTTTTCACATTTGTTGCAAAGGTTGTTGTTTATTTTTGAAAATTTATTTGTGCAAACATGATTGAAGGGATGAGAAAAGCGTGTATGTTTATCTAATGTACTACTTACTAAAAGAAGGGTCAAAAGAAAATGACTCGCACGGACGTCGCATCCACTGCATACGTATCTCATCTGAATCTGAGAATCAGAGTCTTCATAGCTCGGCTACCTATGGGTTAAAGAGGAGTGTGCTCGCTAAGACATTGTGTCTTATGCCTACGTATCTCATCTGGGATGAAAATCAGAGCAAAACGTAGTTCGACTAACTACGGGTTAAGTTTTGGGATGAACGACATACTACGCAATCTACCGGATGCTCGACCGTTGGAGACTTACTCGCCTGTAGTAGAAGGAGATAACGTGTTCTTAGGAGAAGAAAAATCAATGAGTTTGGGGTGTTAGGGATGCTTATGCAAAAAGGCAGTCCTAGATGAAGGAACCGCGCTACCTTAAATGACATGCCACGAGAGGCTATACGAAACCTAAGAAATCGGTAAGATGCGGGAAAAGTAAAGGGATCGAGAGATCTACCGTACGGATAAAGATCCGAAGTAACAACAATTAAAGAGATAAGAAACCCAGAGATCTCTCAAGCTAGCACCATCAAAGAAAGTGAGTCAGTACAGGTAATCGGAATAAACCTCCATGTGGTATCCCACAAATAAAGTGGAACACCAGGCAAGCCATCTCTGCAAGAGTCATATGAGCCCTCACAAAACAAAACTCAACAAACAGGTTAGAGAAACAAGATAGGGTAATCAAGAGTTTCCCCCAAATCAAAATGTAACCACATGAATCATGCCATTAAAATTCACAAAAAGCTCACAAAAAGCAACCAACGGTAGGAGGCCTAAACCTATTGTCAAACACATGCATCAAAAGGGTATCAAATTCACCCATAATACCTCATACATTCAGAGCATTCAAATTAAAAGCATAAAGTAATGGGAATAAGGCAAATCTGACTGGAAAAGTTGAATGAAATTGAATTGCCCGGTTGGGTTTGCAAAGCAATCTGAGGGTTTATATAAGATGGAATTGGTTCTTTACAGATGAGTTCCCTTCAGTCTCTGGAGGTTGCTCTGAACTCTGTTAGCTCTTCTCTCACTATCTTTTTTCCTGCCAGGGTAATAGGAATAAAATGCCTTTTGTTTCACTGAAACTCTAAATTTATAACCTGATTTTTGTGGACCTGTGGGCTCAAATGAGAGAGGCCTAAGTCCAAAAAAAATTTTGTTATATTTTATTTATTTATTCATTTATTTTCGTTTTGTTTTTTTTTAAAACACGTGGGCTTCGCCTAGCGAGCATGACAGTTCAAGAAATTCCTCTAAGCGTAGGTGATTCTGGTGGCTCTTCTTGGGACTCGCTAAGCGACCTATTCTGCTCGCCTAGCGAGCATGACGGCTCATGAACAAACTTTTGCTCCTTCAAGATTAACGTTTTGACTGACGAATAGACCCCATTTGAACCTGTTGGAAGTATCTCAGGCCATTCCCTTGTGTTGATTGATCATCTAAATAGAACCCACAAAGTGTCTTGGATGATACTCAAGCTTCAAACAAAAGATGTTAGTGACACATTTTTGTGCTTTTGGTTAGTAAACAAAAGTAAGAGAAACAATGATGTATAATTCAAGCATGCTTGGTGATCTCAAACCAATCACAAGGAGTCCCACCCAAAGGCAAAGGGAACCAAGATGCTAAAGATCCTTGAGGCAATGCAAATGCAATGTTATGATGCCATGAGGGATCTTAGGGTCAAAATTGGGGTCTTACAGATGCCCCTATTTAAGGTCATTCTAGCCGGAGAAGTGAAGTTTAAAATCTTCGTCTCGACGGGGTAGAATGGGCTTAAATAATAACAAAGAGACGAATTTTGGTCCCTAAGAGACCTCATGATGCAAATGTAGGTATAAAAAATGGTAGCACTCTGTGGAGATATGTGTCCACAAAAGCAAAGAAATCAGAAGCCGCTGATAATCCATATGAGCAATTCACTCCATGGGACCAAGACCCTGGGGACTCTCCTGGGGATAGAAAAGGGATAAAAATGCGCGAGCAGGTCACGACTCAAAGCGTGGGGAACAGAATTCCAAAGGGAAAAGATCCAATGGAAAGACTCGAGCTGACTCGAAGATGCATGTATTGGGGAATATGCCAATACAGCAAAAAACTATCCACAGCGGATACTTCGGATAAAATCTGGATGAAAACAATCCACTAAGGGACTTCGCTGGGGATGTCCACAAGGACACTCCTGGGGAAACAGCGGGACGAGGTATTATCGGTTATTATGTAATAAGCTGAAGGAGACATGTGATCTGAACGCCAGGTATGAGGGTGAGAGATACAACATGCTCAGGCAGAGATGAATATCCAAGACTGGTATAAGAGTGACAGATATCAAAACTTCAAAACGTCTGAGGAAAACCTAAAAGGTATACTTCAACTCAGGGATTCTGACTCCACAGGGGACAAAAAGTCATAATAGGGAGCAGAAAGGAAGGAACACCAGGGATACCGGTTACTGGGCATATAATAGGTGACCAACCAAGGTGTGAATTGGGGAATATTCCCAAAACACTCATCATCCAAAAGAGGGCTAAAAGCAAACTCGATTATAGGATGGATATTCGACTCCACAAAGGGGATACGAATCTTACTCAACTGGGGAAGAACAAAAGGCTTCAGACCCGAGAGTGCATGAGATATACTATCTATTACCGTCAGAACGTAGATAATATACTCGCATGGACGATTATCCACAACCGGTTACTGGGTTAATAAAGGATAAATCGACCGAAAAGAAAAGGCATCGGGATACCGAAACTAGGTATATAATGATGACCAATTCAGGGGAGAAACAATCGTTACCAACAACAACAAGGTAGACGAGAGATGACCCGTTGGGGATAAATTGCGTAATCAGGGCAATTATCCAAGCAGATGAGGGGATATCATCACCGAATATTGGATGAAGATAAATGTCACCAATTAAAGATGAGCAAAAATAGTTACTCTGCAAAAAGGGAAGAAATAGGGTTTACAACTATCGGTATGAGGGTAGAGAAACATAGACTCCGTCGGGGATAATAATTACTAATTATTGAGCAATTATTCATTTACCACGGGGAAACAGGAAAAAAGTCTCAAGAGACCGATCTAGGATCAAACTAGATAGGCACACCAAATCAAGACTTGTCCCGATGAGGATATAACTCAATGGGGAAAACCATCCCAGTATATGTGTTGGGAAGGAACAAAAATAATCAACATCCACGAGGATATAACCCAGTGGGGAATATGGAAGAAAGGATAGACGCTTTCTGCCTACGGAGCTGACTCTATATGGAGATATCAGACACACACATCTGAATGTTATAATTATGCATGTATGCGCGTGGTTTATGTATGATGTATGTTGACAAACACACATATTTAACACAACCAGGTCCAGGAATCAACCACCCGGTACTACATCTCAAGAGAGAAAGCCAATTCACCGGAGAGTATCCAATCTGTTGGGGATCAGAGATACCAGGAAGCAAAGAACTCTGTAGGGGATGAATCATCAATCATTCCAGTTGGGGACGAGAGTTATAACAGACAAGGTCCACCACACCAAAAACTCTACTGGGGAATCTATCCGAGGAGATAAAGGATTTATTGGGATCAACCACCAAATACCGCTCTTGCCCAAAGAGATCCAAGCTACTGAGGAAGAAAGATTGCTACTCCGCTGAAGGGAAGAGAGGTGACTCTCAACAAGCAATTCACTTGGTAGGATAAACCACAAGGGGTTCCGGAGGGAGGAGATACAATCATGCCAGGAATATGGACAAAAATCTTACCCTGTTGGGGATCGTACCACCCTTGGGAGAGCACTGAGAATCTCCTAAGTATCCTTTCGTCATTGTGAATGTTCACTTTGTTTAAAAACAAATTATAAAAAATTTGATCGTTTAAAACAATGATATTTTCTTAATCAAAACATGCAAAACATTTGTTGAATAGAAACAGATAAGAGTGCCAATAATTGGATAAAAGGCTCAAATTTATTTGATAGAATGGTAGTCTGCGAATGGCAAGACTCCATAGATCTTTACAAATTTGAAATTGGTGATATATATTGGAAAAGGGCAACATTGAACATAATGACCATTTCTCCACCAATTTTGAATCCGATGTATTTGAAGCTTTGGCTGATAATGAGCAAGGATCTCTGACGGATGACAGTTGTAGAACAAAGTCTTGTCAGGATGCAGTTACTTGCCAAATCCCTAATTTTTGCCTAGATTGCCCCAGGATGAGGTACTCAATCTAGCGGTATACATATATCATTATTATATATTTTTTGTGTCTCTAACTTTTGCCTGGATCGCCCTTTCGGGTGTTCAATCCACCGAGACGCTCATTTTTGCCTAAGCCGTCCTTTCGGGTTTTCAACTTAGCGAGCTATTTAGTTTTTAATTTTTTTAGGCGAAGTATTTCTGGACTGCATCTGAATTCACAGAACGAGTGAAATCCTCCCCATCCATAGTTGTAAGTATCAAAGCACCGCCTGAAAAGGCTCTCTTAACAACATACGGACCCTCATAGTTTGGAGTCCACTTGCCCCTGGAATCGGGCGCGAAAGACAAAACTTTATTGAGCACAAGGTCACCTTCTCGAAACACACGAGGCTTGACCTTCTTATCAAAAGCTTTCTTCATCCTCTGCTGATATAACTGATCGTGGCACATGGCAGTCAATCTCTTTTCTTCTATCAAGTTCAGCTGGTCATAACGACTCTGAACCCATTCAACATCAGTCAACTTGGCCTCCATCAAGACTCTCATTGATGGGATCTCCACCTCTATTGGGAGTACCGCCTTCATGCCATAAACAAGAGAGAAAGGGGTTGCCCCTGTTGAAGCGCGGACAGATGTACGATAGCCATGCAAAGCGAATGGCAACATCTCATGCCAATCTTTGCACGTAACAACCATCTTTTGGATAATTTTCTTGATATTCTTGTTAGCAACTTCAACAACCCCATTCATCTTGGGTCTGTACGGAGAAGAATTATGATGTGCAATCTTGAATTCACTACACAGTTCTTTCATCATCTTGTTATTCAAGTTAGATCCATTATCAGTAATAATCTTATCTGGCACACCATATCGGCATATGAGTTGATTCTTGATAAACTTCACGACCACCTGCCTGGTCACATTTGCATACGACGCCGCTTCAACCCACTTGGTGAAGTAATCAATTGCTACGAGAATAAATCTGTGTCCATTGGACGCTTTCGGCTCTATCATGCCAATCATGCCAATTCCCCACATGGAGAAAGGCCATGGTGATGAGATCACATTCAAAAGTGTCGGGGGAATATGAATCTTATCAGCATAAATCTGACACTTGTGGCATTTCTTCACAAATTTGCAGCAGTCAGACTCCATTGTCAGCCAATAGTAGCCTGCTCTCAACATCTTTCTAGCCATGGCATGTCCATTGGAATGAGTACCAAATGAACCCTCATGGACCTCAGTCATCAATAGGTCTGCTTCGTGTCTATCCACGCATCTGAGCAGAACCATGTCAAAATTTCTTTTGTAAAGCACTTCACCATTGAGGTAGAAACTGCCTGACAATCTCCTCAAAGTCTTCCTATCTTTTACAGATGCCCCAGGCGGGTAAATCTGGCTCTGAAGGAAACACTTGATATCATAATACCACGGCTTATCATCTTTTACTTCTTCTACTACAAATACATGAGCTGGTCTGTCCAAGCGCATCACGGTGATATTGGGGACTTCATTCCACAATTTAACCACAATCAACGAAGCAAGCGTAGCAAGAGCATCTGCCATCCGATTCTCATCTCGAGAAATATGATGGAAGTCAACCTCAGTAAAGAACGTTGAAATCCTCCTCGCATAATCTCTGTATGGAATGAGGCCAGGCTGATTTATTTCCCATTCACCCTTAATCTGATTAACAACGAGGGCCGAATCACCATATACATCAAGATGCTTGATCCTTAGATCAATTCATTCCTCCAATCCCATAATACAGGCCTCATACTCAGCCATATTATTCGTGCATTTGAAAGTTAGCCTTGTTGTAAAAGGAATATGTGCGCCATGAGGAGTAATAATCACGGCCCCAATACCATTTCCATACTGATTTACAGCGCCATCAAACACCATACTCCATCTGGAACCAGACTCTGGCCCTTCATCAAGTGTAGGCTCATCGCAATCTTTCACTTTCAAATACAGAATTTCCTCATCCGGGAAGTCATACTGAACTGACTGATAATCTTCAATAGGTTGATGTGCCAAATGGTCAGCCAAGATACTACCTTTAATAGCCTTCTGAACTCGATACTCAATATTATACTCAGATAACAACATCTGCCAACGAGCAATTCTCCCTGTTAAAGCAGGCTTCTCGAAGATGTACTTGATTGGATCCATTCTGGATATCAACCAAGTCGTATGATTTATCATATACTGGCGTAAGCGCTTAGCAGCCCAAGCCAAAGCACAACATGTCTTTTCAAGCATTGAGTATCGAGACTCACAATCAGTGAACTTCTTACTCAGGTAGTAAATAATATACTCCTTCTTCCCTGATTCGTCTTGCTGACCAAGGACACAACGCATCGAGTCTTCAAGAACAGTCAGATACATGATCAAAGGTCTTCCCTCTACAGGCAGAGACAAAATCGGAGGCTCAGACAGATATTCTTTAATACTGTCGAAAGCTTTCTGGCAATCCTCGGTCCAATCATGGGACTAATCTTTCTGGAGGAGCTTGAATATAGGTGCACATGTGGCAGTCATGTGGGATATGAATCTGCAGATATAATTCAAGCGGCCAAGAAAACCTCGGACTTGCTTCTCAGTTTTGGGCGCAGGCATCTCTTGTATTGCTTTGACCTTTGCAGGATCAACCTCAATACCTATTTCACTAACAATGAAGCCCAATAACTTGCCAGAACGGACTCCAAATGTACACTTGTTGGGATTCAGACGAAGCTTATATTTCCTCAAACGCTGGAAACGTTTCAACAGATGCTCTACATGTTCAACTTTCGTTCTTGACTTAGCAATCATATCGTCAACATATACCTCAATCTCCTTGTGTATCATATCAGGAAACAAGGTGGTCATAGCTCGTTGATACGTGGCTCCGGCGTTCTTCAAACCGAAGGGCATCACTCGATAACAGAATGTTCCCCAAGGTGTGATGGATGTTGTCTTCTCCATATCCTCGGGTGCCATCTTAATCTGATTATATCCGTAAAATCCGTCCATAAACGAGAAGACATTGAATTTAGCTGTATTGTCTACCAACATATCAATATGTGGTAGAGGGAAATCATCTTTCGGACTAGCTTTATTCAAGTCTCTATAGTCCACACACATCCGGACTTTTCCATCTTTCTTAGGCACTGGCACAATATTGGCCACCCATTGAGGATATATAGAAGTCACCAGGAACCCCGCATCAATTTGCTTCTGAACTTCCTCTTTGATCTTCACTGCCATATCTGGATGAGTTCTTCTGAGTTTCTGCTTCACAGGCATGCACTCAGGCTTTAAAGGTAGGAAATGTTGCAGAATATCAGTATCTAGACCAGGCATGTCTTCATATGACCAGGCAAATACGTCAACATATTCTCGTAACAACTTAATCAACCCCTTCTTAACAGATTCTTCCAGAAGTGCCCCAATCTTTACCTCTCGCACACAATCTTTAGACCCCAACTTGACTGTTTCCAGATTCTCAAGATGCGGCTGAATGATCTTCTCTTCATGCTCAAGTAGTCGGGTGATCTCATCAGGAATCTCTTCAACATCATCTTCTTCCGCCTCAAATACAGGGAATTCAAAATTGGGAGATAGTGTTGGGTCATTATGTTCAATGGGTTTAGAAATCAACCTGCATAATGATTTTTGGATATGAAAAGATTTTAGAATTCAAACAAGGCAAATCATTATGCATATGAAAAGATCGATTTTGTTCTATTTTTTAGGGTTTTATGTGATCACCAATTTCATGCAAAAAGCGAAAAGGGAAAATAAATGGAAAAACAAACATTTATCATGAATTTATTGAATGAAAATATCATTGTGTTTATGTTGCCAACAATGTCATCACTCCTCCTTTTGGCATGGGAGAAGGGTTTTCAAACAAAGTGATTATTACATTGACTTATGGACAACTGTTGGAATCCCCACAACGACCCAATTGTTGCAGACCCCTCCAGGGATGATGAAATTGCCAGAATCCTCTGCATCTTCTTCTAAAACGGCAACAGCCTCCTCATCTAAACCAGTGTGGATGAAACCTCCACTCTTGAATAACCCTTGCTTGTGGAAAGTACCAGAAGAAAAACCTATGCCTGCCCGGGACTCGTTGTCTTCTAACTCAATCATTTTTCCTAAACCAGTGGTTGCACCACGCTCAATGGCCAACTTTGCATCTTTGTGGGAAGAAAATGAAGGAGTTCTCTTCTCAATAGGCTCAACAATAGATAACACTTGGAAAGGAGTTCCAACTTCAACCTCAGCATCTATATAAGAGAAGGAAGACAAATGGCTAACCAGGAGATCCCTTTCTCCCCTACCACCACCAGCTTCTTGTTTTTCACGAACTTCAATTTCTGGAGTAGGGTGGACGTTACGGCGCCTGCCTCGTGAATCCATGGTCTTGAAATATTGGCTCTAGTGTAGTACCGGTGAGTCAGCTTGTCTTCAAAATAAATGAAGGACACAGAGTTAGACCACAGGGCAAGGGACCGGAAACAGAACCTGCTTATACATATGATGCATGCAATGCTTGTGCATATGATTTGTTTTTTATTTCAAAGGAACTTTAGAGTTTTATTTGCAAATTCTGGAAATATTAAGCATTTTATCACATATGGAAATATCTCATCAAATAATATCAGGGAAAAGAAGTGCAGCATCGTCAATCATATACAAGAGAAAAGGAAAATAATTGTCTTATGGATCCCTAGAAACAATCATCCAAAGCTCGGGACAGAGGAAGATAAGATGCGCGAAGCCTCTTCACCTCCCTCTCGTAGGCTGCCTCCATATCGGCCTTCTCTTTGGCGAGTCGATCATACCTCCTCTTCCAGAACTTAGAAGACTAAGGAAGTAGAGAAGTCCATACATCATCAGGGTCATTAATAACCTGATGCTCAAGAAACTTAATCAACGCATCCTTCTCCTTAATCTGCTGAAGCAACTCTTCACGTTCACGGATCCAGGCACGTGAACGGTCTTCGTCTCTCAACTCCTCTGCTCCTTGATTAGGGAGGGTTGAAGGCCCAGCCATAATCATAGGTGTAGGTCTCGGATACTTGTAAGGCATGAGATACTCAAACTCCCTCTTCCTAACCCAAACAGTGTAAGGCTCCAAAGCGATGCAATTCTTAGGACCCAACTCTTTCCTTCCTTTCCTATGAATCTGGCGCCAAGCACGGACCATCCTAGCTTTCAATCCTTGGGGATCTTTACCATCCTGAAAGAATACACCCTCTAACAGAATGTTATTGGGTTTATCCTTTAAGGGGAACCCAAGTTGCCGACGTGCCGAAACAGGATTGTAGTTAATCCCACCACATGTACCAAGAAGAGGTACATTGGAGAATTCGCCACAAGAGTCAATAATCTGCACACCATCATATACATGGTTATACCAAGATATATCATCATTAGTGAGAGACATAAGTCTCGTGGACCACCGTAGACATTCCTTGTTCTCCTTGAAAGCGACCGTTTGAGGTAAGTGAGAAAAAAACCACTTATACAACAGAGGCAAACAACACACAATGGAGCCACCACCCTTTGCATTCCTCATATGCAAAGAGAAGTAGGTATCGCCCAACAGAGTCGGAACGGGATTAAGAGTAGAGAAGATCCTAATAGAGTTCACATCCACAAACTTGTCGATGTTGGGGAATAATACTAGCCCATAGATGAGAAGTACAAATATGGCCTCAAAGGCTTCCTCACTCATGGCCTTCCCATACATAGTAGCTTGAGCAATGAGGAACTCAGAAGGGAGACCTTGAATTCCTCCTTTGGTAGTCATATGAGCACCAACCAGAGATTCATCTATGTGTAACATGTCAGCTATCTCTTGAGAAGTAGGAATACTCTCCAAGCCACTGAACGGCAACTGGTCTAGAATAGCTATACCCACAAGGTAAGCATACTCCTCAAGGGTAGGCAAAAGCTGGAAATCCGGAAACGTGAAGCAACGGTACAAGGGATCATAAAACTGCACCAATACACTCACCAATCCTTCATCCACCTGAGTAGTCAGAAGAGGAAGAAGCTTCCCAAAACGAGCCTTGAAACCCAAAGGATCTAATACATAGGATGTTAGATTCCTTAACTCTTTCAAATCTGGTTGTCTGAAACTGTACTTCTTTGTATTCCTTCTTTGTCTTTCCATGTCTGAAATTTTGCGAATAGACCTCTTAAGTTCCTTGAAAATTTTCTTATTATTTTGATGATATGGATGCAAATGGGTCCATGAATGCATGAATGCAACAATCACACTCAAGGATCAAGCAAAACACACCAAACAAAGGTCATGGGATGGATCATGTTATCCTTAATATCAATCATCCATTTTGGTTGATTATGGTTTACACCTTATCAACACCCAAGTTCCATTATTATTAAGGATTCATGAATGGATCAACCATGAATCAAGGGTTTGTTGTAAGTCACGAGCATGGAGTTAGGTTAAGAACCACCCAAAAGGGAGTGTACTAGGGTTTAAACCTGCCAAACATGTTCTACAAGAGGTTCCCATAGTCATCATCCCATCTATCGGATATTATTGGAGAAACGACCACTCGTATTCCGAAAATATTCTCAAGAGAGACTCTTATGAGTGTAGCATCGCGTAACAATCGTATCAAATCTTACACTTGAACGTATCATCAAGGAAGCTACTGCCTTTGCTCAATCCGGTAGTGTGGACGCTTTTGAAGCTATCTTTGTGTTGCTCATTTATGGATTAGCTTTGTTCCCTAACATTGACGGTTTCGTTGATGTTAACGCCATTAGAATTTTCTTGATTGGGAATCCTGTGCCTACTTTGTTGGGTGATATGTACTTCTCTTTGCATATAAGGAATTCTAAGGGTGGTGGAACGATTATCTGTTGCATTCCTCTTCTATACAAGTGGTTTATTTCGCACTTGCCTCAGACGCCTGCTTTTGTGGAGAACAAACAATGTCTACGGTGGTCTCAAAGACTTATGTCTCTCACTAATGATGATATAGTTTGGAGATTATTGATTATTATGGTGAATTATCTAATGTGCCTCTCATTGGTACACAAGGAGGAATCAACTACAACCCTACTTTGACTCGTCGTCAAATTGGGTTCCCCTTGAGAGACAAACCTAATAACACTTTGTTAGAAGGTCTTTTCTATCAAGAGGGTAAAGATCCCCAACATTTGAAGCAGAAGATTGTGCATGCTTGGCATAATGTACATAGGAAAGGAAGATCCGAGCTTGGTCCGTGCAAGTGTGTAGCTTTGGAGGCTTACACTCTTTGGGTGAAGAAGAGAGCTTTGGAATTAAAGATGCCTTATGCTTGTGAGAGACCTATGTATATGGTTGCGGTTGAGCCATTAACTATCCCTAACTAAGATGTAGAGGAGTTGCAAGACGCACTCACCAAGATGAAATAAGAGAAGGATATGTGGGAAGAGCGTTTCCATGCTTTGAGCAAAGAGCATGAGGAGTTGCAGCTTGAGTCTAAGGACAAAGATGCACTTATTGAGCTACTTAAAGACCGAGTGACAAAGAGACAGAGAGAGCCGGAGGTTTCATCTTCCTCTAGCATGCCTCATCCTTCCATTGCTTGGAAGAATATTGTTGATTGGCTTGTCCTCGAGAAGACTCAGATGAAGGCTTCTTTTGAGACCGAGATCCGACGCATTCGAAGGAAGTACGCGCCTACAGCCAGATCTTCTGACACTGTTGTTAGTGTAGCGGGGTATTCGTTACCATTAGAGATATTGACTAAATCCAAGGTAAATCATACAAGTCGAGTCGCCACCGCACTTCTATTTATCCAAAGGAATGGTTAGAAAGCGAACAAAAACCAAAAAGTTTTATCGAATCAAAAACTAGTAAAAATGTCAGAGATCTGGGAAAGGGGTTTGGTTATGCAATGGGAAGGTATTAGGCACCCAAAGCATCCTAGGTACTCCTAGGGAGCCCTTTTCACATTTGTTGCAAAGGTTGTTGTTTTTTTTTTGAAAATTTATTTGTGCAAACATGATTGAAGGGATGAGAAAAGCGTGTATGTTTATCTAATGTACTACTTACTAAAAGAAGGGTCAAAAGAAAATGACTAGCACGGACATCGCATCCACTGCATACGTATCTCACCTGAATCTGAGAATCAGAGTCTTCGTAGCTCGGCTACCTATGGGTTAAAGAGGAGTGTGCTCGCTAAGACATCGCGTCTTATGCCTACGTATCTCATCTGGGATGAAAATCAGAGCAAAACGTAGTTCGACTAACTACGGGTTAAGTTTTGGGATGAACGACGTTACTACGCAATCTACCGAATGCTCAACCTTTGGAGACTTACTCACCTGTAGTAGAAGGAGATAACGTGTTCTTAGGAGAAGAAAAATCAATGAGTTTGGGGTGTTAGGGATGCTTATGCAAAAAGGCAGTCCTAGATGAAGGAATCGCGCTACCTTAAATGACATGCCACGAGAGGCTATACGAAACCTAAGAAATCGGTAACATGCGGGAAAAGTAAAGGGATCGAGAGATCTACCGTACGGATAAAGATCCGAAGTTACAACAATTAAAGAGATAAGAAACCCAGAGATCTCTCAAGCTAGCACCATCAAATAAAGTGAGTCAGTACAGGTAATCGGAATAAACCTCCAGGTGGTATGCCACAAATAAAGTGGAACACCAGGCAAGCCATCTCTGCAAGAGTCATATGAGCCCTCACAAAACAAAACTCAACAAACAGGTTAGAGAAACAAGATAGGGTAATCAAGAGTTGCCCCCAAATAAAAATGTAACCACATGAATCATGCCACTAAAATTCACAAAAAGCAACCAAGGGTAGGAGGCCGAAACCTATTGTCAAACACATGCATCAAAAGGGTATCAAATTCACCCATAATACCTCATACATTCAGAGCATTCAAATTAAAAGCATAAAGTAATGGGAATAAGGAAAACCTGACTGGAGAGGTTGAATGAAATTGAATTGCCCGGTTGGGTTTGCAAAGCAATCTGAGGGTTTATATGAGATGGAATTGGTTCTTTGCAGATGACTTCCCTTCAGTCTTTGGAGGTTGCTCTGAACTCTGTTAGCTCTTTTCTCACTATCTCTTTTCCTGCCAGGGTAATAGGAATAAAATGCCTTTTGTTTCACTGAAACTCTGAATTTATAACCTGATTTTTGTGGACCTGTGGGCTCAAATGAGAGAGGCCCAAGTCTAAAAAAATTTCTCTTATATTTTATTTATTTATTTATTCGTTTTTTTTTCGTTTTTTTAAACACGTGGGCTTCGCCTAGCGAGCATGACAGTTCAAGAAATTCCTCTAAGCGTAGGTGATTCTGGTGGCTTTTCTTGGGACTCGCTAAGTGACACATTCTGCTCACCTAGCGAGCATGACGGCTCATGAACAAACTTTTGCTCCTTCAAGATTAACGTTTTGACTGACGAATAGACCCCATTTGAACCTGTTGGAAGTATCTCAGGCCATTCCCTTGTGTTAACTGATCATCTAAATAGAACCTACAAAGTGTCTTGGATGATACTCAAGCTTCAAACAAAATATGTTAGTGACACATTTTTGTGCTTTTGGTTAGTAAACAAAAGTAAGAGAAACAATGATGTATAATTCAAGCATGCTTGGTGATCTCAAACCAATCACAAGGAGTCCCACCCAAAGGCAAAGGGAACCAAGATGCTAAAGATCCTTGAGGCAATGCAAATGCAATGTTATGATGCCATGAGGGATCTTAGGGTCAAAATTGGGGTCTTACAGTTAGGGATCCTTAGGATGACTAGTCTCCTTTTCTCTTGTATTTTTCATTTGGGATTTTGAAATTGTACTCAGTGTAATCCTTCCAATTATACAAACAAAAGATATTTTATGGTCATATCAAGTTGTTGCAATTATTTTTAAATATATATATATATATATATATATATATATATATATATATATATATATATATATATATATATATATATATATATATAAATTTGCAAATAATATAGTAAGTTCCTTGAAAATAAAAACAATCAAGCATTGCATTTCATGCATCAATTGGTCTCTATCAGGCACCATATCCATGTTGTACATATACTGCTTGATAAAGGCTTCTCCCAAGTCATTGAAAGTACGAATGTTTGCACTGTCCAGACCCATATACCACCTTAAAGCAGCTTCAGTTAAACTGACTTGGAAATAGTGAATCAGCAACTGATCATTATCAGTATGAGTAGACATTTTTCTAGCATACATCACAAGATGGCTTAGTGGGTAAGTATTCCCTATGTACTTTTCAAAGTATGGGACCTTGAATTTCACTGGGGTCTTAACATTAGGGACCAAGCAGAGTTCAGAAGCACTCTTCCCAAACAAGTCTTTCCCTCTCAGAGTCTTTAACTCTTTACGCAGTTCGAGGAATTGATCTTTCATCTCATCCATCTTCTCATATACATATGGGCCCTCAGACAACTCAAAATGGTAGATAATGTCCTCAACACGAGGCAGAGTGTGAACAACTGGAGGTGGCACTGACATGACCGAGCTAGATGCCGACAGAGAAACAAATGTGGGTGCATAGCCTTCTGGCATAAAATTTGATGGAATTCCCCAAGGGAACCCAGCAAGCATAGAAGGAATATGGATTGACTGGTAGCAGCAACAGGAACAGTTGAGGTAGCAACCTCATAAATGACAGTCCTCTGGGGAGGAGTTGCAGGAGTTGGCGAGGACTGATTATGTGCAGCATTGACATATTCCATCAACGCCGTTAATCTGGCAATCTCATCCTTCAGCTCTCGGTTCTCTTGCTCTAGATGATCCATGATCTTTGGTTGATTAGCACAGGTGTTATAACGGTGGGTCAGCTTAGCTGATGCACAGAAGAAGAACTGATAAGACATCTGGCGATAGAAACATGTTGTGTAAATGATGTATGAAATGCAATGTTTTTTATTGTTTTTAATTTCAAGGAACATATGAAGTCCTATTTGCAAATATAAACTTAGATAATAATAATAATAACAATTTGATTGACCATATAATCTCCTTTTATTCATAAAATTTTGGAAGGACTACACTGAGTACAATTTCAAAAACCAAAATACAAATACAAGATAAAAGGGAACTATCATCCTAAGGATCCCTAGAAACCGCATCAGATGATCTGGCTATGGGTGTATACTTCCTTCGGATGCATCGAATCTCAGACTCAAAGGATATCTTCTTCTGAGCCTTCTCAAGAACTAGCTGATCAATAATCTTCTTCCAAGCACCGGAAGGCTGAGGCATACTAGAGGAAAGTAGCCCCTCTAACTCTCTCTATCTCTTCATTGCTCGGTCTTCAAGAATCTCAATAAGTGCATCCTTGTCTTTCAACTCAAGCTGCAAGTCTTCATGCTTTTGGCTCAAAGTATGGAACCGCTATTCCCACATGTCTTTCTCTTGCTTCATCTTGGTGAGAGCGTCTTCCAACTCCTCTACATATTGGTTTGGGAGAGTTGATGGCCCAGCCATAACCACTGACATATGTCTTTCACAGGCGTACGACATCTTCATCTCTAAAGCTCTCCTTTTCACCCAAATAGTGTAAACTTCCAAAGCTACACAATTGCACGGACCAAGCTCGGATCTTCCTTTGCTATGCACATTATGCAAAGTATGTATCATCCTCTGCTTCAAATGTTGGGGATATTTACCCTCTTATTAGAATAAACCTTCTAACTAAATGTTATTAGATTTATCTCTCAAGGGGAACCCAAGTTGACGATGGGCCAAAGCAGGGTTGTAGTTGATTCCTCCTTGTGTACCAATGAGAGGCACATTAGAGAATTCACCACAAATGTCAATAATATCCAAGCTACTCAATGCAGAATCATAGTTAATAATATCATCATTAGTGAGAGACATAAGTCTCTGGGACCACCGTAGACATTGCTTGTTATCCAAAAAAGCAGGTATCTGAGGCAAGTGTGAAATAAACCACGTGTATAAAAGAGGAACACAACACACAATAGTCCTACCATCTTTAGAATTCCTCAAATGCAAAGATAAATACATATCACCCAATAGAGTAGGAACAAGATTCCCAATCAAGAAGATTCTAATGGCATTAACATCAACAAAACCGTCAATGTTAGGGAACAAGGCTAAACCATAAATGAGCAATACAAAGATGGCTTCAAAAGCATCCATGCTACCGGCTTGAGCAAAAACAGTAGCTCTTCCAATGAGGAACTCAGAAGTCAACCCAAGAATACCTCCTTTCTTCACCAAATGAGCATCAATCTCAAATTTCTTCAGATGAAGAGCTTCAGCTATGATATGAGATATGGGAATCTTCTCCAATCCACTAAAAGGTACCTTGTCAGGTACGGGTATACCCAAGAGATGGGCATACTCTTCCAATGTAGGGACAAGCTGATAATCAGGAAAAGTGAAGCACCGGTAGAGAGGATCATAGAGTTGAACCAAAACACTGAAAAGTCCTTCAACCACATTAGCAGATAATACATACATGAGCTTCCCATGACGTTGCTTAAAGTCCAAGGGATCTAATACAAAAGATGACAACTTCCTTAGCTCTTTCAAATAAGGACATCTGAAACTGTACTTCTTAGTGTTCCTTCATCCACAATCCATGGTCTGAAAATATTTGCAAACAAGACCTCAGTTTCCTTGAAGTTTATTTTCTTGTGATGAATGTTATGATGCGTATGAGTGCATGAATGCACCAATCACAACAAGGGATCACACACAAGGCAAACACAAACAAAAGTTAAGGGATGGGTCAAGTCATCATCAAGATCAATGATCCATTTTGGTGGATTATGGTTTTCACCTTACCAACACCCAAGTTTCATTGATATTGATAAGACTTGATTGAATCAACTAAGAATCAAGGGGTTTGTTGTGAGTCACGAGCATGAAGTTAGGTTAAGAACCATCCCAAAGGAGTGTAATAAGGATAAAAACTTGTAGATCATGTTCTAAGATATTCCCAGAGTCTTAATCCCATCTATTAGATATTATAGGTTAGGATGACTAACTCATCAACTCATAATATTCTCAAGAGAAACTCGTCTGGCTGTAGTATCGTGTAACGACTGTGATCAAGTCTACACCTGAACAGTCTCCGCACTACGTCCTAAATAGGCCAAGTTGGGTTAAATGTTCTACGGTCCTCAGCTTCTCGGACCCCAAATCATAGAAAGTGATGCTTATCGACAAATAACATGTGTGACATCAATAACTCCAAAAGGGTCTCCAACTTGTTAAGGACTAGTCCATACAAGTTAAATATGACTATACCATCCTCCTATCTTAATTGCACTCAAGTTCAGGTTAGAACTTATCTCACCACTCAGAGATCACCAAACACAACAAACAAATTATATCACACAATCAATATATAAACATCAAATATACACATAAAAAAGTAGGCTAAACCCACTGAGGACTCCTCACTAGCAGAGTCGCCACTTAATTTATGTAGCGGTAAATTCATGACCATCAAGCTATGGGTAAACTTAATGTCAATAAAACCAGAGTCGCCACTGTGATTTTATTATTTCCAAAGGAAAAGAGAAATGTACGAACAAAACCCCAAGATAATAAATTTTCAAATCAAAACTAATAAAATTCCAGAGATTACAGGTAAGGGGGTTGGTTACACAGAGGGAAGGTGTTAGCACCCAAAGTGTCTTGGGTACTCCTATGGAGCCCTTTTTTATGTGTGCATGTGTATTTTGGTATAAATGATGTTTGAGAAGAAATAGAGTGTGGGGATGATAAAAGAATTCATTGATTATATTTTTGTGTTTGACAAGACCTTCGGACTTGTGCCTACGTACCAACATAAAAATGAGGGATCAAAACCTCGTAGTTCGTAGTAGAAATTTCAAAGTTGGTTAATTGCTTTTAACAAAAGTTTAAATGAAAAGGCACAAAGGGCCAAAAATTCGAATGGGGTTGTTAGTTCCTTTTGTCTTTTTGAAATTTAAGTCGATATGGTTAAGTTCATTTACAAATTTGATTAAGAAAAGATTTAAAAATTCAATGGCATAAGGCCAAAGTTTCTAATAATTTAAAAAAAGTATAAGTTTAAAATCACAAGCAAAGAATGTTTTTGAAAAGGGGGAAAGATTTTGAAATTTAAGAAGTAGGAGGAGATGAAGAGGCTATCCTAAGCACACATTTAAAAGTTAAGAGTTGAAAAGATCTGACCAATGGGATACAATCCAACATACAATAATGTCATATAGAAACCCATTTTCCTTTGGACTTTTATCAAGCAATAATCAATAAGAAATGAGCAATATCTAGACATCATGAAGATTGAGGCATCAAATGGAGATAGCAACATCCAAGCAAGCAATTCGAAAAGCTAGTAGTCTTCATTGTCTTCCCATGTATTAGATGAAATATTCCTTGATCAACTCAAAGCAAAGCATCAGACATAAGATTAAAATAACAATTAAGCACAAAGACAGAGTAGTAGATGAACCCAAGAAATTCCTAAGGCTTCTATCAGATGAAGGCTCAGTCTCAAAGTGTTGGCATTGGCCAAGTCCTTTTTGCACAGGGAATGTTGCCTAACCCTAAGTCCAAAGGTTTAGATCAAGTTAATAGTCCACCAAATGTTTTTAGGGTTTTTCTTGTTATTAGGTATTTTAAGGTCCTAATACCACAAACAAAGTCAAAACACACAAACAATATATATAATCACAAGATATGGCTAAAATGAGCAAAGTGAAAAGGACATAAACATAAACAAGTTATATGAAATGTAAATGGAAATGAATGATAAAGGACTGAAATTTAAATTGCATAATAGTAAATGACTTGAAAGTAAAGCAATATTAATAAGAGTTAGTCAAATGTTAGTCAAGTGTTACTGGTGATTTTTAATTGATTAAGTCATTCTTTGGAGAACACTCAACCATTCATTGACAAGTATGAATCTTTAAACCAAGACATCTTCCATGAGAAGGGCTCCCACTTGGATAATTCAACAAGTATGCCACTAGCTCTCAGGAAAGGAAAAAAGGTCAAGTCTCCACACAATTCCATGAAAAATAGGAGCCTTACAATCTCACTTACTAGAATGCTATACATTAAGGGTCAAATTTAGCTCTATGTTAAGCAATCGTAATTGGAATTATGTAGAAGTCACAACTATCTGAGGTCGTGCAATAAAAATTTAGGTGTTAATGCATGTTAGAGATTTGGTATGAAGAACCAAACTCCTAAAACATACCACACACTAAAAGAAAAAGATCAAGAGGGAGGGACCTATCTCAGTCATACTTGTATTGATTCATCTGACACGAGGTCATTGATGAATCAATTAGCCTTTAGACATTAGAGATTTCATTGGTCAAATAAGGCAATGGAGAAGAATATGGATGAAGATGAAGATGGAAGGGAAGATAGAAACACAAATTGATCATGGGAGGAATTTCATCAAATCAAAACCATTCATTCATTTTGGGAGATGAAATGTACATTTCACCAATCCCCTAAATCCAATGGTTTTGATCCAACAAAAGTCAAATCAACCTTGACCAAGGCCCAAACAGAAAGTCAAACATTAAAAGACCATAAAAATGGCTCAACAATATTTTTAAACATTTAATCAATAAAAAATCAATTTAAAAATGAATTAAAATACATTTTAAATTAGTCAAAACCTAAAATCCCTTCAAAACACCAAATAAATGGCCAAGGGTTTTATCCGAGGTCAAACAAGGTCAAAGGACCTTGGACAAAATATTTCACCACTTTTGAAAAGTCAAAAGTATTTTTAAATAAATAAAAAATATGCACACAAACATTTAATTCATGAAAAATATCAAAATTAATCCAAAAAACAATTTTAATTCAGAATATCAAAGAGAAAAATATTTAAAGATTTTTGGTGAAAGTCCCATATTTTTTGGATTCAAAATGAAATTTTTATGAATTAAATAAAATAGAACTAATTAAAAGAAAAGCAGAAATTAAAATAAAAAGCAAAAAACAAGGCTCGTCATATCTCCCTCATTAATTGAGGTGGCAGATCTGATGGTCACGCGTGTGTTTTCTATGTTAGACTTCAATTAATGCATCACACGCGTGGTAATCAGAACCAATGGATGAGATTAAAACATTTAAACATGATTAAAGGGATGGGAGGGTGCCAACCCACCAGCGGGGCTAGGGCTCCGGTCTTCTTCTCCGGTGGACCTAACCGGACTGGTCCACCATCAACCTTCACTAAAATGAAAGACAAGGACATGGTTTTAAAGAAAAAATGCTCAGGAACTCGAATCTGGCCTCGATTTTCACCAATTCCAAGTATATTAAAAGATACAGGGATTTGAATTTTGAGGATCATGAACTGAGTTGCTTCGATTTGACCTCAAAGCAACTCAATCTTGTTGCCTACATTGGTAGGACTTCAGCCAACCAACAATCAAAGAGAATGATAAAGAATTAAGAGAGAATCGAACATAGAAAGTTTCTGAAAAATCACCTTCGAGGAGATTGAATCTTGCTTGATCTTGCTTCCAATTGGCCTTGGCTTGACTTCAGAAGCTTGTAGGAAGTGAATTATATCAATGAATGGCTTGGATTATTGGAGTTTCAACCTCAAAACAAAAGTGAAATTGAAACTCGATTTTCAATTGAAAATCTTCAAGTTTATCCTCTAATGGTGAAGGGAAGGTTGTAGGATCAAATCTTGGGCAAGATGTCTTTAATTTTGAGCATGAGGCAATGTATTTATAGGCTAGGTAATTGATTTCCACACACTTCCATTCAAATACCAAACATAGAAATTCTCACTTGCATGGATGCATGGCCATGTGATAGGCCCATGAAGTGATGTCAAAAGGTCCAAAGTTGATCATGAGTGATGTTGAAAGTGTGACATGAAGCCATGCATTTGGAATTGAAAAGTGGTAATGAGATTTATCCAAATGGAACCTTGAAGAAAATCCATGGGAAAGTTATTCAATCCTTGTCTAAATTAAGTGATTTTGGACTTTTTGAAAAGGTGTGATCAAGGGGAACAACTTTCATGTTGAACACTTTTCCATTTGAAGCTTTGATGACGCTGAATTTTAAGGTGGAAGTTGGGAAAATCAAACATAATTGAAATTTTTCTAAGTACCAAGTCAAATGTTCACTTATTCCATCTTGAATAACTTTTGCTATGAGCTTAAAATAGAAATAATTCCTTCGTCCAAGTTGTATCTCTTTAAAACCTCTTCAATATGGTCACAAATTTGACCTCATTTGGATTTGGCATGAAGGAGTTATGCATTTTATAAGTTGAAGAAAATCTCTTGTTCAATGGTAATGACCCAAAATGACATATAATGTCTCCTCTTAGAACATGCCCTTGCAAGTTGAATTTGAAGTTTCTCAAAGAATAAAAGTTGGAGAATATATCTTTAATTTGAATGTACCTATAATGTCTCCTCTTTGGACATGCCCTTGTCTGAACCCTAGTTAGGAGGTCAAACTCCAAGGACCATAACTTGCTCAATTTTTATGAGATGAAGGACATTCAAATTCAACTTTTATTCTTTGATAAACTTCAAATTCAACTTGCTAGGGAATGTGTCAAGATGAAACATTATAGGCCATTTTGGGCCATTACCATTGAACAAGCAATTTTCCTCAACTTATAAAATGCATAATTCCTTCATGCCAAATCCAAATGAGGTTATATATATGACCAAATTAAAGAGGATTTAAAGGGATACAACTTTGATGAAGGAATTGTTTCCATATGAAGCGCATAACAAAAGTTATTCAAGGTGGAAATAGTGGACATTTGACTTGGTACTTAGAAAATTTTCAATTATGTTTAATTTCTCAAATTTCCACCTCAAAATTCATCACGATCCAAGTTTCAAATGGAAAAGTGTTCAACATAAAAGTTATTCCCCTTGATCTCACATTTCCAAAAAGTTAAAAATCACCTCATTTGGACAAAGTCTGAATGACTTGCGCATGGTTACTCTTCATGGTTCCATTTGGATAAATCTCATGATCACTTCTCAAATACAAATGCATGGCCTTATGTTAGACTTTCAGCATTACTCATGATCATTTTTAGACCTGATTACATCATCTCATGAGCCTACCACACGCCCATGAAAGCATGCACTTCAATTTATATTTTTGGCCAAAACATAAAAGGTGTGAAAAGCAATGAACATGGCTATAAATACATGCCCTTAGTGATCATATTTGGGGATTCACTTGCCCAAGATTTGTCCGTATTGTCTCCCAAACCCCAATGAAAGGATAATCTTGAAGATTTCTTGAGAAATCGAGTTTCAATTCTCATTATGTTTTGGAATTGAAACTCCAAGATTCCAAGCTTTTTAGTCATCAATATCATCTTCTGCAAGCTTCTAGACTCAAGCCAAGTCAAATGAGAAGCAAGATCAAGCTAATTTGAAGCTCCTCGAAGATGGATTTCAGAAACTTTTCATCCATTTTGATTGACTGTTGGTTTGATGAAGTTCTACCAATATAGGCAACAAGATTCAGTTGCTCTGAGGTTAAATCGAAGCAACTCAGATCATGATCCTCAAAATTTAAATCCCTATACCTTTCAGTATACTTGAAATTGGAGAGAATTAAGGCCAGATACTAGCTCCTAAGCAATTTTTCTTTAAAATCATGTCCTTGTTTTTCATTTTGGTGATGATTGGTGGTCATCTAGTCAGGTGAGGCTCACCGGAGAAGATGACCGGAGCCCTAGCTCCGATGGTGTGTTGGCGTGTTCCCAACCCTTTGATCCATTCAAAATGTTTTAATCTTGGCCCTTGGTTCTGATTACCATTGGTGTGACGCGTTTGACTTGGTCTATCATGGAAAGCGCGCGCGTGATCATCAGATCTGCCACCTCAATTAATGAGGGAGATCTGATGGCCCTTGTTATTTTGAATTTTATTATATTTTCTGATTTTTTATTTAATCCCTTTAATTTGTTTAATTCATATTAATTTCATTTTTAATCCAAAAAATATGGGACTTTCACAAAAAATCTTTAAATATTTTCCTCTTCCATATTTTGAATTAAAATTATTTTTTGGATTAATTTTGTTATTTTTCATGAATTAAATTTTTTTCTACATATTTTTAATTGTTTAAAAATACTTATGACTTTTAAAAAATAGTGAATTTTTTTGTCTAAGGTCTTTTGACCTTGTTTGACCTAGGATAAATCCCTTAGCAATTTGTTTGGTGTTTTGAAGGGATTTTAGGTTTTGACCAAATTAAAATGTATTTTAATTCATTTTTAATGTTTTTTTAACTAATTAAATGTTTAAAAATGTTGTTGAACCATTTTTATGATCTTGTGATGTTTGACTTTCTGTTTGGGTCTTGGTCAAGGTTTATTTGACTTTTGTTGGATCAAAACCATTAGATTTAGGGGATTGATGAAATATACATTTCATCTCCCAAATGAATGGATGGTTTTAATTTGATGAAATTTCCCCCATGATCAATTTGTGTTTCTATCTTCCCCTCCCTCTTCATCTTCATCCCTATTCTTCCCCATTCCCCATTTGACCAATGAAATATCTAATGTCTAAAGGCTAATTGGTTCATCAATGACCTTGTATCAGATTAATCAATACAAGTGTGACTGAGATAGGTCATTCTCATTTTCTTTTAGTGTGTGGTATGTTTTAGGAGTTTGGTTATTTGTACCAAATCTCTAACATGCATTAACACCTATATTTTTATTTCCCGATCTCAGATAGTTGTGACTTCTACATAAGTCCAATTACGATTGCTTCACATAGAGCTAAATTTGACCCTCAAGGCATAGCATTCTAGTAAGTGAGATTGTAAGTCTCCCATTTTTCATGGCATTGTATGGAAACTTGACCTTTTTTCCTTTCATGGGAGCTAATGGCATACTTGTTTAATTATCCAAGTTAGATCCCTTCTCATGGAAGATGTCTTGGTTTAAGGATCCATACTTGTGAATGAATGGTTGAGTGTTCTCCAAAGAATGACTTAATCAATTAAAACTCAAAACTAACACTTGACTAACCATTGACTAACTCTTACTCATTATGCTTTTACTTTCAAGTCATTTATGTTATGCAATTTAAATTTCAGTAATTTATCATTCACTGCCATTTTACATTTCATGCAACTTGTTTATATTGAAGTTCTTTTTTTACTTTGCTCACTTGAGCCATATCTTGTGATTGTATATATTGTTTGTTTTTTTTTGTTTTTTTTGTGGTCTTAGGACCTTAAAACATTTAATGACAACAAAAACCCTAAAAAACATTTGGTGAACTGTTGAACTTGATCTGAACTTCTGGACTTAGAATTAGGCAACATTCCATGTGCTAAAAGAACTTGGCCAATGCCAACATTTTGAGACTAGGCTATCTTGAATTAAGCCTTCATGTGATGCAAGACATTGAGGATCTCTTTGATGCATCTGTTACTCTGTCTCAATGCTTAACTATTACTGTGTTATTATTGTCTATGTCTTATGTTTTGTTCTAAGTTGATCAAGAAATATTTCATCTGATACATTGGAAGACACTAAAGACTGTTAGCTATTGGAATACCTTCTTGGATGTGGCTATCTTTATTTGATGCCTTGAACTTCATGATGTCTGGATATTGCTCATTGCTTATTGATTATTGCTTTATTAAAGTCCAAAGCAAAATGGGTTTCTATATAACATTCTTGTTTGTTGGATTGCATCCCATTGGTCAGATCTTTTCAACTCTTAACTTTTAATTTGTACTTAGGATAACCTCTTTATCTCCTCCCACTTCTTCAATTTCAAAACTTCTCCCTCTTTTCAAACACCTTCTTTTCTTGTGATTTCAAACTTAGACATGTTTTAATGGTTAGAAACTCTGGCCTTATGCAATTGAATTTTCAAATTCTTTCTTAAATCAAACTTGTAAATAAACTTAACCATATTGACTTAAATTTCAAAAGACAAAAAGAACTAATAACTCCATTCAAATTTTTGGCCATTTGTGATGATACGTCTCGTGACTGTATATAAAATATAGTCTATCAGGTACTTGAATGCAAGTGCATAGTCCAGTCGTTTTAGTTTTAAAAGATATCGAACCCACAGGGACCGATGGTCAAACTAATACTATCGATGTTACTATGTTTAACTAAGGAAATGATTTTTTAGAAGTTTGGTTGAATGAAAATTAAATCTAAGGGAAGTTAAGTTTTAAGAAAATATTAATAGGGGGATATCAGTATGCAACACATTAATCGTCAGGGATTCGATAAGTCACCGGTGTATATTTTAAGTACCAAATATCTTTTAGTAGAAAATACTTATTTAAAAGGCTTTATCTCACACTCTCGTGATTCTTGACTCGGACTATACTTTTAAGTCAGAATGTACGTTCTCGCTGTCCCATTTGAAGTTAAAAATACTTTTTGAAAATAAATAAGTTCTAATTGCTTTTAAAGTGCTCTCGCTGTTTTTAAAATTAATGCCTAGTCTTTACTATCCAGTTCGACCGTCAAGCTCTCGTGATTGTCGGTTCTCACCTTAGTTAATTTCCCACACTCGTGGAAAAATCGTATTAAATAGTTTCTCACTCTTGTGACAAAGTTAATTAAATTTAAATTAAAAACAACAGACAGAAAGATTGTTTGAGAAAATAAGTTTTACACCAATTATTATTAAATCCCGTCTAATTAAATTGTTTACATACCAATTGTAGCACCTCAAATTTGCCCCTCCCATTTTGTACATACATTTTCATTTTAGGTCACTAACATTAACATTGTCCACTGCATAGCATTGCATTGTCCTTTGCCCAAGTGCAAGTCATCAGTCAAGACTGGTCAGGAGATTCAGTCAAGCAAGCAAGCAAGTGCATTTCCTATTGAGGCAAAGCCTTAGGGTTGGTTCATTGATTTCATATGACCTAAGGATCATTTTGAAGTGGTTTGGCCAGAGGTTGGATGTTCAGAAGTCATCAGTCATTGATCAATTTCATCTGAAACCCTAGAAAGTCAACTGTGGTCAACTGTGCCTGAAATCATGGATTTGGAGGTGGGAGAGGGTTAGAGATACTTCATTCATGTCCAAACAAGTTTCATATGACATTGCAAAGATCAACATTGAAGAATTTGAGGTCAGATGAAAAGTTTCCAAAAATAGTAAGTGACCTGTAATTTCAAATTGCCAAAAATCGAAAGGTCTTCTCCTCAAATTTACATCATCATAAATGCTTCAAATGAAATTTTGCCCAACATGAAAGTTGAAGATCGTGCTCTCACCTTTCCAAAAAGTCCAAGAACATCCATTTCTCATTTGTGGTTGGCAAGTTATGATCAAATCATTGTCAAGATATTTTGAACTTCAAACTTGGATAACTTTCACACCAATTGGCCAAATCATGTGGGGTTTTTTGCTACAATCTCCTTTTAACATGCTCTATCATAACCATTCATCACATTTCATCAAAAATCATTACAAAAATATGGCATTTTTCACTTAATTTGAATTTGAATTTGGAGGGAAAAAGTCCATTTTGTAAAATATGCATTTTTCACACTTCCAAGCAGGGCATTTGGTGTCTACATGATATTTTGAGGAGAATTGAGCCCAGAAACGTGCACTGTAGCAATCACTCCATGCACATAGGGTGTTTGGACCAATCTAGCATAAACACTTCATTTCATTAATCCTTGCATTTTTGGCTAAGTGAGATTAGGAAGATCATTAGGGCATGGTATATAAGGCTAATTCTAACTGAATTCATGATTAACATTCATTCATCTCAGATCTAGATCAAAAATTGCAAATTCTCTCAACTTTTTCTCTTCATTTTTTCTGCAAATTTTTCATAGAACCTTGCCTAGTTCTTCATTGTTCCATCATCCACAAGCAATATTGAAGGTTTTGGAATCAAGCATTCAAGGTTTTCATGCAGAATCAAGAACTGTTCAAGTGAGCATCATCAATGGCAGTTGGAAATTAGAGCATCATCAAGCATAATTGAGCTTCGGATCTCCACTCGTTCATCAACATAAGCATCAAGGAAGTTCTGTTTCAACACTACAAGGCAAAAAAACTCCAAATCCAGTTCTGCCATCTTTGAAAGGTTGGAATTTGAACCTTATAATTGTTGAAATTAGGATATGCTTCTTGTAGATCTTTGATTGTAGAACATGCTGAGCTTTGATTCGTTGATTTTCATTGAGAATTGAGCGAGATATTGTGAATCTAAGTTTGAGATATGAATCTTATTTTGATCGATCCTTCCATATTAGTTAGAGTTAAGCTTAATGGATTATGGATTAGTGATGAGCATTGAAAGACGTATCGAATGGTATGCTGCTTGTTAATTTCTGTGAAAAAATGTTCATATGCTGGAAATTGGACGAAGAATGTATGAATGAGCGATGAACCCTAACATTTCATTTTCCAGAATTGCTTTGATCTGCCTGGCCGTGTGTTTGCATGTTTTTAGTGTTTCTGGACCATGCAACCAATAGCAGCGCGCCACCTCCTTTAATGAAACGGTGAGTTTCATTAGGCGCGCGCTTTAGTTTGAAATGCCAGCCGGTTTAACCATAGTACACTCCCGTTGGGTGGTTCTTAACCGAGACTCCATGCCCGTGACTTACAACAAACCCGTGATTCGCGGTCGATCCGTTCTCGTATATCCTCAAAATTAATGAAACTTGGGTGTTGATAAGGTGTAAACCATAATCCACCAAAATGGATGATTGATATTGACGATGACTTGAGCTATCCCGTGACCTTTGTGTGGTGTGACTTGCTTGATCCTTGAGTGTGTTTGTTACATCCATGCATTCATGCATTCATGCATTCATTCGCATTCATGTCATCAACAATAAGATTTTACAAGGAATTTAAAAGGTTTATTTGCAAATTTTCAGACATGGATAAGCAAAGAAGGAATACGAAGAAGTACAGTTTCAGACAACCCGACTTGAGAGAGTTAAGGCGTCTGACATCTTATGTATTAGAGCCCTTGGAGTTCAAAGCTCGCCTTGGGAAGCTTCTAGCTATTCTCTCTACCAAGGTGGATGAGGGTCTGATGAGTGTGTTGGTGCAGTTCTATGATCCTCTGTATCGGTGCTTCACTTTTCCGGATTTCCAGCTTTTGCCTACTTTGGAGGAGTATGCTTATCATGTGGGTATACCTATTCTTGACCGATTGTCGTTCAGTGGTTTGGAGAGGATTCCGTCTTCTCAAGAGATTGTTGACATGCTTCACGTGGAGGTATCCGACATTGTTGCCAATATGACTACCAAGGGTGGAATTCAAGGTCTCCCGTCTGATTTCCTGATTGCCAAAGCTACCTTGTTTGGGAAGGCCATGAGTAAGGAAGATTTTGAAGCCATATTTGTACTCCTCATTTATGGGCTAGTCTTATTTCCCAACATCGACAACTTCGTGTATGTGAACGCTATTAGGATTTTCTCTTCGCTTAATCCTGTTCTGACTCTGTTGGGTGACACTTATTTCTCTTTGCATATGAGGAATGCAAAGGGTGGTGGTTCCATTGTATGTTGTCTGCCTCTGTTGTACAAGTGGTTTATTTCGCACTTGCCTCAGACGCTTGCCTTTAAGGAGAACAAGGGATGTCTACGGTGGTCCACGAGACTTATTTCTCTCACTAATGCTGATATATCTTGGTATAATCGTGTTTATGATGGCGTTAAGATTATTGATTCTTATGGTGAGTTCTCCAATGTACTTCTTCTTGGTACATGTGGTGGAATTAACTATAATCCTGCTTTGGCTTGCCGTCAGCTTGGGTTCCCCTTAAAGGATAAATCTAACAACATTTCATTGGAAGGCTTATCCTTTCAAGAGGGTAAATATCCCCAAAACCTAAAGGATAGGATGGTCTGCGCCTGGCGCAAGGTTCATAGGAAAGGGAGGAATGAGCTTGGTCCGAGGAATTGTGTTGCTTTTGAGCCTTACACCTCTTGGGTAAGGAAGAGAGCCCTCGAGTACCGCATGTCGTATGAGTATCCAAGACATACCCCTATGGTTATGGTTAAGCCTTCAACCCTCCTTAATCAAGGAGTAGAGGAGTTAAGAGACGAAGATTGTTCGCGTGCTTGGGTTCGTGAGCGTGAGGAGCTTCTTCAGCAGCTTAAGGATAAGGATGCAATGATCGAGTTTCTAGAGCATCAGGTTATTGATGAACCCGATGATGTGGTTACTTCTCTCCTACCTCACTCGTCTAGGTTTTGGAAGAAGAGATATGATCAGCTCGCCAAGGAGAAGGCCGACATGGAAGTCACTTATGAGAGAGAGGTGAAGAGGCTTCGTGCAACGTATCTTCCGATCTCGAAGGCTTTAGACGACTACTTCTGGGGTTCCATAGGATGTTTATTCTCCTTTTCTCTTTGTAGCACCTCAAATTTGCACCTATCATTGTACACACCATCTCATATTAGGTCATAGCATATCATGGTCCATTGCATAGCATTGCATTGTCCCCATTTGCCTCAAGAGCAAGCAAATCAAGAATTAGGTCAAACTGATCAGGAGATCAGTCAACCAATCAAGCAAGGGTGTTTCTCAAGGAGCAAAGGCCCTAGGGTTTGTCCAACAAGTTCACATGACTTGGAGGTCCATTTGAAGTGTTCAAGTCAAGGGTTGAAGGCTCAGAGGTCATCAGTTCATGTACAGACAGTCAAAAACCCTAGAAAGTCAAAGACAGTCAACAGTCAGTCAAAGCAGTGGATGGTGGCCATTCTTGTGGAATTTGGGCACCATGATCAATAATCAAGAGTCCATACAACTTGGGACATCATTTGAAGTCAAGGTCTCAAGGAATTAGGGTTTGGAATTCATCAGAAGTGCTTCAGTCATCCAAAACCCTAGATAAGTCAAAGTTGGTCAACTGTGGTTGATTCTTTGGTTTTGATGGATGGAAATGGTTTGAGAGAGCTTATTCATGTCCTAATAGGCCTCATGTGTCATGGCAATCAACATCATTGAAGAATTTGAAGCCAATCAGAAAATTTCCAAAAATAGAAACTGGACCTGTAATTTTAACTGCCAAAAATGGAAACTTCTTGATCCTCAACTTGCATCATGATACAAGCTTCAAATGAATTTTTGCCCAACATGAAAGTTGAAGATCTTGTTCTCCCATTTTCAAAAAGTCCAAGAACACCAAAATCCCATGAATGGTTTGCAAGATATGATCATTTCATTTTCACATTTTCATGAACTTCAAAAGGCCATATCTCATGATTCCTTTGGCCAAATTTGATGGGGTTTTTTCCTACAAACCACATTTTTCCTCCTCTTTCCAAAAATATAAACATCATTCACCAAAACCTTGCCAATCAAAATGGCATTTTTTGACTTGTTTCATTAAAATTCAAGTTTGACCAATATTTGACTTTTGTGAATTAAGTGTTTCTACTCATTTTGGCCATTTGGGACTTATTGGAATTGGTATTTGCAGCATGACTAAGGCCCAAATCGAGCAGCATTCCACCATATACCTCCCATGTGCACTAAGTTAGCAATTTTGCAAATCTCTCCATTTGAACTAATCAAGCTTACCACTCCTTAAACCAAAGTTAAACAGACCAATATAAGGCCTTTTTCTGTCACAAACCAACCCTAGCCATAGCCTTTGCACATCAGAAATTCTCATTCTCTCACTTTTGCATTTTTGCTCCTTTTGCATTTTCTGCCAAAATCTCCATAAACCTTCGAGCATACCTGTTTCTATCATCACCTGGACATCATTTTGAGCTCTCTACAAGCATCAAATCCTTGCTGGAACAACATTCCATGTTCTGTTTTCTTTATGCACCAACAATGGTAAATTAAGATTTGAAGAATTCTAAGCCTTGCTGAGCCAAATATCGCCCTAACTGATGTCACAAACCCCGACCGCCACCTCTATGATCTAAACGCTCCTGAAACCACCGAGCCTTCACAAACAAACCCACAAACAGATGAGTTTGAAGAAATGGAACAAGGTGATCATCCTCCTACACAACATTCAGCCCCGCTCGACCCTTCCGGTAATGCAACTGGCCCATCCTCCCAACGTCGTCGACGAAGAAGGCCTGCAACCAACGACGACATTATGGATGCTATCGATGGTATGCAGGCACAGAATGCAGAGATGATGCAGATGATGCGTCAAATGCACCAGCAACAGGATGCTCGGAATGCCATAACCGACCAGCGGTTTACTGAATTGTTCAGCAGGTTCGACAACTTAGACATACGTCAAAGATCACCAGGTCCTAGAACCAGAGGCGGAAGGCAGCCTTAGTTGTTATTTTCTTTGCATTTCCATTTTGTATTTCTTTCCCTTAAAACATTGAGGACAATGTTCAGTTTAAGTATGGGGGGGAAACAATATTCTTCCTATTACCATTTTTCAAGTATGTTATTTTCCCTTTCATTGTTATTTCCCTTTCTTATTATGAAAAAAAAAATTATTATAATATATATTTATTTTAAGTCAAGTCCCTAGTGTGAAAAATTCTTATTATCTATTCCCCTCAATTTTCTTGAGCCATAACAAAAATTTAACACACCCAATAAGTATAAAGGTCGCTTACTGTATAAAACTTGAGTGAAATCAAAACAAAATCATTACCATAACAACGCTCTGAGAACCTCAATATGTTAGATCAGGATAAGTACCTATTATACCGATTCCTTGAACTTTTAGTTCTATGGCAACCCCAAGTAGTTTATATAGAAGTCAGCACCATCTTAATAGCAAACTACGTGGAGAGCCGATGAATATAAGTGAATGATCCCCAAAGTAACCTAAGATATATAAATATATCAAGAAATGCACTAATTAAATTAGGTGATCCTTACCAGATCATTTAATCTAAAGGTTGCAGATCATGCAAAAAGCACAATACGAAAGATCCATTATGAGTTGGTTCAGTAGGAATCTGGTACTGAACTTGGTAGGGCGGACTACGGTCCGATCCCCCGCAATTTGCAATGGACTGAATAATGAAGTTATCCGACTTATGTACCAGAACTTCTAGCTAAAAGCGGATCATAATCACTAACCGGTTACTTCACTATGTGCGCGAAAAGATAAAGGGCTTAATGTGGTTTCGCTAGAATGAAAACGGGTAAAATAAGACCAAAGGAACCAGGATAGCTATCATAGGGTACTTGAACTGATTTGCATAAGGTAGGGTTATCTAAGTTGTATCGGTAGTTGTTGATGTCAAGATTAAACTCAAGTCCTCCCAAACAAAAACCCATTTGCAACCTAGTACGAATTGATGTGTGCTTTGACATTTCATCTGGCTAAAACTTTTAACAAGTTCTATACTGAATTTTGCTTGAGGACAAGCAAAGATTTAAGTATGGGGGAGTTTGATAACACGAAATTATATCACATTTTAAGACTTAATTCAATTAGATTATATTATCATTTACTTTAGTATATCTCATTTTATCAGATATTATGCAGTATTTCCTTGCTATTTATGTCAGGTATCCATTTTGAAGCAAAAGTGAAAAAGGGAAGAAAAGGAGGTGTAAAAAGTAATAAAAAGGAAACAAATAACAAAGACCAAGCCCAACCCAAAGAAAGTGCACGTTATGCCTGTGACGGGCGTCACAAGGAGTGTGACGAGCGTCACACTAAAAGCACTCCTGTGACGAGCGTCACACATGGTGTGACGAACGTCACACCAGTCCTCTATATTTTTGGCGCAAGGAACTCAACTGACCACGTTGAAAGCTATTTCCACGCACGCTTAACCCTCGGAACGAGACCACGCACACGGAAACCCTTGAAAAGCAGTTACACCAGCAGCTGTATAAATAGGAGTTAATTGGGAAGTTTCAAGGACCGGTTTTTTCCACGCTCATATTGCCGAAGCTCTGCCAATTTTCTTTTCACGCTTTTGCTTATTTTTCTTCTTTTCCAGCACTTAACATTGTTTATTTTATTTATTTCTTTTGCAAGCTTTACATTCTTTTTCCCTTGCAAATTTACCTTTCCCGTTTTAACTTCTAGATATTTTTCGCATAATAGTTTCTACACCGGAAACTATTGTGCAACTTTATACTGGATTTAACCTTACGTTATATTCCAGTTTTATTTCCTTGATTTAATTTACTGTTTAATTGAAGAATCCAAGAACAAATCCTACCGGCTTGTGGTGGAGTGTTCAAGACTATTGTATTACGCATTCAGGTTCTTTAATCATTATTTAATATTTTGTTTTATTATTTATCTATATTATCTGCCTGGAATGAGTCTGTTTATGCATGATATAAATTCTTATTTATTTAGCATGTCTGGCTAATTTGCCTAGGTATCGGTATGTAAAGTAAGCAGAATAAGGGATCAAGACTGAGTCGGTCTACTTAAACTTAAAATCAAAATCAATCTTTTTACGGTCTCAACTTACAGGTTTAATAACAAGATTTTTTACAAAAGTAAAAGACATAAAGAAGTTAAAATCAATAGAGCGAGAGTTTGAGATTTTAACTGGACAGTGTAAGTTAGGCATTAATTCTAAATCAGGGCGAGAGCAAGTTTTAGAGTTAATTAAATTCTGACCTTTTCCAAAAAGTATTTTTAAAGATTGAATGTGAGGACGAGAGTTAAGCATTTGGATTTAATTATATAACCTAAGTCAACAGAGCGAGAGTTTCAGATAAGGGTGTTTAAAACGGTCAGTATTTTCTTAAAAAGAGTTTCTGCAACTTTATTGCTTTCAAAATATGGTTTTTGACTTAATTATAAGTGACAGCAACATTAATATAAAATCATGGTTTATTCAACAGAGCGAGAGTTTGAGATAGAACCTTTAACCAATAAAGTTAACCGAAACGATTCATTTTAAAACCAAGAAACCGACAAAGACTTGATTCCCTAGTTTTGACGAACTACATACCGATATCCGTTTTATTAATATTTAATCTAGATATTAGTTTAGCTCTTAGTCTTTTCCCAAACAATCAAACATTTTCACCTTAGATTTACGTAGTAACCTTAGATAACGGTATATCGATTCATAAGTCCCTGTGGGATCGATATCTTTTAAAACTACGCGATAGAACTGTGCACTTGCAGTTTGTATCCCATTCTCGACTCACCCAGTTGAGCGATCAAGTTTTTGGCGCCGTTGCCGGGGACTTTTATTCAATCGATATCGTAACTCTTCCGTTACGCTGTAGAGACTAAGGTTTCTTTTCCTTCTATTTTCTTTCTTTCGTTGATTTGTATGCCACGCACTCGCTCTCAAGGCGAACCGCTCTATTTACGAATCAACGATATCGAACTATATCTCCGAGTCTTACGACGAATTCGGGAATATCGTGCTGAAAACAATCTCCCTCCTATAGACCTTCCTGATCTCAAAGATTTTCCTTCTTTAACCGAGATGGCAGAACCAGCTCGTGCTCTTAGAGATTACGCCGCTCCATCGCAAGATGAACCGCATTCAAGTATTGCTCCGCCCGCAATCGAAGCAAACAACTTTGAACTTAAACCTTCGTTGTTGCAGGCTGTGCAACAGAACCAATTCTCTGGAAATCTTACCGAAGATCCAAACCTTCATTTATCCGTATTTGTCCAATACGCTGATACTGTTAAAGCTAATGGTGTCACTTCAGAGGCAATTCGACTTCGTCTTTTTCCTTTCTCATTAAGAGATAGCGCTAGAAGATGGCTTCAATCTCTTCCTTCCAACTCAGTCACCACATGGAACGAGTTGAAGAAAGTTTTTCTTGCCCGATATTTTCCGCCGAGCAAAACAGCTATGTTAAGAGCCCAGATAAACGGATTTAAACAAAAAGACAACGAGTCTCTTTTCGAAGCATGGGAAAGATACAAAGACATGATGAGACTTTGCCCACACCATGGTTTGGAAGACTGGTTAGTAATTCATACATTTTATAATGGTCTCTTGTACAACACAAGGTTAACAATAGATGCCGCTGCAGGTGGTGCACTAATGAATAAACCTTATGCTGATGCTTACCAACTTATAGAAAGCATGGCTCAGAACCACTATCAATGGGGAACCGAACGAACAAATGTGGAAAAACCTCAAACGAAAACTGGCATGTACGAGATAAGTAACCTTGATCACGTCAATGCAAAAGTGGATGCTTTAGTCCAGAAAATTGAAAGTTTAAACGTATCACCTCCAGCAGCCGTGGTTGCTATAACTCAGAATTGCGAGGTATGTGGAATCCAAGGTCACGCTCCTGCGGAATGTCAACTCTTGACTGGAATCCAAGCAGAGCAAGTAAACTATGCTCAAGGAAGCCCCTATTCGAATACGTATAACCCAAATTGGAAGAACCATCCAAACTTCTCATATAAGAGTAATAATGCTTTATACGCACCTGGACAGTCTCCAAATCAAGCCCCATCTATACCTCCGGGATATCAGAAACCGAATCCTAACAATAATACCCCTAGAAAATCCAACTTGGAAATCATGATGGAAAACTTTATAGCTTCCCAACAACAAACCAATAAAGATTTCTTAAACCAGAACATACACACTGGCGAACAACTTAAACAACTAGCAAGCAAAGTAGATGCCCTGGCTACCCATAACAAAATGCTGGAAACGCAAATATCTCAAGTAGCTCAACAACAAGCACCTACTGCTGGACCAACTGGTACATCCCCTGGACAGCCCCAACCCAATCCGAGAAGCCAAGCTCATGCAATTATATTAAGAAGTGGAACGGAAGTGGAAGGACCGTCTGACCCAAGGATAGAAAACCAAAACCCTAAGAAATCTACTGAGGAAAGTGAACCTAAGGAAAAGGAAGAGAGTAATAAGGAAACCCTAGAAAAGAAGGAACCTTATGTACCTCCACCACCTTACAAACCACCTATACCTTACCCTCAAAGGCTTGTTAAAACCAAAGATGTAGGCCAATTTAGAAAATTTGTTGATCTCCTTAAACAATTAAACGTTACAATTCCGTTTACCGAAGCTATTACGCAGATGCCCTCATATGCTAAATTCTTAAAAGAAATTCTTTCTAATAAAAGGAAACTTGAGGATAGCGAAACCGTTACACTCCCTGCCGAATGTAGCGCTATAATCCAAAACATGCCCCCTAAACTCAAGGATCCGGGTAGTTTCTCTATACCCTGTCACATAGGAAAATTTGTCATCGACAAAGCCTTATGCGATTTAGGAGCCGGAATTAGCGTTATGCCTTTATCCATATGTAAGAAACTGGAAATGGGAGAATTAAGACCGACCAAAATGTCTGTGCAATTAGCAAATCGTTCCTACAAATATCCTGTAGGAATCCTTGAAAACGTTCCCGTACGCATAGGTCAGTTTTACATTCCCACTGACTTCACAATTATGGACATTAGAGAAGATGATACGACACCTATTATACTAGGAAGACCATTCTTAGCAACTGCCGGTGCAATCATAGACGTAAAACGAGGACGACTCACCTTCGAAGTAGGTGAAGAGAAAATTGAATTCATTCTTTCCCAATTCTTGAAAGCACCTGCAATAGAAGATACATGTTACTTCATGGATATCATCGATGAATGCATAAAAGAAGCAGAGTCAGGAGAAGACAAATCATCAGACTATCTTTTAGAGGACAAATCTAAACAATGCCTAGCTATAACACCGGATCCTACGCAGTGTCTTAACAAACCAACCCCTGATTTGAAAACACTTCCCAAAAATCTGAGATATGAATTCCTAGACTTAGAACTTGAACGACCTGTGATAGTTAATGCAGATCTAGGAAGACTCGAAACAGAAAAACTCCTACATATCTTAAGAAAATATCCAACCGCACTAGGGTACCACATCACCGATCTTAAAGGAATAAGCCCTTCTATTTGTATGCACCGCATCATGTTAGAAGAAGACTGTAAAACCTCTAGGGAACACCAGAGAAGACTAAATCCGATCCTAAGTGAGGTAGTAAAGAAAGAAATAACCAAGTTATTGGAAGCAGGTATTATATATCCTATATCTGATAGCAAATGGGTTAGTCCTGTACACGTTGTACCAAAGAAAGGAGGCATAACCGTTATTGAAAACGAAAAAGGAGAAACTATAACTAAACGAATCGAATCGGGATGGAAAATGTGCATTGATTATAGGAAACTAAACAAAGCAACCCGAAAAGATCATTTCCCTTTACCATTCATTGACCAAATGTTAGAACGATTAGCAAAACATTCACATTTCTGTTATCTAGACGGTTATTCAGGCTTCTTTCAAATACCAATTCACCCTGATGACCAAGAAAAGACAACATTCACATGCCCTTTTGGTACCTTCGCGTATAGACGAATGCCGTTTGGTCTGTGTAATGCCCCTGCAACTTTTCAAAGATGCATGATGGCAATATTCGCCGACTTTCTCGAAAACATCATGGAAGTATTTATGGATGACTTTTCTGTATACGGACAAAATTTCGAAGAATGCCTTGAAAACCTGGAAAGAGTTCTGGAGCGATGTGTAAAAGTAAACTTAGTACTTAATTGGGAAAAGTGCCACTTTATGGTACAAGAAGGCATTGTTTTAGGACACATCATCTCGAACAGAGGAATTGAAGTAGACAAAGCCAAAATAGAGGTAATCGAAAATCTTCAACCCCCAAGAACTGTGAGAGAAGTACGAAGTTTTTTAGGACACGCCGGTTTTTACCGACGATTCATCAAAGACTTCTCTAAGATAACTAAACCCTTAACCGGACTGTTGATGAAAGATGCTGAATTCATATTCGACGATAACTGTTTAAAAGCATTTCAAACGCTTAAACAAGCATTGATCTCCGCACCCATTATGCAGACACCAGACTGGAATGAACCATTCGAAATAATGTGCGATGCCAGTGATTATGCTGTAGGTGCTGTTTTAGGACAAAGAAAGGATAAAAAGCTTCACGTTATATATTACGCTAGCAGAACCCTGGATGAAGCACAGATGAATTATGCCACAACCGAAAAAGAACTCCTAGCAGTGGTATTTGCGCTAGATAAATTTCGTTCTTACCTGGTAGGAGCCAAAATAATAGTTTACACTGATCACGCTGCTATCAGGTACCTTTTAACAAAAAAGGATGCTAAACCTAGACTCCTAAGATGGATCTTGTTACTACAAGAATTCGACCTAGAAATCAAGGACAAGAAAGGAACTGAAAACGTAGTAGCAGACCACCTCTCTAGACTTGAGAACCTTGAACCGGAAAGAACATCCATTAATGATGATTTCTCGTATGATAAACTCATAGCTACTTTGGAAGAGAACAACTCCGACATGCAAGTAGAAACCACCTTAGCTATATCTGTCACACCATGGTACGCTGATCTAGTCAATTATTTAGCTGCCGGAATAGTTCCACCTACTCTATCTTACCAGCAGAAGAAACGATTCTTCCACGACATAAAACACTATTACTGGGATGATCCCTTACTTTTCAAAAGAGGCCCCGACGGTATTTTCCGTCGATGTATACCCGAAGAAGAGATAGAAAATATAATCCAACACTGTCACTCTGCGCCTTATGGTGGACACACAAGTACATCCAAGACCTGCTCTAAAATCCTACAAGCTGGCTTTTATTGGCCAACTATATGGAAGGACGTACATGCGGCTATTAAGGAGTGTGACAGATGTCAACGCACGGGAAACATATCTAGACGTGACGAGATGCCACAAAAAGGTATTTTGGAAGTAGAGATTTTTGACGTGTGGGGGATAGACTTCATGGGACCTTTCCCATCCTCTTTCGGTAACAAATACATACTCGTGGCAGTTGACTACGTATCAAAATGGATCGAAGCTATAGCTTCTCCAACAAACGACACCCGAGTAGTAACTAGACTCTTTAAAAATATAATATTTCCGAGATTTGGCATCCCAAGAATAGTAGTCAGTGATGGTGGATCACACTTTATATCCAAGGTACTCGAAAAACTACTACTTAAATATGGAGTGAGACATAGGATAGCAACACCTTACCACCCTCAAACCAGTGGACAAGTGGAAGTATCTAACAGAGAAATCAAGCAAATACTAGAAAAAACGGTCGCCACTTCAAGGAAAGATTGGTCATTGAAATTACCAGAAGCTTTGTGGGCATACCGAACTGCTTATAAAACTCCCATAGGGACGACCCCATTTAAGCTCATTTATGGAAAATCCTGTCACCTCCCGGTAGAATTAGAACATAAAGCCTATTGGGCTATTAGAAATTTAAATTTGAATTATAAAGCCGCCGGTGAAAAGAGAATCCTTGACATAAACGAATTAGAGGAACTCAGAAGAGACGCCTATGAAAATGCCAAAATCTATAAAGAAAGAACAAAACAATGGCATGACAAGCGTATATCAAGGAAAATCTTCAAGCAAGGCGACGCAGTACTTTTATTTAACTCTAGACTAAAGTTATTCCCGGGAAAACTACGATCCAGATGGTCAGGACCTTTTCATATCACTAAAATCTTTCCCAGTGGAGCGGTAGAAATAAAAGGACAATCTACAGAACCGTTCACCGTAAACGGGCAACGTCTGAAGCATTATCACTATGCGGAAACCAACGAGGATTCGCAAATTCTACACTTAGACGAAACGCCCCCAGGACTCATAGACTATATTTAACAGTTTATTTGTCGAGCTTGCGACATTTAAACAAAGCGCTTAGTGGGAGACAACCCACAAATTAATTTGTTATTTTATTATTCTATTATTATTATCATTTCCCTATTTTTCTCTTAATTATTCTTTTAATTTCTATTTAGTATTCATTATTGATTTATTAAAAGAAAAAAAATATAAATATATATAATAATATTAATTCTTTTCTTCTTTCGGCATTTGGCCAAATCCTGACTTAAACTCATGTTTCTTTTCTCTAGCTAACACTAACCAGATGGGACATTCTGATCGTATGGGTATCAAGTTCAGAGGAATGGCTCAGAAACAAAAGTTTGAAGAACTAGCCGCTAGAGAGATGCTACCTAGTTTATATGCTGATGATTGGGCTATGACTGCCCTTGGACTGAGACAGAGTGTCCTGTTTTTGCTGAATCAGATAAGATGGGAGACCTCCCCTATCCTGAGACATTTCACCACCTACCGGAGACTCACACTAGAATTCCTTAGTTCATTAATCTATCTACCCAGCCATGGAAAAGGAATTAGCAGAGGTTTTATCCAGTTCAGAATGTTCAATATGGAGTACCAATTTAATATTAGAGACTTCACCAACCTTTTGGGTTTTCCTACCTCCTTTGATACATTCACTGTAAGCCAGGAAGAACTTTTTGAATATAGAGAGCTTGAACACTTTTGGGGTAAGCTGACTGGAAATGATGAGCCCGAAGAACATGAGTTTCTCTCTGGAAACATACATAACCCGGCTTTTCGCTATTTCCATAAGATCCTGACCCACACTTTATTTGGGAAGAAGCCAAATAGTACTTCAGTTTCACGTGATGAACTCTTCATCATATTTTGTGCTTCCCAGAACCGTCCAGTAAACGGTGCTACTTTTATGTTAGCTAATTTGGACCACCTTATCCAGGATGAGCGAGCACCCATTAGAATAGGCGGTTTGATCACTATGATAGGTAATGCTATTGGATTACGTCAGCCTATGCTTGACCTTAGCCCTTTTTGTGGCATTACTACTATGAGTATACCCTTCCTCTTCAACACTATGTTTATAGCAAACATAGGGTCTGATGAGTTTGAGCTTATTATTAATAACCAGGTTCTCTGCCTATTCACCATGCCCGATCCTAGAACTAGTGTTCATAACCAAAGGAACTGGCTCTATAACCTGAATGAAACCCCAACTCCTGCTGGATCCACTGAATCCATCCAGGACTATGAGATTTGTGATGACTATGAGCACTATGTTGACCATATCTCTCAAGCTGAATCTGACCCTCAGACACCTTCCGGCTACAATGATATTGATCCTCCTCCTCAGCCTGCCCTGACCGAAGAATCAGTCATGCCTGATCTCCGACATCATATGCCAGGAACAGATATTAAAACCGTCATTGAAGCTTTGATGTCGGAACAAGACGCCCTCAGGGAAGATTTCCACAACTTGAGACATGAAGTCCTAGAATACATGAGTAGCACGGCAAGTCAGTTACGTATGTTACGGCATCGTGTTAACTCTTTTGCTCCTCCGGCCAGAGATCCGAAGATAGATGGAATTTAGTTATTTCTTTCTAAGTTATTTAGTTTTAGGCTAGATTTTTCACTAATGTTATTTGAATTCATGTTCGCATTTATTTTCCTTTCATTTCATTGTTTTCCCTTCCTGTATTACATTATGTTAATTTTATTAAAGCTTTCATTTATTTAATTTATGCAATGGCTATGTTCTCTACTGTTCTACTGTTACTCAGAATGAATTATTATTATGAGAAATCGAATAGCATGCAACACAAATTAATTAGCTAAATTAAATAGAACAATCTAAAAAACCAAATAAAACAAAATAATCAAAATAAATTCATCTCCAAAGTAATTATGAGAAACGCTACTGAAAGCCTTGCCAAAAAGGACTGTGTGACGAGCGTCACACAATCCATGACGGACGGCACGCAAAACGCCTGTTACGAACGTCACACCCCTGTGACGAGCGTAACACCCCTCAGACAAGTGAACGTTAAGGAGCCGTTGGAGACGAACGTTACACCTTTAATTTTTTACCTTCCCCACTCACTTTTCATTTAACCACACTTAATTACTCTTCAACCACTTTTTCTTTCTATCTTCCAACCCTTCTCCTATAAATACCTACCAAAACTTCCTTCATTCACCATAAAACAATTCTCTCCTATCAAATACACTTCTTTTTCTTTCCAAATCACCCCTTCAAAAATTCATCACAATGGCGGGAAATCAAAATTTCGGAAATATCATCTTCCGATCCGGAGATGACAACTACCAGCAAGAGCAATTCGAACGTTTCCAACAGCGAGGCGTCGCTTCCACCAGGTACCCCGATTTAACTTGTTTACAACAATTAGGATTACTCCAAGGTATCGAATGGATGCTCCGCCTAGCCGACTTAACCTTCCTTTGCACTCATAATCAACCCACCTACCCATCCCTAACCTTAGAATTCTTAAGTTCATACGACTACACCACTCCCGCCGGTGAAGACAAATTTTTAACCGGTACCGCAACCTTCCGCATGTTCAACACCGAGTACTCCTTAACCCAAAACCAATTGAGTACCATGTTACAATTTCCCATAGAAGGTCAGGTACACCCCAGAATCCCTCCAAACTCAAACTGGAACACAGTTGGCGTTTTTGGCCTTTTTAAGAAAATTACCGGTATAGATACCTACAACTGGGAAGAACTCCTTCTCTCCCATATACATAACCCCACTATCCGGTACTTCATCCGCATCTTGCAAAACACAATTTTTGGAAGACCAAACAACAGCAAGGTCAACTCAAAGGAGCTATTTTTCCTCCAATGCGTCTTCGAACCGGATACTCAGGTAAACGCCGCCTCTTTTCTCTTTCATCATATCCGCACCTTATGTGCTAGAGGCCGGCAACCCTTTATAATTGGTGGATTAATAACATCCATAGCACTTGGTCTGAACCTAGGGGATAAACTCCAAACTTTAGAATCCCTACCTCCCCTGTCTATGGATATCAGCTATTGCCGCTCCAGCCGCCTGATTAAAAACAGAGTAGGCGGAGGATATTATCTTATGGTGAACAACCAGGCTGTCCCAAGCGTTGTTCTACCAAATATCGCCCTAACTGATGTCACAAACCCCGACCGCCACCTCTATGATCTAAACGCTCCTGAAACCACCGAGCCTTCACAAACAAACCCACAAACAGATGAGTTTGAAGAAATGGAACAAGGTGATCATCCTCCTACACAACATTCAGCCCCGCTCGACCCTTCCGGTAATGCAACTGGCCCATCCTCCCAACGTCGTCGACGAAGAAGGCCTGCAACCAACGACGACATTATGGATGCTATCGATGGTATGCAGGCACAGAATGCAGAGATGATGCAGATGATGCGTCAAATGCACCAGCAACAGGATGCTCGGAATGCCATAACCGACCAGCGGTTTACTGAATTGTTCAGCAGGTTCGACAACTTAGACATACGTCAAAGATCACCAGGTCCTAGAACCAGAGGCGGAAGGCAGCCTTAGTTGTTATTTTCTTTGCATTTCCATTTTGTATTTCTTTCCCTTAAAACATTGAGGACAATGTTCAGTTTAAGTATGGGGGGGAAACAATATTCTTCCTATTACCATTTTTCAAGTATGTTATTTTCCCTTTCATTGTTATTTCCCTTTCTTATTATGAAAAAAAAAATTATTATAATATATATTTATTTTAAGTCAAGTCCCTAGTGTGAAAAATTCTTATTATCTATTCCCCTCAATTTTCTTGAGCCATAACAAAAATTTAACACACCCAATAAGTATAAAGGTCGCTTACTGTATAAAACTTGAGTGAAATCAAAACAAAATCATTACCATAACAACGCTCTGAGAACCTCAATATGTTAGATCAGGATAAGTACCTATTATACCGATTCCTTGAACTTTTAGTTCTATGGCAACCCCAAGTAGTTTATATAGAAGTCAGCACCATCTTAATAGCAAACTACGTGGAGAGCCGATGAATATAAGTGAATGATCCCCAAAGTAACCTAAGATATATAAATATATCAAGAAATGCACTAATTAAATTAGGTGATCCTTACCAGATCATTTAATCTAAAGGTTGCAGATCATGCAAAAAGCACAATACGAAAGATCCATTATGAGTTGGTTCAGTAGGAATCTGGTACTGAACTTGGTAGGGCGGACTACGGTCCGATCCCCCGCAATTTGCAATGGACTGAATAATGAAGTTATCCGACTTATGTACCAGAACTTCTAGCTAAAAGCGGATCATAATCACTAACCGGTTACTTCACTATGTGCGCGAAAAGATAAAGGGCTTAATGTGATTTCGCTAGAATGAAAACGGGTAAAATAAGACCAAAGGAACCAGGATAGCTATCATAGGGTACTTGAACTGATTTGCATAAGGTAGGGTTATCTAAGTTGTAACGGTAGTTGTTGATGTCAAGATTAAACTCAAGTCCTCCCAAACAAAAACCCATTTGCAACCTAGTACGAATTGATGTGTGCTTTGAAATTTCATCTGGCTAAAACTTTTAACAAGTTCTATACTGAATTTTGCTTGAGGACAAGCAAAGATTTAAGTATGGGGGAGTTTGATAACACGAAATTATATCACATTTTAAGACTTAATTCAATTAGATTATATTATCATTTACTTTAGTATATCTCATTTTATCAGATATTATGCAGTATTTCCTTGCTATTTATGTCAGGTATCCATTTTGAAGCAAAAGTGAAAAAGGGAAGAAAAGGAGGTGTAAAAAGTAATAAAAAAAGAAAACAAATAACAAAGACCAAGCCCAGCCCAAAGAAAGTGCACGTTATGCCTGTGACGGGCGTCACAAGGAGTGTGACGAGCGTCACACTAAAAGCACTCCTGTGACGAGCGTCACACATGGTGTGACGAACGTCACACCAGTCCTCTATATTTTTGGCGCAAGGAACTCAACTGACCACGTTGAAAGCTATTTCCACGCACGCTTAACCCTCGGAACGAGACCACGCACACGGAAACCCTTGAAAAGCAGTTACACCAGCAGCTGTATAAATAGGAGTTAATTGGGAAGTTTCAAGGACCGGTTTTTTCCACGCTCATATTGCCGAAGCTCTGCCAATTTTCTTTTCACGCTTTTGCTTATTTTTCTTCTTTTCCAGCACTTAACATTGTTTATTTTATTTATTTCTTTTGCAAGCTTTACATTCTTTTTCCCTTGCAAATTTACCTTTCCCGTTTTAACTTCTAGATATTTTTCGCATAATAGTTTCTACACCGGAAACTATTGTGCAACTTTATACTGGATTTAACCTTACGTTATATTCCAGTTTTATTTCCTTGATTTAATTTACTGTTTAATTGAAGAATCCAAGAACAAATCCTACCGGCTTGTGGTGGAGTGTTCAAGACTATTGTATTACGCATTCAGGTTCTTTAATCATTATTTAATATTTTGTTTTATTATTTATCTATATTATCTGCCTGGAATGAGTCTGTTTATGCATGATATAAATTCTTATTTATTTAGCATGTCTGGCTAATTTGCCTAGGTATCGGTATGTAAAGTAAGCAGAATAAGGGATCAAGACTGAGTCGGTCTACTTAAACTTAAAATCAAAATCAATCTTTTTACGGTCTCAACTTACAGGTTTAATAACAAGATTTTTTACAAAAGTAAAAGACATAAAGAAGTTAAAATCAATAGAGCGAGAGTTTGAGATTTTAACTGGACAGTGTAAGTTAGGCATTAATTCTAAATCAGGGCGAGAGCAAGTTTTAGAGTTAATTAAATTCTGACCTTTTCCAAAAAGTATTTTTAAAGATTGAATGTGAGGACGAGAGTTAAGCATTTGGATTTAATTATATAACCTAAGTCAACAGAGCGAGAGTTTCAGATAAGGGTGTTTAAAACGGTCAGTATTTTCTTAAAAAGAGTTTCTGCAACTTTATTGCTTTCAAAATATGGTTTTTGACTTAATTATAAGTGACAGCAACATTAATATAAAATCATGGTTTCTTCAACAGAGCGAGAGTTTGAGATAGAACCTTTAACCAATAAAGTTAACCGAAACGATTCATTTTAAAACCAAGAAACCGACAAAGACTTGATTCCCTAGTTTTGACGAACTACATACCGATATCCGTTTTATTAATATTTAATCTAGATATTAGTTTAGCTCTTAGTCTTTTCCCAAACAATCAAACATTTTCACCTTAGATTTACGTAGTAACCTTAGATAACGGTATATCGATTCATAAGTCCCTGTGGGATCGATATCTTTTAAAACTACGCGATAGAACTGTGCACTTGCAGTTTGTATCCCATTCTCGACTCACCTAGTTGAGCGATCAGGTGGCGACTCGAAATTTCATTGTATGTTTTGCTTATGGTTTAATCGATAAATCATATAGCGACGAATACACCGCTACAGAAAAGTGGCGACTCTGCTGGGGATCTAAACACATCCTTGGCGGTAGTGCCTACTTTTCACCTTTGTTGTGCTATATTGTTATTTGTTATTCGACTTATTCTTGTACAATTTGGGATCACTGTATTGATTGTAATGTGTGAATTGCTTGATATACATTGCTGTGTGCTTTGGTGATCTGTGAGATGAGTTCTGTACCCGAACTCGAGTGCACTCTAGGATAGGAGAATGGCATAGTCTCGTTGACTGGTGTGGAGTAGTCCTTAGCCAGTTGACTTGCGAGTCCATTCACTTGGTGGAGGTCATGTTGAACTAATAATGTCACACAAGTTATTTGTGGTTAGGCATTATTCTTTCAATCATGTGCCGCAGAAGCCAAGGACCTTAGTTTACCAAACCCATCTTGGCCTATTTTTAGGACCGTAGTGCGGAGGTCGTTCAGATGTCAGTTCTGATACGATTGTTACGCGATACTACACTCATAAGAGTTTCTCTTGAGAATATTCTTGGAATACGAGTATTCGTTCCTCCAATAATATTCGAAAGATGGAACGATGATTATGGGAACCTCTGATAGAACATGTCTGGCAGGTTTAAACCCTAGTGCACTCCTTTGGGTGGTTCTTAACCGAGACCCCATGCTCGTGACTCTCAACAAACCCGTGATTCGTGGTTGAGTCGTTCAAACATTGTTAATATCAATGGATCCCGGATCAGGTGTAAAACCTAAAATCCATCAAAGCGGCTGGTTGATATTAAGAATGTCTGAACCGGTTCATGTACCGTTAATATCAATGGAACTTGGGTGTCGATAAGGTGAAAACCTAAATCCACCAAAATGGATGATTGATATTAGGGATACATAGAGCTTTCCCACGACCTTTGTTTGGTGTGCCTTGCTTGATCCTTGAGTGTGTTTGTTGCATTCATGCATTCATGCATTCATCCGCATACATGTCATCATCAGAAAAAGAAAATTTTCAAGGAACTTAAAGGGTTATTTTGCAAAATTTTCAGACAATGGAAAGACCAAAGAGGCATACAAAGAAGTACAGTTTTAAGCAGCCCGATGTAAAAGAGTTAAGGAATCTGACATCATATGTATTAGATCCCTTGGGTTTCAAAGCTCGCTATGGGAAGCTTCTGCCTCTGCTCACCACTCAGGTTGACGAAGGGTTGATGAGTACCTTGGCTCAGTTCTACGATCCGTTGCATCATTGCTTCTTATTTCCTGACTTCCAGTTATTGCCGACTTTGGAAGAATACTCTCACCTCATTGGGATTCCGATTCTGGATCAAGTGCCGTTCAGTGGCCTAGAGAGTATTCCATCTGCTCGAGAGATTGCTAGTCTGTTGCACATAGATGAAGATCTGATTGGAGCTAATCTGACTACCAAAGGCGGAATTCAGGGTTTTCCTTCCGAGTTCCTCATTGCCCAAGCTACCTTTTATGGGAAGGCCATGAGTGAGGATGCCTTTGAGGCTCTGTTTGTGCTGCTCATCTATGGATTAGTGCTATTTCCCAACTTCGACAAGTTCGTGGACATGAACGCTATTAGGATCTTCTCAGTCCTTAATCCAGTTCCGACCTTGTTGGGTGATGCATATGTTTCCTTGCACCTAAGGAATATGAAAGGAGGAGGAGTTATTGTCTGCTGTTTACCCCTGCTGTACAAGTGGTTTATTTCGCACTTGTCGCAGACAGTTGCTTTCAAGGAGAACAAGGGATGTCTACGGTGGTCTCAGAGACTCATGTCTCTCACCAATGATGATATCACCTGGTATGATCGCGTGTACGATACCGTTCAGATCATCGACTATTGTGGGGAATTCCCTAATGTGCCTCTTCTTGGCACATGTGGTGGGATTACCTACAGTCCCATTCTTGCACGTCGTCAGCTTGGGTTCCCCCTAAAGGATAAACCTAATAACATTCTGTTAGGAGGTATGTTCTTTCAGGAGGGTAAAGATCCCCAAGGCCTGAAAGCCAGATTTGTCCGTGCATGGCGCAGTATCCGCAAGAAGAGTAGGAATGAGTTGGGTCCAAAGAACTGCATTGCTTTGGAGCCATACACCTCTTGGGTCAGACAGAGAGCGGCCACCTACCTGATGCCGTATGATTATCCAAGACCTACACCGTTGGATATGGCTGGGCCTTCAACCCTCCCTACCCAACGTGTAAAGGAGTTGAGAGAAGAAGACCTTTCGCGTGCTTGGATCCGTGAAAGAGAGGAATTGCTGCAGCAGCTCAAGGAGAAGGATGCTATGATTGAATTTCTCGAGCACCGAGTGATCGACGATCCAAACGACACTTGGACTTCTCTGCTTCCTCAGTCATCCAAATTCTGGAAGAGGAAGTATGATCGACTTGCCAAAGAGAAAGCTGACATGGAGGCTGCCTATGAGAGGGAGATCAAGAAGTTGTGCACTTCTCGTCTTCCAGCATCCTGAGCTTCTAGGGATCCATAGGATGTCATTTACCTTTTCTCTTTGTAATAAATCAAAATGCTGTATTTCTTTGTCTCAATATATTGAATGAAATATTTCCATGAGCAATTAAAATGTTTAAATATTCAAAATATTGCAAATAATACCCTAAGGGTTCCTTGAAAACAAAGCATTTGCACAAGCATTGCATGCATCATCTTTGCATAAACAGGTGTTCTCAGGCCGTCTTCTCACTTTGATTCCTGTGTCCAGACAGGATAGCTGATCAAAGGCCGCACCGCTACTCAACGCGACTCAACCATCAACGCAATATGGACCAAGTACAAGCCGAGTTAGCTGAGATGAGGGCTAACATGGCCCAGTTCATGCACATGATGCAAGGGGTTGCGCAAGGGCAAGAAGAACTCCGAGCACTGGTTCAGAGGCAAGAAGCTGTTATTCCACCGCCCAACCAGCCTCTGCAAGAAGGAAATCCAGTTCCTGACACTCCTACTGTTGCTATTCCCGTCAACAACTATGCTGTAGGCGAAGAGTTGAGGGGTATCCGAGTTGACGGTCAACCAATTGCTCCAGATGTTGCTAGTGCCAGAGTCCTCCATGCTCCGGCCCGTAATAGAATCCCTATTGTTGACAGACAAGAGGATTTGTTTACTATGCTCAGTGAAGACGACGACATCTTGGGTAGAAATGATGCGAGAGATCGCAAAGTTGAGGCCCTTGCTGAGAAGATCAGGGCAATGGAATGTCAAAACTCCCTCGGTTTTGATGTTACCAACATGGGATTGGTTGAAGGACTAAGAATCCCGCACAAGTTCAAGGCGCCGTCATTTGATAAATACAACGGTACCTCCTGCCCTCGCACCCATGTGCAGGCATACTATAGAAAAATATCCGCATACACTGATGATGAGAAGATGTGGATGTATTTCTTCCAAGACAGCCTATTTGGGGCGTCTTTGGATTGGTATATGGAATTGAAGCGGGATTCCATCAGATGCTGGAGAGACCTGGGTGAGGCGTTCCTCAGGCAGTATAAGCATAACATGGACATGGCTCCGACCAGGACTCAGCTGCAGAGTCTTTGTCAGAAGAACAACGAGAGCTTCAAAGAGTACGCCCAGAGATGGCGCGAACTAGCTGCAAGAGTTCAACCCCCTATGCTGGAAAGGGAGTTGACTGATATGTTCATCAGTACTCTTCAGGGTGTTTATATGGACCGGATGGGAAGCTGCCCATTCGGAAGTTTTTCTGACGTCGTCATCTGCGGCGAAAGAACTGAGAGTCTAATCAAGGCTGGGAGGATCCATGATGCAGGTTCCTCATCTTCTTCCAAGAAACCCTTCTCTGGGGCACCTCACCGTAGAGAAGGAGAGACTAATGCTGTGCAGCACAGAGGGGGTGTGTACAGAGCAAAGGCTACCAAAGATCAGTATCGTCCAGTGGCTACAGTGACCATTCCTGCACCTCAACCTCGTCCACAACAACAAAGGGTTCAGCAACAACAACCGCAACAACAACAACAACAACAGCAACGTCCTTATCAGCAGAGGCAAAGGTTGAATCCTGATAGAAGATTTGACCCTCTGCCTATGTCTTACGCAGAGCTACTACCCGAACTACTCCGGTTAGGGTTTGTAGAGTTGCGTACGATGGCTACTCCAACAGTGCTGCCTCCGGGTTATGACGCAAATGTCCGATGTGACTTTCACTCTGGGGCACCAGGCCACCATACTGAAAGGTGTAGGGCTTTGCAACATAAAGTTCAGGACTTGATCGATGCTAAGGCGATCAACTTTTCTCCAGTGTCGAATGTAGTGAACAATCCTATGCCTCAGCATGGTGGGCATAGGGTTAACAATGTTGAAGATGGGGAGGCTGAAGACTTGATTGTGAATGTTGATGAAGTTCAGACTTCTTTGTTAACAATCAAGGATCGTTTGCTGAAGGGGGTTGTTGACCCAGGTTGTAACGAAGATTGTGTGGGCTGTTCAAGAGCTGTTAATGGTTGTGACCAGCTGAGGGCTGGTATTCAGAAGCTGATTGATGAGGGCTGTCTCCAGTTCAGCCGGGCCGCTAAGGATGATGGGGCAGTGTCTACTGTCACCATATTTTACAAGCCGTCTGAGGGACGAGGAAGAGGGACTGTCAGTGCACCCACAACAAACAATACTCCGGTTACCATTCCAGCTCCGGTAACCATCCGTGCACCGACTACCATTGTTGCTCCGGCCAGAGGGGCTATTAACAGTAATGTTGTGCCGTGGAGATATGACAACGCCTATCGCCAAGATAGAAGGGCTGGTAACCAGACAAGACCAGCTGTGCAAACACCTGTTACAATCAGTGCTCCGGTGAGAAATCCTGCAGTTGCAAGTCCTGTGGTGGACAATGTTGGAGGACCAGGAGGTTTCACTAGGAGTGGACGACTGTTTGCTCCTCAGCCTTTGAGGGATGCTGCTGCTGAGGCATCCGCCAGAGCTAAGGGCAAACAAGCAGTGGTTGACGAAGAACCGGCTCAGAAGGAGGCTGAGGGTTCTTTTCAAAAAGATGTTGAGGAGTTCATGAAGATTATCAAAAAGAGTGACTACAAGATCGTAGATCAGCTCAACCAAACTCCGTCAAAGATTTCGATACTCTCTTTGCTGATGTGTTCTGAGGCACATCGGGACGCTTTGCTGAAGATGCTGAACATGGCATACGTCCCGCAAGAGATATCCGTCAACCAGTTGGAGGGTGTACTAGCCAACGTGAGCACCAGGCACGGTGTAGGTTTCACTGACCTAGACTTAACGCCTGAAGGACGTAATCATAACAAGGCCTTGCACATCACTATGGAGTGTAAGGGTGCTGTATTATCTCACGTGCTAGTGGACACCGGGTCGTCCCTGAATGTCCTGCCCAAGCAGATATTGAAGAAGATCGATGTCGAGGGAGTCGTGCTCACTCCCAGTGACCTGATTGTGCGTGCCTTTGACGGATCCAAACGGTCTGTGTTTGGTGAAGTCACTTTGCCGGTAAAGATAGGTCCGGAGACCTTCGACATCGTATTCTACGTGATGGACATTCAGCCTGCTTATAGCTGTTTGTTGGGGCGTCCATGGATTCACGCCGCTGGGGCAGTCTCGTCGACTCTCCACCAAAAACTCAAGTATGTCTGGAACGGTCAGATCGTGACTGTCTGTGGCGAAGAAGAAATTCTGGTGAGTCATCTCTCCTCATTCAAGTATGTTGAGGTAGATGGCGAGATCCATGAAACCTTGTGCCAGGCATTTGAGACTGTGGCGCTTGAAGGGGTAGCTTGTGCTGAGCAGAGGAAGCCAGGTGCTTCGATTACATCGTACAAGCAGGCCAAAGAAGTGGTTGATTCCGGGAAAGCTGAGGGCTGGGGCAAGATGGTTGACTTGCCAGTGAAAGAAGACAAATTCGGCATTGGGTACGAGCCTCTCCAAGCAGAGCAGCATGTACAAGCAGATCCGAGTACCTTCACCAGCGCTGGGCTGATGAACCATGGAGATGTCTTCGCTACTGATGGTGAAGATGTTGACGGTGATTTGGACGTCTGGGTCCGCCCTTGTGCACCAGGCGAGGTTATCAACAATTGGACGGCTGAGGAAGTGGTCCAAGTTACTCTACTGACAGAGTAATTTTCTTTTGTTTTTCATTTTGCATGAAAACCCTACGTTCTGCCCAAGGCGTAGTGGTTCATTGTAGGGCCACATCATGTTTTACAATGTTTATAAATAAAGGACGTTTTTTCAATCAAATTTTGAGATCCCTGTCTTTCTATTTTCTGTTTTTTGTTTTTCTCACTTTTTCAAAAAATAATAAAAATGGCAATGTTTTTGTTTTCTGTGACTTTATTGAAATCTTTTTCTAAAAACAAAACATTAAACATGCAGAAATGATCTTTTGGCATCCACTGTGAACAACTCTGTTATGGCTCAGTATGATTTCAACAATCCCATCTACCAAGCTGAAGAGCAGAGTGAGGAAGACTGTGAACTCCCTGCAGAATTGGTCAGACTACTGAAGCAAGAGGAAAGGGTCATCCAACCTCATCAGGAAGAGTTGGAGATTGTTAATCTGGGTACTGAGGACGCCAGAAGAGAGATCAAGATTGGGGCTGCTTTAGAAGACTCTGTCAAGAGGAGGTTAATTGAGATGCTGAAAGAATATGTGGAAATATTCGCCTGGTCATACCAAGATATGCCTGGGCTGGATACAGACATTATGGTGCATCGGTTACCTCTTAGAGAAGAATGCCCGTCAGTCAAGCAGAAGCTTCGCAGAACAAGTCCTGATATGGCGGTCAAGATCAAGGAAGAGGTTCAGAAGCAGTGGGATGCAGGTTTCTTGGCTGTCACCAGTTACCCGCCTTGGGTTGCCAACATTGTTCCCGTGCCGAAGAAGGATGGCAAAGTCAGAATGTGTGTCGATTACCGGGATTTGAATAGAGCGAGTCCGAAAGATGATTTCCCATTACCTCACATCGATGTATTGGTGGATAATACGGCTCAATCCTCGGTATTCTCTTTCATGGACGGTTTCTCGGGCTATAACCAGATCAAGATGGCGCCAGAGGACATGGAAAAGACGACATTCATTACACCTTGGGGCACTTTCTGCTACAAAGTGATGCCATTTGGGCTGAAGAATGCCGGTGCCACCTATCAGAGGGCAATGACGACTCTCTTTCATGACATGATGCACAACGAAATCGAAGTGTACGTGGATGATATGATTGCGAAGTCGCAAACAGAAGAGGAGCACCTGGTAAATTTGCAGAAATTGTTTGACAGACTGGTCAAGTTCAAGCTGAGGCTGAATCCGAACAAGTGTACGTTTGGGGTGAGATCAGGGAAGCTGTTAGGCTTCATTGTCAGTGAGAAAGGGATTGAGGTCGACCCAGCAAAAGTCAAAGCTATTCAAGAGATGCCTGAACCGAAGACGGAAAAGCAAGTTCGTGGGTTTTTAGGGAGGTTGAACTACATTGCAAGGTTCATATCTCATCTAACTGCCACATGTGAACCAATTTTCAAACTGCTCAGAAAGAATCAGGCGATCAAATGGAATGATGATTGTCAGAAGGCATTTGACAAAATCAAAGAGTGCCTACAGAAACCTCCAATCCTTATACCTCCAGTTCCAGGGAGACCACTGATCATGTACCTGTCAGTTACCGAGACTTCGATGGGGTGTGTATTGGGGCAGCATGACGAGTCTGGTCGAAAAGAGCATGCCATATACTACCTAAGCAAAAAGTTTACCGACTGTGAAACAAGATATTCACTGCTCGAGAAAACTTGCTGTGCTTTGGCCTGGGCTGCTCGCCGACTAAGGCAGTATATGTTGAACCATACTACTCTGTTGATTTCTAGGATGGATCCAGTCAAATACATCTTTGAGAAGCCAGCTCTCACCGGACGTGTTGCCCGTTGGCAGATGATCTTAACAGAATATGACATTCAGTACACGTCTCAGAAGGCCATCAAAGGTAGTATTCTGTCAGACTATCTTGCCGAACAACCAATCGATGATTATCAGCCAATGATGTTTGAATTCCCTGATGAAGACATCATGCACCTGAAGACGAAAGATTGTGAAGAGCCACCTGTCGAGGAAGGACCGGATCCTGATGACAAGTGGACACTGATGTTCGATGGGGCTGTGAATATGAACGGTAATGGTGTTGGGGCAGTGTTGATCAATCCCAAAGGTGCCCATATACCTTTTTCTGCCAGATTGACTTTTGACGTCACCAACAATGAAGCTGAGTACGAGGCTTGTATCATGGGGATAGAAGAAGCCATTGATCTGAGGATCAAAACACTTGACATTTTTGGAGATTCTGCTCTAGTGATCAATCAGGTCAATGGAGATTGGAATACAAACCAGCCACATTTGATTCTGATAGAGATTACACCAGAAGAATACTGACATTCTTCAAGAAGGTGAAGTTGTATCATGTCCCTCGGGATGAGAATCAAATGGCTGATGCTTTGGCTACCTTATCCTCTATGATAAAGGTTCATTGGTGGAATCATGTGCCACATGTTGCGGTGAATCGACTCGAGAGGCCTGCATACGTGTTTGCAGCCGAGTCTGTTAATGCTATTGATGATAAACCATGGTATTATGACATCAAGAACTTCCTCAAGACTCAAGAGTATCCTGAGGGTGCGTCGAAGAATGATAAGAAGACCCTGAGAAGGCTGGCTGGAAGCTTTTATCTGAATCAGGATGATGTGCTATACAAGAGGAACTTTGACATGGTTCTGCTCAGATGCGTGGATAGACACGAAGCAGACATGTTAATGCAAGAAGTGCACGAGGGTTCGTTTGGTACCCATGCTGGTGGACATGCAATGTCTAAGAAGTTGCTGAGAGCCGGATATTATTGGATGACTATGGAATCCGATTGCTTCAAATATGCTCGGAAGTGCCATAAATGTCAAATCTATGCTGATAAGGTGCATGTACCACCAAGCCCGTTGAATGTCATGAACTCGCCTTGGCCGTTTGCCATGTGAGGTATTGATATGATTGGGAAGATAGAGCCTACTGCTTCTAATGGACATCGCTTCATCCTGGTGGCGATTGATTACTTCACCAAATGGGTGGAAGCAGCTTCTTATGCTAACGTCACCAAACAAGTGGTTGCCCGGTTCATCAAGAAGGAAATCATCTGTCGTTATGGAGTCCCTGAGAGAATCATCACCGATAATGGTTCGAATCTCAACAACAAGATGATGAAAGACTTGTGCAGAGATTTCAAGATTGAACATCACAACTCTTCTCCCTACAGACCAAAGATGAATGGTGTTGTAGAGGCAGCTAACAAGAAATTCAAGAAGATTGTGCAGAAGATGGTCGTTACGTACAAAGATTGGCATGAGATGTTGCCTTTCGCGTTGCATGGATACCGTACCTCAGTACGTACGTCGACCGGGGCAACCCCCTACTCCCTTGTGTATGGTATGGAAGCAGTCCTACCAGTTGAGGTGGAGATCCCTTCTCTGAGGGTATTATTGGATGTCAAGCTGGACGAGGCCGAATGGATTCGTACAAGGTTTAATGAGTTAAGCCTTATCGAAGAGAGACGGTTAGCAGCTGTGTGCCATGGGCAGTTATATCAGAGAAGGATGAAGCGAGCCTTTGATCAGAAAGTGCGTCCTCGGACATTTCAAACTGGCGATCTAGTTTTGAAGAGGATCCTTCCTCCCGGTACAGATAACAGGGGCAAGTGGACTCCTAATTACGAAGGTCCATATGTTGTGAAGAAGGTCTTCTCCGGTGGAGCCTTGATGCTTACAACTATGGATGGTGAAGATTTTCCTTCCCCTGTTAACTCAGATGTAGTCAAAAAATACTTCGCATAAATTGACCCGCTGGACAAAAAGAATAAAAGAGTCCAGGCAAAAATGGGCATCCCGGCGAACCAAAAAACAGAAAGAAAAGGTTCGGGCAAAAGTTAGGGATAAAAATAAAAAAAATTATACACCCGGTAAGTCGAAAACCCGCAAGGGCGGCTTAGGCAAAAATGGGTATCCCGGTGGATTGAAAACCCGAAAGGGCGATCCAGCCAAAAGAGGGATTAAAGCGAAGACTACAGTCTGAGTTATCTGTACTTCATCATGCTTCGTCAGCTGCCATCTCGACAGATGTGATCGGTCCAGTCAGTCTTCTCAGAAAGCAAGGAATTGGGAGGAAACTGATGATCTATGAGTTATAACAGAGTTGGGAAACAGTGGATGCCGTGTTCACATTGCCATTAGGATAGTTTATTTTCCTTTTATGCGCAATTACCTCTTTCTAGGAATTGCTTCCCAATGTATTTGCCTTTTCAGGCATATCTTCAATCAATAAAAGTCGTTATTCAGATAAATTGCTCTGTGTTTTTACTTTTACTGTTTTGTTTGCAAAAACGTCCGATTTTTTGGATAAACATTGCATATAGAAACATGAAGGCTAAACAATAACGTGCAGAAAGATTAAAACATTTGAAAATCATTTTGAATGTTGAGGACACTTGACCGTATCTTGTCCATGTACTCCCTGGGGCATCTGTTGTCCCGATTTGCGGGTCGTCACCTGTGAATATTTTCCCCAGTAAGGTCGTCACCTGTGAGCATTCCCCAGCAGTGCTTTCCCCAGACGGAATCATTCTCCTAACTTTGGTTTGCTTAAGCCTTCCCCAGCGAAGCAGTTATCTCTCCAGCAGAGTTCATCCTACCAGTGGATTGGACAGGTGTCCATGACAGACGGATACCTACATCCCCAGCTGAGTCGTTTCTACTTGTGAACATTGTGGGTCGTCCCCGGCGGAGTAGCGGTTATTCCCCAAAGCAGGGCCTATTTTATCTGAGGTTTGTATGAGCCTTACCCCCAGAGAGTTGCCTGGTTTAGTTTCCCCCAGCGGAGCTTTCATTTCCCCAAGCGGAATTTTTGTGGATTGATTGGGCTATCCCCAGCAGTTTACCTTTGTTTTCCCCTAGCAGAGTTGCTTTATTACTCCCCAGCAAGTTGCCTTGTCCTCTTCTAGTGGATTTGTGTTGTTGGTTCCCCAGCAGTTGTTTGTTTCCCCTAGTGGATTTATCTTGAAGATTCTTCAGCACAGTCGTCCTGTGTATCTCTCCCCGCAGAGTTCTCATCATACTGCATTGCATATAGTAATCATTGCATCCTCAAAACTGCGTAGCATTTCCATCCCATATGGAGCATTACGCCATAGAAAAATTCAAACATATGCATTCATGTGTTCGAAACCACATCAGACTTTATCCCCGGCAGAGACGGATCATTTTCTTCAACATCAGCACAGCAAGTCAGCTACAGTTGCTTTGACAGCATTCAGAATTGTTATCCCCACAGAGGTTTATTTCCTCACCCGATGGTGACAGAGGTTTATTTCCTCACCCGATGGTGACAGAAAGTTTGTTTCTCCCCAGTGAGACCCCCAGCAAGTGATCAGCCTTGCCTTGACATATCTAAGATGTCGTTCTTGTGATACCAGTAAGTGTCATGTCAGCACCCGCGTGTGTTTCTTTTTGGTGTCGGTAAACACCATTGCTTCGATGTCGGTAAACATCGAGTCTCACCCAGTCATCGGTAAATGTCTGGTCATTTTTTGGTGTCGGTAAACGCCATTGCTTCGGTGTCGGTAAACATCGAGTCTTTCTTTCAGTCATCGGTAAATGTCTGATAAATTCCCCAGCCAGAAATCCCCAGTAGAGTCATCTGTAAATGTCCTATCTGGTTTCCAGTTGCAAATTTTTGTTTGTCTCTCACCAATAAATTTCTCATTCCCAGTCATCGGTAAATGTCTGGTCATTCTTTTTGATGTCGGTAAACATCATCTTTCGATGTCGGTAAACATCGAGTCTCACCCCAGTCATCGGTAAATGTCTGGTCATTCTTTTTTGATGTAGGTAAACATCATCTTTCGATGTCGGTAAACATCGAGCCTCATCCCCAGTCATCGGTAAATGTCTGGTCATTCTTTGTTCTCCTGTTAATAAAATCATAAATCCCCAGAAGTCGTTGGTAAACGTCTCGTCTGGTATCACAACAAAGATTTTGTTCTTCCCCAAGCGGAGACGCCATCGGTAAATGGCCCAGTTTTCTTCAATATCGGTAAATATCGAATTCCCAGTTGCGGCAGCCATCGGTAAATGGTCTTGTTAAGTTGACATCGGTAAATGTCCAGTTTCTTTGAAGCCACCATCGGTAAATGGTCTTGCTTCCTTTCTACATCATTTGTTTCCCAGCAGCCATCGGTAAATGGTCGTGCTGAAGTTGATATCGGTAAATATCAAGGTCCCAGTTTTAACCATCGGTAAATGGTTTTGTTTTTCAGAAGTTTGTTTTCTCCAGTCTCCATCGGTAAATGGTATCGCTGAAGTTGATATCGGTAAATATCAAGGTTCCAGTTCTTCAACCATCGGTAAATGGTTTTTGCTTTTCTGAAGTTGTCATGCAGTTTTTCATCGGTAAATGACGTGGTTTTCCTTGTAGCATATCCTGTCGGTGCAAATTTCTACGGTTCTTTTGTATTCAATCCCTGTTTACCCTGAAAGTCTGACAGCCATTGCTATCATCCGTTCGGGTTCCCAGCTGATTGAATAGGGGCAGCTGTAGCACCTCAAATTTGCACCTATCATTGTACACACCATCTCATATTAGGTCATAGCATATCATGGTCCATTGCATAACATTGCGTTGTCCCCATTTGCCTCAAGAGCAAGCAAATCAAGAATTAGGTCAAACTGATCAGGAGATCAGTCAACCAATCAAGCAAGGGTGTTTCTCAAGGAGCAAAGGCCCTAGGGTTTGTCCAACAAGTTCACATGACTTGGAGGTCCATTTGAATTGTTCAAGTCAAGGGTTGAAGGCTCAGAGGTCATCAGTTCATGTACAGACAGTCAAAAACCCTAGAAAGTCAAAGACAGTCAACAGTCAGTCAAAGCAGTGGATGGTGGCCATTCTTGTGGAATTTGGGCACCATGATCAATAATCAAGAGTCCATACAACTTGGGACATCATTTGAAGTCAAGGTCTCAAGGAATTAGGGTTTGGAATTCATCAGAAGTGCTTCAGTCATCCAAAACCCTAGATAAGTCAAAGTTGGTCAACTGTGGTTGATTCTTTGGTTTTGATGGATGGAAATGGTTTGAGAGAGCTTATTTATGTCCTAATAGGCCTCATGTGTCATGGCAATCAACATCATTGAAGAATTTGAAGCCAATCAGAAAATTTCCAAAAATAGAAACTGGACCTGTAATTTTAACTGCCAAAAATGGAAACTTCTTGATCCTCAACTTGCATCATGATACAAGCTTCAAATGAATTTTTGCCCAACATGAAAGTTGAAGATCTTGTTCTCCCATTTTCAAAAAGTCCAAGAACACCAAAATCCCATGAATGGTTTGCAAGATATGATCATTTCATTTTCACATTTTCATGAACTTCAAAAGGCCATATCTCATGATTCCTTTGGCCAAATTTGATGGGGTTTTTTCCTACAAACCAAATTTTTCCTCCTCTTTCCAAAAATATAAACATCATTCACCAAAACCTTGCCAATCAAAATGGCATTTTTTGACTTGTTTCATTAAAATTCAAGTTTGACCAATATTTGACTTTTGTGAATTAAGTGTTTCTACTCATTTTGGCCATTTGGGACTTATTGGAATTGGTATTTGCAGCATGACTAAGGCCCAAATCGAGCAGCATTCCACCATATACCTCCCATGTGCACTAAGTTAGCAATTTTGCAAATCTCTCCATTTGAACTAATCAAGCTTACCACTCCTTAAACCAAAGTTAAACAGACCAATATAAGGCCTTTTTCTGTCACAAACCAACCCTAGCCACAGCCTTTGCACATCAGAAATTCTCATTCTCTCACTTTTGCATTTTTGCTCCTTTTGCATTTTCTGCCAAAATCTCCATAAACCTTCGAGCATACCTGTTTCTATCATCACCTGGACATCATTTTGAGCTCTCTACAAGCATCAAATCCTTGCTGGAACAACATTCCATGTTCTGTTTTCTTTATGCACCAACAATGGTAAATTAAGATTTGAAGAATTCTAAGCCTTGCTGAGCCAAGTTCCCTCAAGTTTCCTTCATTTCAAAGCATTGTCTTCATCTATTTCAGCACAACAACATCAATCCATCACTGTTTCCATTTTTTCTTCAAAAACAAGTAAGGTTTCGACCTCAACCATTTACTATGCCATGCTATGTTTTAGTTAGCTCTTGTTATGCTGATTCTAATGAACTATGCCTTGCTTGAAATGGTTGTGTTATGGCTGAGAAATCTGAGTTTCCATTTGTGTGCATGAATATGTTCTCATCGATTTGCCTTGCTTGAAGTGATTTAATGAAAATGGATATCATATTTGTGTTGTATGTGGTCTGATGATGCCATTGATGTGTTTGATTTGCTGTTCTGGGCATAAAAAATTTTGAGTTGATTTGAAGATGATGAACACCCTGTTCATAAACCCTAGATAGAACCCAGATTCATTGAGAAATTGTGTTGTTTATGTTTGGTTTATGGCTGTTTAGATGTTGCATGAACCTACTGTATCAATGCCTTGCTGTTTGCCATGCTATTCGGATTTTGATTGATGATGATTGTTTGAAGATGACATGCTGTTGTTGTTGCAAAAACCCTAAAAGTTGCCCAGAAGCTTGAATTCGATTGGCTGTTGGTTGAATTTTTTGCTCCTTTTACTGTTTCATTGAGAACGGACCAGTCACAACATTTCGTGGCCATGGTCTGATGCGCAGTCGTTTTGCTAAATGAGGGGGAATATTACCAATGTGCCACTCGGACCAAATTAAATCTAATTAATTCATTTTTATTTCAATAAACATTTCATTTGATCATCAACATTTACAAAAATCATACCTTGCTCATTTCAAGTCCAAATCCAGTGGGGTTTTCTGCATCATGATCAGGAAATTGTCTAGTTTTTTATCATTATTTTTAATATTTTTTTGGATCATTGGTTTTTAAATGGCCTTAGGGTTTGAGTTATGTGACCAAAAATGATACATGTTGCCAATCCTTTTGTGAAATGATCATGTTGCATCCTTTTGATCTGAAACTTTTTGTGGTCATTCTACACACATTCATGTTTATTTTGGTATAAAGTTTTTGGATTTCTCATTTGTGGTTTGTGTGATATGATTTTTTGAAGTAAGGTGTTACATTTGGTGTCACACCATGAATGTGCATTTTCATGAATTTTGTTAACATGCTTCTTGGCCTCCAATTGACCCCAAATTTTGCATGAACCTCATTTCATATGTCTAGTTGACTTGTGATTTTTCTTGGAATTAATTGTGTTGTTTTCCATTTGTTTGAGATTTTTCTTCCCTGCCTAGTCAAATGTTGACTTTTTGTGCTACACATTGCCATTTCATTTGGGAAATTCTCATATCTTATTATATGATCATGAAATTTCATATGTGCATACTAGACATCTTGAGCTTTGCATTGGTGTTAATCTCATCCATTTCTCATCTGTTTTCATTTTGTTATGATTTTTTGAAGTTGACCCATGATTGTTGACCTTCTTTGTGCTTACTTGAAACTTGTTTGACTTCCTGATTTTATTTGACTATCTTCCCATGATCCAATTGAGCTGAAATTTCATATGCATGCTATGTTATGGATTGTGATTGAGTATGAATTATTTCATAATTTTTGGAAATGTTTATGTTTGAGTTTGAGCTTGGTCTTGCTGTTGACCTTTTGTGTACTTTCATTTGCCATGCCTTGCCTTCTTTGGTCTATAAAATGATAATGATGCATGATATGAGTTTGAATCCAATTGTGCTTGCTTCTTAAATGTTTGAACTTCATTATGGTTGATTTTCCTTTGCTGTTTTGACTTTTTTATTTGTCTTTGACCCTAGGCTTGTCCTAGGGGTCTCCTGGCTTATGTTTGAGCTCATTGTTTCAGGTTAAGCACCAATGCTTCAAAGATCATACAAATGTGATTGAGTGTGGTTACATATCATATGCTAACCTTTGTTTTGTAGGTTTGAATCATGTGTTTGAGTCTTGTGCTTTGCACAATTGATCATCTGTTTTGTCTGTGGATTCAATTCCTTTTGCTTTGACTTGTGAAATGTTTACTGATTAGTTTGACTCTTTCAGGTACCCTTAGTTGCTTAAGTTCTCTGAACTTGCTTTGCTTTGCTTTTTAGCAAAATTGCTTGAGGTATAATCTCTTTTACTTCATGTAGTCTGGAGACCCGGCCTGTTATTTGGCCGGGCAAACTGTCTGAAGTCCTCCTTAAGAGGCCATGCTTGTGTGTGTTAAAAATTGTCCCAAGCAGGAAAAGTCCTTCAAGTAAGGCAATTGGTAGATCAAAGGGATAAGTAGCCTATCCCCTACTATTCAGTGAGTCCTCTCCTTGCTCCCATTACATGGTTGTAGCATTGAGATAAAAACCCAAGATCAATCGAGCCAATAATGTGGAAAGAGCTCCATCTTTCTGAGCTCCTACACTTTCTGATATGCTCTCCCCGATCAGGGATAGAAGCAATGAGGCACACCCCTCATCTCTTTTCATCTGCTTCACCTTAGCCTCTCAATGGCAAGGTTAAGAGCGACATTTACCTATTACAGTGGACTTTCATAGTCAAACCCTCTTGTGTGAGCCCCCCTTGTTTGGCTATAGAGTGTGCTGTTTGATATTCATTGATCGATTGATTGCTTCATATGCACTTGTTTGCTTGTATGCTACGCATTTATCATCATCAATTGCCATTAATGCATGATCATCTCTTTTGTCTGTGTGACATTGTCACCGTTGTTTACCCATTGAGGACAATTGTAAGTCCCACAAGTTGGCATTTGTTCCTATGATATGGAAGTGAGTATAAGACCATCACATTGGCCACTCATCTTATCTTTGCTTGTTTGTATGTGAGGATACAATTGTAAGTCCCACAAGTTGGCGTTTGTTTTCCTAGGATCATATTGTGTATGTCAGAGTAAGCCCAGGCAGATTGGCATCTGACATCCATGTTTTGCTTTCTTTGTTTGTATGAGAGGATGCAATTGTAAGTCCCACAAGTTGGCATTTGCTTTCCTATGATCATGTGTGGAGTTAACCTAAGTCCAGTTATATTGGCAGTTGATTTCCATATTTCATTCTTGTTTTTCCTTCTGAGGAGATTAGTGTAAGACCATTGAGTGGCCTCTGATATCCATTTCTGTTTTAGGAGATTGGTGTAAATCCAGCTATTGGTATCCGATATCCGCTTTTGTTTGTGAGATTGGAGTAAGACCATTGAGTGGCATCCGGTATCATTTGTTTGTTTATTTTATCATTACTTATTTTCCATTCCAAAGGACATCCTTGAATCATCCTCCATATGATTTCAAGAAGTGAACCTCCTGAGAAGTTTTACTTTCCATCTTCATCCATTCATCTCTCATTGTGTCCTAAACCTTTTCACACTTTGATTTCAAACTTAACATAGATATTGTGCAAACATCTTCATGTTTTCCAAACTAAAAACCTGGACTCAAGTCCTTGACTTTTTTTTTCAAACTCCATTTCGTAATACTTCTTTTGAATCAATCTTAATCATACTTTGACTCCACTTTCATAATCACAATCAATTAACTTCACCCATTCACTTGTTTTGGCTTTGTCCATTAATCTTTTCATGCATTAGCCGTAGGTTTTAATTATCATTGTGGTTGATGTAAACCTCACCTTATCTTTAGTGAGTCGACTATAAGACTTCCGTACTGAAAACAGGGTTAACCCCTCTAGTGCGTCGAAGCTATCCTCACATGGTGGATGTTGGTCTTGGTCGAGTTTTCTCCCGTTGATAATGAAAAGCCTCAGCGCTTGTGTTTAAAATTGAATCCACCCACTTTTGGAAATCTTTTAGCCGAACTACGGCGTTTTGATCCTTACCTTTGATGGAAGGTACGTAGGCAACGGGTTCATCCGTTCAAACCCAATAAAAATTGTATATTCTTTTCTCATCTTCCCAATCATGTTTGCACAATGTTTATGTCATAACAAATAACAACTTAGTACAACAAGTGTGAAAAGGGCTCCCTAGGAGTACCTAGGACGTAGTGGGTGCCTAACACCTTCCCATTGCGTAACTTACCCCTTACCCAGACTCTCTGATCTTTTATTAGTTTTCTACGTGTAAAACTTCTTAGGCTTTTGTTCGCTTTTTAGCCAGTCCTTTGGATAAATAAAAGTGCGGTGGCGACTCGAAATTTCATTGTATGCTTTGCTTATGGTTTAATCGATAAATCATATAGCGGCGAATACACCGCTACACTCTTGTATTATATTTGGTTACCGAAACTGTACTACTTCTTTGGTGTAAAAAGTTTCCAAATATTATATTGCTATGAGTATTCCACATATGTCTCAAAAAGTTCAACATTTTCAAAACATTTGCAAATAGATCCTTATAAAGTTCCTTCAATAAAAAACAAAACACATGCACGAGCATTGCATGCATCATATGCATAAGCAGGTTTTGGTTCCGAGCTCTTGATACAGTGGTCTAACTCTTTGCTCGTCAAAGCAATGGTGAACAACTAGAGAACGAGAACAGAGAACTCCAAGAGGAAGTTAGCCGGTTATCTGTTCTTGTGGAGTCCCTGCTTCAAGCTCAGAAGCAAGTTGTGAATGTGCCAGCATCCGCGTCCAATCAAGCGCCTGAGATAGCTCCTACTTCTATACCAGCCCCTGCTATGGGATCAACCAATGCCATGCCTTCCGGTTACCCTTGGGGAATGCCCCATAATTTCATGCCTGAAAGACATCATCCGCAAGTGCCAATCCAGCCGACGTCTAGCCCGGTCCCTGCGGTGCCACCCCCGGTGGTTAATTTTGTTTCTACTCCAGCTCCCATTCCTCAAGTCCGTGTTGACGAGACTATCTACCATTCCGAGGCCTTTGAGAACCCGGATGTGTATGATAAATTAGATGAGATGAGAGACCAGTTCTCTGATTTGAGGAAGGAAATGAAGGCCCTTTGAGGGAAATACTTGTTTGGGAAGAGCGCCTCTGAGCTCTGTTTGGTCCCAAATGTGAAGATTCCAATGAAGTTCAAGGTCCCAGACTTTGAAAAATACAAAGGGAATAGTTGTCCGCTCAGCCCTCTGGTCATGTATGCTAGAAAAATGTCTACGCATATTGACAATGATCAACTGCTCATCCATTATTTTCAAGATAGCTTGTCTGGCGCTGCCTTGAAATGGTATATGGGTCTTGACTGCGGCTCTGTACGCACTTTCAATGACCTCGGTGAGGCCTTCGTGAAGCAGTACAAGTATAACATGGACATGGCTCCAGACAGAGATCAGCTGAGGGCAATGTCCCAAAAAGATAAAGAAACCTTCAAGGAGTATGCGTAAAGGTGGAGGGAATTGGCAGCTCAGATAGTGCCGCCATTGGAGGAGAAGGAGATGACAAATATCTTTTGGAAGACTTTGAGCTCTTTCTATTATGAGCGCATGATTGCTAGTGCTCCCTCGGACTTTACCGAAATGGTAAATATGGGGATGAGGCTAGAAGAGGAAGACCTCGGCAACTTTGTCACACCTGGCGGGATCTGCAATAATTGGGTCGTTATGGATGTTCCAACAGTTATCCATAAGACAACGTAATATGTTCATTCTTGTTTAAAAACCCTTCCCCCATGCTAAAAGGAGTAGTGGAGACATTGTTGGCATAATTGATTAATACAATGATATTCATTCAATAATCGCATGTTAAATGTTTGCTTTCCAAATTATTTTTCATTTTTGCTTTTCGCATGAAATTGGTGATCACCATAAAACCCTAAAAAGAAAATAAAATCGATCTTTCATCTGCATAATGATTTGCCTTGTTTGAATTCTGAAGTCTCTTTTATACTCAAAATCATTATGCAGGTTGCCCAAACCCATTAGACATAATGATCCAACACCATCTCCCAACTTTGAATTCCCTGTATTTGAGGTAGAAGAAGATGATGTTGAAAAGATTCCTGATGAGATTACCCGTCTGCTTGAGTACGAGGAGAAGATCATTCAGCCACATCTTGAGAATCTGGAAACAGTCAACTTGGGGTCTGAAGATTGCATTCATGAAGTAAAGATTGGGGCACTCCTTGAAGAGTCTGTTAAGAAGGGGTTGATTGAGTTGCTAAGAGAATATCTCGACGTCTTTGCCTTGTCGTATGAAGACATGCCTGGTCTAGATACTGATATCGTGCAACATTTCTTGCCGTTGAAGCCTTAATGTGTGCCTGTGAAGCAAAAGCTAAAAAGAACTCATCCTGATATGGCAATAAAGATTAAAGAAAAAGTTCAGAAGCAAATTGATGCGGGGTTTCTGGTGACTTCTACATATCCTCAATGGGTGGCCAATATTGTGTATGTACCTAAGAAAGACGGAAAAGTCCGAATGTGTGTGGATTATCGTGACTTGAATAAAGCTAGCCCAAAAGATGATTTTCTTCTACCACACATTGATATGTTGGTAGACAATATGGCTAAATTCAATGTCTTTTCATTTATGGACGGATTTTCTGGTTATAATCAGATTAAAATGGCATCTGAGGATATGGAGAAGACAACATTCATCACACCTTGCGGAACATTCTGTTATCGAGTGATGCCCTTCGGTTTGAAGAACGTTGGAGCCACATATCAACGTGCTATGACTACCTTATTTCATGACATGATGCACAAGGAGATCGAGGTATATGTCGACGATATGATTGCAAAGTCGAAAACGGAAGTTAAACATGTAGAACACTTGGTGATGCTTTTCTAGCATTTGAGGAAGTACAAACTCCGCTTGGATCCGAACAAGTGTACATTTGGGGTCCATTCCGGAAAGTTATTGGGCTTTACTGTCAGCGAGAGAAGTATTGAAGTTGATCCTACCAAGGTCAAAGCAATACAAACGATGGTTGCGCCCAAAACTGAGAAGCAAGTCCGAGGTTTTCTTGGCCGCTTGAATTACATTTCAAGATTTATATCCCACATGACTGCCACATGTGCACCTATATTCAAGCTCCTCCGAAAAGATCAGTGTCATGATTGGACCGAGGATTCCAAAAGGCCTTTGACAGTATCAAAGTGTATTTGTCTGAGCCTCTGATTTTGTCTCCGTGTTGAAGGGAGACCATTGATTATGTGCTTCATGATTCCATGGGTTGTGTCCTTGGTCAACAAGATGAATCAGGAAAGAAGGAATATGAAATATACTACTTGAGTAAGAAGTTCACCGACTGTGAGTCTCGGTACTCAATGCTTGAGAAGATATGTTGTGCTTTAGCTTGGGCCGCTAAGCGTTTACGCTAGTATATGTTGAATCATACAACATGGTTGATATCCAAAATGGATATGATCAAGTATATCTTTGAGAAGCCTGCTTTAACCGGGAGAATTGCCCGTTGGCAGATGTTGTTATCTGAGTATGATATTGAGTATCGAGCTCAAAAAGCTATTAAAGGTAGTATCTTGGTTGACCATTTGGCGCATCAACCAATTGAAGATTATCAGTCTGTGCAATATGATTTCCCTGATGAGGAGATTCTGTATTTGAAAATGAAAGATTGTGACGAGCCTACACTCGATGAAGGGCCAGAGTCTAGTTCCCGATGGGGTATGGTGTTCGATGGCGCTGTCAATTAGTATGGAAATGGTATTAGGGCAGTGATTATTACTCCTCAAGGCACACATTTTCCTTTTACAGCAAGGCTAACTTTCAAATGCACGAATAGTATGGCGGAGTATGAGGCCTGTATTATGGGTTTGGAAGAATGTATTGATCTTAGGATCAAACATCTTAATGTTTATGGCGATTCGGCCCTTGTTGTTAATCAGATTAAGGGTGAATGAGAGACGAATCATCCTGGTCTCATCCTGTATAGAGATTATGCGAGGAGGATTTCAACTTTCTTTACTAAAGTTGACTTCCATCATATTCCTCGAGAAGAGAATCGGATGGCGGATGCTCTTGCTACGATTGCTTCAATGATTGCTGTCAATTATTTGAATGAAGTCCCAAAGATTACCGTGATGCGCTTGGATAGACCAACTCATGTGTTTGCAATTGAGGAGGTGAAAGATGATAAGCCATGGTATTATGATATCAAGTGTTTTCTTCAAAGTCAGACTTACCCGCCTGGGGCATCTGTTAAAGATAAGAAGACTTTGAGGAGATTATCTGGCAGTTTCTACCTTAATGGTGATGTACTTTACAAGAGGAATTTTGACATGGTTCTGCTCAGATGTGTGGATAGACACGAAGCAGTCCTATTGATGATTGAAGTCCATGAGGGTTCATTTGGTACTCATTCCAATGGACATGCCATGGCGAAAAAGATGTTGAGAGCAGGCTACTATTGGCTGACAATGGAGTCTGACTGCTGCAAGTTTTTGAAGAAATGCCACAAGTGTCAGATTTATGCGGACAAGATTCATGTTCCCCTGACGCTTCTAAATGTTATTTTCTCACCATGGCCTTTCTCCATGTGGGAAATTGACATAATTGGCATGATTAACCCTAAGGCGTCAAATGGTCACCGTTTTATTCTCGTAGCCATTGATTACTTCACCAAGTGGGTTGAAGCGGCATCGTATGCAAATGTGACCAGGCAGGTGGTTGTGAGGTTTATAAAGAACCAACTCATATGCCGATATGGTGTGCCAAACAACATCATTACTGATAATGGATCTAACTTGAATAATAAGATGATGAAAGAGTTGGGTAGCGAGTTCAAAATTGCACATCATAATTCTTCTCCCTATAGATCCAAGATGAATGGGGTTGTTGAAGCTGCTAACAAGAACATCAAGAAGATTATTCAGAAGATGGTTGTTACGTACAAAGATTGGCATGAGATGTTGCCATTTGCTTTGCATGGCTATCGTACATTTGTCCGCACTTCAACAGGGGCAACCCCTTTCTCCCTTGTATATGGCATGGAGGTTGTGCTCCCCGTAGAGGTCGAGATCCCATCAATGAGAGTTTTGATGGAAGCCAAGTTGACTGAGGATGAATGGGTTCAGAGTCGTTATCACCAACTGAATTTGATTGAAGAGAAGAGGTTAACTGCCATGTGCCATGGCCAGTTATATCAACAAAGGATGAAGAAAGCCTTTGATAAGAAGGTCAAGCCTCATGTGTTCCGAGAAGGTGACCTCGTACTCAAGAAATTCTTGTCTTTCGCGCCCGATTCCAGGGGCAAGTGGACTCCAAATTATGAAGGTCCATATGTTGTTAAGAGAGCCTTTTCAGGCGGTGCTTTGATGCTCACAACTATGGATGGGGAGGATTTCACTTGTCCTGTGAATTCAGATACATTCAAGAAATACTTCACCTAAAAATAAGAACAAAATAGCTCGCTAAGTTGAAAACCCGAAAGGGCGACTTAGGCAAAAATGAGCATCTTGGTGGATTGAAAACCCGAAAGGGCGATCTAGGAAAAAGTTAGAGACAGAAAAAAATGAATATATATATCCTGCTAGATTGAGTACCTCACCCTGGGGAAATCTATACAAAAATTAAGGATTTGGCAAGTAACTGCATCCTGTCAAGACTTTGCTCTACAACCGTCATCTGTCAAAGATTCTCGCTCAGTCATCATCAACCGAAGTTTCAAATACAGTGGATTCAGAGTTGGTGGAGAAACGGTCATTATGTTCAATGTATCCCTTTTCCATGTATATCACCAATTTCAAATTTGTAAAGATCCATGGAGTCTCGCCATTTGTGGACTACCATTCTCATAAATAAATTTGAGGCTTTATCCAAATCTTTGCACTCTTATTTGTTTCTGTTTAACAAATGATTGCATGCTTTAATTGATGAATATAAGTGTTTTAAACAAATAAAGTTTTCCTGAATAAACTGTTTTAAACAAAGTGAACATTCACAATGACTAAAAGGATAAGTGGAATATCCTCAGCGTTTTCCCAAGGAAAGTACGATCACCAAAGGGTAAGACATTCGTTCATATTCTGGCATTCTTGCTCCTTATATCCTCTTCATCAACTTCACAGAGAATCTGGTATGAGAAGTTCTCCTTTATGGAAGTGGATTGTTTTGTCTTGGATTGCTTTCCCCTAGTTGGATTTTCATCCAACGCATTCCCGGTAGTTTGTTTGTGTATACATACTTGTTTCTCCCGTGGAGTTTTGGCAATCCATGATGGGTATATGGTTAATCTGTGAATGATCCCTTCTTTTCCAAAAAAAATTTGCCTCGATATTTTAGAGATGTGCATCCCTCTATATCAGGCACTAGCATTTGTGTTTTATCATTTGTATGGTTTTCATCCCTTGTGTGGACTGACCTAAAATCCCTTATAGATTGATAAAAGTTGATATGCTTTAAGTTGAGAACATTCCTTGCCTCACTATCCTAACTTGCTACTCACGAGGAAGGTTGCCTTTCCCCAACATGAGTAAGAATCTCCAGCGGAGTAAGCATGTGTTCCCTGCAGAGCTACCTTTCAAGATATTTGTCTCCTCAGCAGGAAGTTTCCTAGTACAATTGATGAATGGCTTATTTCCCATTTCATATCCGTTTCCTCCAGCAAGAGTAGTTCCCTTGAGAGCATTTGCAGCTTATCCCCATTAGGGTTGCCAGATCAGAGTTTGATGTTTGTATCTCCTCCAAGTCTGAAGTTTTCTTCTAGCATTAAGAGCTGATGGTAAAAACGTTTATTTCCTTCCCCAGTGGAGCAAAATGCTATTACTCCCATTTGCAGAGTTTCCTCTCCGGCAGATAGAAGGGAGTGTTTTGTTTGATGTACATCTGATTGGTGGTTGTTCCCCATGGAGTTCCACATCATTCCGACATAAGTTTCCCCAGTGGAGCTTCTTCTATAACGGATCTTATTATTATTAAACCACCTGTCCCCGAGAGAGTTGATGGAAATTCCCCGACAGATTTTGTATGCATCTTCCTTATGCCAGGATTGTTTGCCCCAGGAAGACTTCTCCTGTGCAGAATGGTATCTCATGCAGATGGAAGCTTCGACTTTGCCTATTCCCAAATATGGTTAAAGTTTTCCCTTGTTTACTCTTATTCCAGAGATAATCCCCATCGCAATTGAGTTCTCTGTTTGATCTTCTTTCGCTGCTCCTGAATACATCTTCTTTGTATCCTTAGCGAGTGCAGCTTTGCGATAGGGTTTGATATCCCGGATGATTTATTTTCATCCCTATAGGGTTATTCCAAAGCCGAGTTCTCCATTAGGATTCACCCTTCTTGTCGAGACGTTTGTCGAGCGTCTGTTCATCATTCTTGGACTTGTTTGTGTTAGATATGTTTGTTTGTCAACATTAACTATACACAAATCATGCATATACATGCATAATCATAGCATTCAAATATTCATGATTGCATTCTTTGCCATATATCTTTGCTTGTTATCTCCTACTATTGGTGAAATGTTCTTCCCCAAGCAGATGTGTATGTCTGATCTCTCCATATAGAGTTAGCCTCATAGGAAGAAAGTGTCTATCTTTTCTTCTTTCATCCCCATTGAGTTACGTCCTCGTGGATGATTATTGTTTCAGTTTCTTCCCTAGTTATGTATTGGGATGGAATTTCTCCCCTGAGTTATATCCTCATCGGGTTGAGTCTTGTTTAATTGTGTCTTTCTAGTTTGTTCCTAGATTGATTCCTTTCTTGTTATCCCCTGCAGTTCCATGTGGTTCAGTTTTTTAATTGCTCAATAATCAGTAATTGTTCAACCTTTCCTCAACGGATTTTGTGGCCTTCTACCCAGTAACCGGTAGTTGTAAGTCCTATTTCTGTGGTTTTCTACCTAATAACCGGTAGATGTAATCCCCTCTTTGTTGGTTGTCTTTACCCAGTAATCGGTATTGATATTCCTTCGTTTTCGAGTATACCACCGAGTAACCGGTGATATATCTCTTGGATAATTGCTTTTGTCAGGAAATTTATCCCTGGAAAGTCATATTTCATTTTACCCTTGTTTGGTGATGATTGTTTCTCCTTCTGATTGGTCATCATTTTATACCCAGTAACCGGTATCCTGATGTCCTTTCTTTTCGGTCGATTTATCCTTTATTAACCCAATAATCGGTTGCAGATAATCTTCCATGCGAGTATGTTGTTTACGTTTTTACCCATATAGCAGTATTAGATAATATATTTCATGCGCTATTAGGTCGAAGTCCTTTTCTTCCCTAGTCGAGTAAGATTCGTATTTCCTTGTGGAATCGAATGTCCATCGTGTAAGTCGAGTTTGCTTTTCAGCTCTCCTTTCGGATGATGAGTGTCTTGGATATTCCCAATTCACGCATCGTTAGTCACCTATTATATACCCAGTAACCGGTATCCTTGGTGTTCCTTCCTTCTGCTCCCTATTATGAATGTTTGTCCCCTGTGGAGTCAGATTTTCCTGAGTTGAGATGCGCCTTTTTGGTCCTCCTTAGATGTTTCAGACGATTGATATCTTTCACCCTTATATCGGTCTTAGATATCCTTTCTCCCTGAGTGTGTTGTTCTCTCACCCAGTAACTGGTGTCTTGATAACCTGTCTCTCTTTGAGTTTATTACCCAGTAACCGGTAATATCTCGTTGTTTCTTCCTCAGTTGAGTCCTTTGTGGACATCCCCATCTGAGTCTGGATTTTTATCCGATGTATCCTTTGTGGACAGTTGTGCTGTATTGGCATGTTTCCCAATACATGCATCTTTGCGTCAACTCGAGTCTTTCCATCGATTTATTTTCGTGGAATCTCTTCGCGTCTCCCAGCAAGTTGTCAAGTTGTGACCTGCTCACGCATTTTTACCCTTATTTCCCCTAGGTAAACCATACAAGTCGAGTCGCCACCGCACTTCTATTTATCCAAAGGAATAGTTAGAAAGCGAACAAAAACCTAAAAGTTTTATCGAATCAAAAACTAGTAAAAATGTCAGAGATCTGGGTAAGGGGGTTGGTTATGCAATGGGAAGGTTTTAAGCACCCAAAACATCCTAGGTACTCCTAGGGAGCCCTTTTCACATTGGTTGTAAGATTGATATTTGGTGAAAATTAGTTTGTGCAAACATGATTAGAGAGATGAGAAGAGAATATACAAGTTTATTTACATTTTGTGTTTGGATGGATAAACCCATTGCCTACGTACCATCTTAAAAAAGATTAGGATCAAAACCTCGTAGTTCGGGGTAAAAATTTCAAAATGAGTGGGTGAATTGATTGGTCCAAAAGCCTTAAGGTCTTTTGTTATCCAAGGGAGAAAACTCAACCTAAAAACCACAAATCCACCATGTGAGGATAGCTTCAACATGCTAGTGAGGGGTTAACCCTATAATAAGCATGGAAGACTCATTGTCCATCACTAAGGATATAGGTGAGTATTACATCTACCTCAAGGATAACTCAAACCTAATAGCTAAAGGTTATGAAAAAGTTTTTGATTAAGAAAGTGGCCATTGAAACCACAAAAAGACATTTGAATGGGTTATATTTACCAATGAAAAGTATGTACAAAATATGGTCAAAGTTGACTTAGAAGTTCAATTCAAAATAAGTGTTATGAAAAGAAAGTTTGAAAATCAAAAGCGTAAAGCTTAGGTTTCTAATGTTTGAAAACAAATGTTAAATGTTTGCACAAAAGTTTTGGCTTGGGTTACAGTGGAGGGAAGAATAAGAATGGCTAAAGTCCTAATCATACAAGAAATAAGGGATAAGAGAACAAGACCACAAATGGAATTCCTCTCTTGAGATCATATTGATGATCCAAGTAGCTCCCATCCTTTGGAATATGCAAGAAAAATAATAGTAAGCTCAAGCAATCAACAATCAAGTTAACTCTTGGAAAGTTCCTCAATGGCTCTTGGATCTCTCTCTCTTAAAAGCTCATGGCAATGGTTCCTCACTTAGGCTCAATGTTGGAATCCCTAACACAAGAACACACACATTAAAAAGTTCCATTAAACAATCAAAAATGAACAAGAAGGAGTTTTAGAGATTGGTCCTTTCAAAGTTCTCTTCAACATTTGTAGCATTCTAAAGGCCCAATGCCTAGTTGCTCTTTGACTTTTATAGCACTCTAAAGGCCCAATGCCTAGTTGCTCTTTGACTCCAAATTTGCATAGGGAAAGTCCTAAAGTCTAAGTCCATTTGTCCATTTCTTTGCATTTGGTTCACATCAATCAAAACAAAACACAAGCACAATGATATATACACAATTATGTGCTCAAGTGAGCAAAAGGCAAATTACATTAACATAAACATGTGCTCCAATGAGCAAAGGGAAAAGCAAATGAATAATATGTACAAGAATAGTAAATTGCATAAATATAAAGTGCAAAAAGTAAATGTTAATGGTTAATGGTTAATGTTAGTAGTTAGTGTGTCATAAGGCAAATTTAGCGCTATGTTAAGCAATTGTAATTGGACTTATGTAGAAGTCACAACTATCGGAGGCCGATCAATAATAATGTAGGCAACAACACAAGTTAGAAGTCTTGATTATTGAACCAAGTTCCAACAACTTGCCATGCCAAAAAGAAGAAGAGAAATGATCTTGTATTGGTTTAAGTCCTTTGCATGATTTAGGAAGCAATCTATCCTTAATGCAAAGCCATTCACTTGATCATTTGATCAAGATGAATTAGATTTGAATCAAGGAAGATTAAACCTCCCTAATCAATGCTAACTTATCAACCTTTAACTCATTGATCCAAAAGAAAAGAAGAAGAAGAAGAAGAAGATGAAGATGGATAATGGAAATGAAGAACAAAGTGCATTAAATGAAATAGAATATACCAATCAACAAATGTTGACCAATGACATTGAGGATCATGGTCAAACTATCAAAAACAGAAGTGGGATGAAGATTGGAAGTCAAGAAATGAACAAAATATTTTTGGCATTTTTAATATTTGAAAATAAACTTGAATTAAAATATTAAAGAAAGGCCAAACTTCAAAATCACTTCAAATCAACTTTCAAAAGTCCAAGTGATTTATCCCAAGTTCAACAAGGTCAAACAAAGTTTGACAAAAAATTTCAGCATTTTTAAAAGTCAGAAACTAATTTTAATCAATTAAAAATGAATAAAAATAACCTAATTGAACTAAAATCAATTAAAAAATTGATGAGAATATTTTTCATAGATCCATCATCATTCAAATAGGTTGAGAAAATATTTTTGTATTTTTTGAATATCAAAAACTATTTAAAATGAATTAAAAATAACCAGAAAAGAGAAAATTTACAAAAAATATCAAATGATGAAATAAAAAATATTAAAAATCATTTTTAGAAACTAAAATTAAAAAGAGAAATAATGCAATTGGTCCCATACTTTTTGGAATTAAAATGAAAGAGTTATGAATTTTTGAAGTTAAATGAAATAAAAGAAAATAAAATAGAAATTATGAAAATCAGAAAAAACCACAGCGCTTGGATGTGATTTCATTAATTGATGTGGAGGATCTAATGGTCATGGCATGCGCGTGCACCAAAGTCCTCAGTCAATGCAACCACACGCTGAATTAAAATAAGTCATAACATTGGAGGGTGGAGATTAGATATGGGAATTGAGATCAAAGATCCACATTGAATCTGGCAATGAGACGGTGGCCAGCGCCACCGTCTTCTCCGGTGAGCTCCAGCGAAGGCCAAAGAACACAGAGATTCAAATGTTCATTAAAATAGACGATCTAGGCACCGTTCGAAAGAGGAAGTGATGTACATCATGAACTTGCTCGATTTCACAAATTAAGCATACAACAATGATGCCTCTATAGAGAGGACTTCAGACAACACAATATCAAGGCCAATAGATCAAAGAACAAAGAGATTCGAAGCAAAAACCAGTAGATCCACACCTTTGGATTATGAAGATTTGAGTCCCTTTCCTTGGTTCCTTTTGCAAAACAGAACTTCTATGGATCAAATGATGAAGGTTTAGGAACTTTAGATCTGAAGATTCAACCAAATTCAATTGAATTTCAGATCTGAATTTTTGAAGAAAATGGATTTAGTTCCTTTGGTATGGTTGGGAATTCACTCTTGCAGCATTTCAGGCGCCCTTAGGTTAGTTAATTATGAAGCACAGCACATGTATTTATAGCTGGAATTGGCTGAACAAGTGAGTTTACTCGTGTGCATGGCAAATGGAGTTTCCTTGCATGGGCTTGTATGATCATGTGGAAGGCCCAATGAGTATTCGAATGACTTGCTGAGCTCATGTGAATTGCAAATGGACGTGTACAAGAAGTGTAAACACCTCATGCATCGCATTTTGAATTGAATTTCACAAAATGCACTAAATCTTCATGCCTTCGAAAATGGTGCTTCCAAACTCCAAATGCTACCTCATGACTAATGGTTAGAAAGCTCATTACACAAGGAACAAATGATATGTTGATCAAAATTTCAATTGGGCCTTGGAAATTGGTGAATCTTTAGTTTAAAGTATATAGTGCAAAACATGCAAAAGTGAAGTTTCCAAATTTGGCCAATGTGCAAGCCCTTCTGTTTCAATGAAGAAAGCTCCAAATGATAACACCTTCAACATGAAAGTTGTAGATATTTTCAAGAAAATCAATTTGGACTTATATTTTGCATCATTTGGATTTTTAATGAAGAAGTTATGGGCACTTGAAGTTGGACTTTTTTACATTTCAATGCATTTGGCCCAAAGTGACCTATAATCTTTGCATTATAAAATGTATTTCTTTTGAGATTTTGAAAATTTTCTCAACATAACATTTGAAGTAGACACAATAATATTTCCAATGCATTTGGTTCCACCCCAAAATCATAAAAAAATGAATGAGTTATGTTCTTGGGAAGTTGACCCAAAATTAGGATTTCAGTCAAAATGACCTATAATGTCTTGGAATGGATGATGACCTTCCAAGCTTCAAATCAATTTTTGATGAACATGAAAGTTGTTCATATTGTCCTTAAGAACATTGTTTCTCTAGGGATCATATCCATTTAACCAACACACAAAAGGTTAGGTCTCAGTATATTTCCAAATAGTCAGATGAATTGATTGATCAACTTCTCAAGTTCACAACTCATATCTTGATGAATTGATGATTGTGGACACTAAAATGAGTTCAAATATGCATGAAATGATGAATTAAAGAACTTCCCTTGATTGTATTTGACCATGGGCTGAGGTTGCTTCATGAGCAAGGCATTGTAGATGATCAGATGGATTAGGGTTTCCTTGGGATGCAAACCTCAACCCTTTGACTATATTTGATCAAAATGATGAATTGAGATACTAGGGAGTCATATTTGATGGATGAGAGCTTTGGGAACCATTTCCATGCTTGCCTTCATCTTCTCTTGGCCATATCATTGCACAAAGGATCACCTATAAGCTTTTAGATCTTGTGATTGCTCAAGCTACAAACAAAAGATGTTAGTGATATATTTTTGTGCTTTTGGTTAGTAAACAAAATGAGGAAAGCAATAATATACAATTCAAGCATGCTTGGTGATCTCAAACCACTCACAAGAGATCCCACCCAAAGGCAAGGGAAACCAAGATGCTTATGATCCTTGAGGCTTTGCAAATGCAATGTTATGATGCCATGAGGGATCTTAGGGCCAAAATTGGGGTCTTACATTTATTGCATTTATTATTTTGATTATTAACCAAAAGCACAAAAATATGCCACTAACTCTTTTTGTTTTGAAGCTTAAGTGATCATGTGCTCCACAATGCTCCTAGGAGGTTCCTAAGCCCAATGCAATGGCTAGATGAAGATGAGAAAAAGCATGACAATGGTCCACAAAATTCCTAATCATCATATATGGCTCCCAAGTATCTAAATTTGCCAATTTGATCAAGATAACCCAAAGGGCTTGAAGATTGTTTCCCAAGGAAACCCTAATTTCACTGTGCTTTGACTGTGCCTTGCCCATGAAGCAATCTCCACCTCTGATCAAATTTAATCAAGTTAAGTTCTTTAACTTATCATTTTATGCATATTGAGATTAATTGAGGCCCCTCAATCATTTATTCATCAAGATTGGAAGTTTTTCCTTGAAAAGTTGACCAGTCAAGTCATCTGACTAAGTTGAGGATCAATGAGATATAACTTTTGATGTATTTGTCAAATGAAGATGACCCCATGAGAAAATATCTTCTTAAGAACCATATTAACAACTTTCATGTTCATCAAAAATCAATTTGAAGCTTTTAAGGTCATCATTAATTTCAAAACATTACAGGTCATTTTGACTGAAACCCTAACTTTAGGACAACTTGCCAAGGGCATAACTTCCTTATTGTTTATGACTTTGAGGTGAGACAAAAGGCATTGGAAAACATGAGATGTCTACTTCAAATTTTATTTTATACAAAAGTTCATAATCCTAAAATAAATACATGTGACATTGAAAAACATTATAGGTCATCTTGGACCTAATTCATTGAATTTGAAAAAGTACCCAACTTCAAATGCCCATAACATTGTCATAGAAAATCCAAATGATGCAAACTTTTAGTCTAGATTGACCATCTTGAAAATACCTACAACTTTTATGTTGGAGATGTTTTTATTTGAAGCTTTTATCATGAGGACAAAGGGGTTTAACCAAGCTTACTTTTGGGTTAATTTTTCAAAGTGATTTGAATATGTTTTACACTTGGACTTTCCAAGCCAGTTTTGATCAATTTGCACATGCCAAATTATTTTTTTCCCAACATGACTTTTGTTATTTATTTCAAGAACTTTCCAACCATTACTCACAATAGTCCTTGGGGTCTACCATTTTTTAGTTTCGAATTTCTTTTCATTTATGTGCAATTTTGATATTGTATGCTAAAACTTGAAATGCAACCATTCTCCATTCAAAGTGCACGACCAAATGCCTTCCACATGATATCAGCAAGCTTCTTCAGCCATCCATGGGTCTCTCACACGTCCACAAAGCCACATGCATCCAAAAATTCAAATTACATGCACATGAGCAAAGTGTGAACTCAGCTGCATTCAACTATAAATAGAGGCTTCATGAGCTTCATTTCACATCCTTTTGGAGATCCCACATGCTGCAGAACTGAGATCATAACCCTCACTAAAGGAATCACTCACTTTCTTCAATATTTTCGAGCTTCAAATTCAACAACATTAGCTGAGTTTTAAAGCCAAATTCCTTAGCCAATCATCTTCCATACATTCAGAGATCAAAGAGGAACAAGAAGTGTGAAGAATTCGTGGCCAGAAGCTCACCAATTTGAAGGTATAAACTCAAACTTTTTGGATCTGAAACTCCTAGTTCAATGTAGTTTTCTTCTATTTTGGTGGTTCTCTGAAGTCCTCATACTTGAGGCAAGCTTTTGATCCATTCAATTTGCCATTTCATGAACAATCTCTATGGACACCATGATTTTCTTCTTCATCTTTCTCTCAATATACGAAGCATGAAAGAAACCCAATGGTACAGTGATGATCTACATCACAAGAGCTTTATTTCCATGTCCTTGTTTTTCGTTTTTGTTAAGATTCATTTCTCTGCAAATTTGGCGGGAGTTTGTGTGTTTGGTCGGAGAAGACAGTGGTTTCCACCACCACCACCATGTGTGCATGCTTATGGCCTTTGAATCTCCCTTCCATGATGTAATTGTGTGCGTCCATTTTAATTACTTCTTTTAATTCTTTGTGTGGCGCTGTTGACTTATGTGTACCGTGTATCCTCAAATCTAGGCCATCTGTTAGTGCCACGTCAATTAATGAAGTGGATCTAATGGCTCTGCTTTTTTCGCTTATTTCATTTTTTCTTTTGTTTTCTTTTAATTCATTCCATTTTCAAAAATTCATTAAAAATTCATTTGAAGTCAGAAAAATATGAGACCAACTTTGAAATTTTTCTTGAAAAATCTAGTTTCATGTTATGATTTTTAATTATTTTTGTGACTTCATTTGATATTTTGTATGAATTAATTGGTTTTTAATGATTTTAATTCATTTTTAAATACTTTCTGACTATAAAAAAAATACAAAAATAGTTTCACAGAATCTATGGATCATGATAAGTAATTGAAAAATACTCTCAACAATTTCTTGTTTGTTTTAAGATTATTTCAGATTTTAATTCATATTAATCTATTTTTGGTTATTTTTAATTGATTTTAATTACTTTCTGATTTCAAAAATTTGTGACAAAATTAGTCAAAGTTTGTTTGACTATGTTGAACCTATGGAATTTAATTGGACTTATTGAAGTTGCTTTGAATTGAATTTGAGGTTCAACTTTGTTTGTTTATTTTTAATTTGTATTTTCTTTTAATTCAAAAAATACCAAAAAAACATTATTGACTTCTTGACTTGTTATCTTCATTCCTCTTCTGTTTGGTGTTGATTGAGGTTGAATTAATTCAATTTTGATCAAATTCATTGGATCTTGTGGTTTGAAAATCCTTAAGGATCATCACCTGGAAAGATGAATGAATTTGATCAAGGATGAGTTATCCCTTGATCAATTGGGATTGGTTGTTGACTTCTTACCCCCTCCCTTTCATCTTCATCCCTTTCTTTCCCTCAATGGGGAATGATTTAAAGTCTTGAGGTTGGTCTTGACAAATAAGAAGTTTAACCTTCTTTGATCCAAACCAAACTCAATTTGATACATGATCAAGTGAGTTATTTTGTGTCAAAGATAGGTTACTTCTTGGTCAAGCAAATAACCAAAAGTCAATACAAGGCCCTTCTCCTTTTGTTTGGCATGGCAAGTTTATGGAGCTTGGCTTACTAGTCATGACCTCTAACTTGTGTTCTTTGCCCATATTCTTATTGGTCGGCCTTAGATAGGTGTCACTACTATATTAGTCCACTTACGATTGCTTAACATAGCGCTACATTGTCTTATGACAAGCTAACATAACCCTACTAACTACTAAGTTTAATTTGAGCTTTTAAATTCTTGTCATTTACTTTTAATGTCATTTACTTGTTGTTCATTATTCATCTTGATTTTCATCTTTGCTCACTTGAGCACATATTTTATGTTTATGTCATTTTTCTTTTGCTCATTTGAGCCCATTATTGTATATAAGTATATTGCTATTTTGTGTTATTTGTGTTTGTTTTGATGTGAACAAAAATGCAAAAAGGAGAAAGGACTTAAAATTAGGATTTACTCATGCTTAAAGGAGTTCAAGAGCAACTAGGCCTCATGCCTTTAGAATGCAAAATTTGTTGAAGAGCAACTAGGCCTCATGCCTTTAGAATGCTAAAATTCAAAGTTGACTTCAAAAGACCTCTCCTCAAACTTATTCTTTGCCCATTCCCTTTGTTGTGTTATGAGCTTTTTGATGTGTGCTTTTGTGTGATAGGGATCCCATCTTAAGATTGTGAAAAGAGGACCATTGTCATGAGTAGACAAGTCAAGAGCCAAGCCAAATGGAGATCCTAAGAGCTTGAATTCAAAATTATTGATTGCTTGTCTTGTATGCTAAATCCAAAGGAAATGAGCATCTTGAGTCATCTCTATGATTCCAAGAAAAGGAACTCCAAGGGCTATCTTTCCCCTTTAATCTTTGTATGCTTTAGGAATAACCCTTGTCTCTTCTCCCCACTCTAACCAAGCCAAAAATCATTTTCAAAACTTTGACTTTATTTCAAATTAGAAACCTAGGCCTTAGGCCTTTGACTTTTCAAAACTCTTTTCATAAGTACTTATTGTAAATAAACTTTAATTCAACTTTGACCTCATTTTGTAAGTAATTTAACTGGTAAATATAACTCATTTCAAGTTGTTTTTGTGGTTCTAATGGCCACTTGTTAAAACTCTTTCAAAAACATTAGTTATAGGTTTGAGTTATCATAGTGGTTGATGTAAATCTCACCTCATCCTTAGTGTTGGATGATAAGTCTTCCATGCTTATTATAGGGTTAACCCCTCACTAGCATGTTGAAGCCTTCTTCACATGGTGGATTGTTGGTTTAGGTTGAGTTTGCTCCCTTTGATAACAAAAGACCTTAAGGCTTTTGATTAAAACCAATTCACCAATCTTTGAATTTTTTACCATAAACTATGAGGTTTTGATCCTCCTTTGTGATGGTACGTAGGCAATGGGTTCATCCATTCAAACAATAAAATTTGTAAATATAATCTATTCTTTTCTCATCACTCCAATCTTTTGCATAAATCTTTTCACAAATACCAACCTACAACACATATTTTCAAAAAGGGTCCCCTTAGAGTACTAAGGATGTTTTGGGTGCGTAAAACCTTCCCATTTCATAACCAACCCCTTACCTAGATCTCTGACATTTTTATTAATTTTTGATTTGAAAAACTTCTTACTTCGCTTTTGTTCACTTTTTAGCCTTTCCTTTGGACAAATAAAAGTGCGGTGCCGACTCGAATTGTATGTTGACTTTTGGTTTAGTCAATAAACCTAAAGGTATCGAAAACCCCGCTACACAAATACTTAAGGATTGCACATCATAATTCTTCCCCCTACAGACCTAAGATGAATGGGGTTGTTGAAGATGCGAATAAGAACATTATAAAGATTATTTAGAAGATGGTTGTAGCATACAAAGATTGGAACGAGATGCTCTCATTTCCTTTGCACGGGTATCGTACATCCATCGGCACTTAACAGGGGCAACCCCTTTCTCTCTTGTTTATGGCATGGAAGTTATGCTCCACGTGGAGGTTGAGATCCCATCACTGTGTGTTTTGATGGAAGCCAACTTGACAGAAGCTGAATGGTGTCAGACCAGATATGATCAGTTGAATTTATTTGAAGAGAAGAGATTGAATGCCATGTGTCATGGTCAGTTATATCAACAAAGAAAGAAGAAAGCTTTTGATAAGAAGGTCATGCCTCGTGTGTTTCGAGAAGGTGACCTCGTGCTCAAGAAGATTCTATCTTTCAAACCTAATGCTAGGGGAAAATGGACTCCTAATTATGAAGGCCCATATGTTGTGAAGAGAGCCTTTTCAGGCGGTGCTTTGATTCTTACAACTATGGATGCTGACGAGTTCACGCATCATATGAATGCTGATGCAATCAGGAAATAATTCTCCTAAAAAAGGAAAAGAACAACTCACTAAGTTGAAAACCCGAAAGGGTGACTTAGGCAGAAATGAGCATCTCGCAAGATTGAAAACCTGAAAGGGCAGTCCAGGAAAAAGTTAGAGACATAAAACAGAAAACTTATCCCGATAGATTGATTACCCCACCTTGGGGAAATCTAGGAAAAAAATAGGGGTTATGGCAAGAAACTGCATCCGGTTGGTCCTGATCTTTGAACATTTTTTAGCAGGTCATTTGGTTCTGGTTCATCATTCTCAACCAAAGACAAGAACACAATGGATTTCTAAAGTTGATAGGGAGACTAGTGATCATTGTATTCAATGTAGCCCTTTTTCCATGTAAATTACCACTTTCAAACTTTGTAAAGATCCATGGAGTCCTGCCATACGTGGACCACCATTCTATTAAATAAAGTTGAGCTTTTCATCCAATTACTTCTATTCTTATTTACTTCTGCTAGATAAAATTGAATTTTTATGATGATAATTTTGAAATAAATTAATGAATAAATATTTTTCTTAAAATGATAAAAAGAATTCACTTTAAGAATAATCAATTTCAGCAATGAATGTCAACATCAATCCAAGAGCAAATAAGTCTTGAAGTGTGAAGCATTGTTGGTTTTCCCCGTGTAGTTGGTTCGGTAACTTTTTCCTCCCCAACAATTCACCATTTATCCCCAGCTTAGTTGATGAGTTTCTCCCTGAATATTTCATCATCCCCAGTAGAATTGGTGGCTCTCATCTCCAATTGAGTTGATGATTGGTCCCCTTTGCGAATCCATATCTCCCAGTTGAGGTGCTCATGTTTTGTATCCCCTCAGTTTGTGATTTGGATGACTGGACCCTGGAGATCAGGAACCTTTATTTGGTTTCCATTTGCATTTGATTGTGTTGCATAACTTCGGCAGTTTCTCCTTTGTGCGAATCAGATTTGGTTATCTTTACCTTGGAATTGGCTTATTTCAAATTTTCCAAGAAGAATTTGATGATTATTGAGGAATGTGACGGTCTTTGTCATGGTATCCCCCAATAATTTGCTTAATTCCTCATGCATTGTTTTATCTCTTGTATTCCCCGGCAGAGTTCATCTTCTAATAGAAGTTTCTTCTTTCCTGGCAGTGTTTGGTTCTGAGCAGTATTTGATTTCGTCCTCTGCAAGGTTGTCTCCCATTTGACATGGTGTTGACTTAAAATTCCCTACAGTGTTGACTTGTTTGGATCCTCAGCAGATCCTTCCCTCGGCATGATTGGTTGATCATTCTTCATTAGTGCTCTCTTCTCCCTACAGAGTTTGCCATGATTGATTGGAAGCATGTTATCTATGTCTTTTCCCAACCAGAGTTAATTTACGCAAAGCTAGATGATTTATTTTCATCCCTAGCACTTTCTCCAGTTGGCGTGTTCATCTTGTTGAGACTAGCCGAGTGTTGTAGTGATGATTCAAATCTTTGATATTTGTATCCTTTGTGCTGTTTTGTCATCATGATCATAATCACATACATACATATTCATGCATATAACACAACATCAGATATTTCATTATGCATTTTATCACATTGATTATTCTCTTGATTCCCTGCTTTGGTGATATTATTTTCCCATGCATATTTGGTGTGTCTGTCCTCCTTCAATTGTAGAGTGTTAGCCTCTTAAACAGAAAAAGTTTATCCTTTCTCATTCCCTACTGAGTTATTTCCTCGTGGATGATATTTTTCGTTTCCTCCCCAGTTTATTTTCTGGATGGAACCACTCCCCTTGAGTTATATCCTCATTGGGTTGAGTCTTTGTTTGAGCATTTCTTTCTAGTTTTTACCTAGATGGATCTTTTGGTCTCCGAGAGTCTATTATTCAGTAACGGGTAATACTCATCTTGATGTTGAGTGCATTACTTTTTCCTAATACTCGGTATAAAGTTATCTACTTCCTTGTTTTCCCCAACGGATTCGTTTTTACGTTTCCCCGGTAAGTTATCCTTAATATGTTCATCTTGACCGGTGACAGATATTCTTCCTTTTTGGTTTTCTACCCAGTAAAAAGGTAGTTGTAATCCCTATTTTATTTCTAGAGAGTCTATCCTTGATAAGTTTACTTTTATCGGTGACATATTTTCTCTTCTCTTTGGTATTCTACTCAGTAACCGATAGTTGTAATTCCAACTTTCCCCTGCTAAGTCTATCCTTGATATGTTCATCCTAACCGATGACGGATATTCTCTATTTGGTATTCTACCCAGTAACTGGTAGATAGAATTCCTATTTTCTCTCCGACAATCTATTATTGATATCTTTACCCTAACCGGTAACAGATATTCTTCCTCTTTCCCCCAGGTGGTATATCCTTGATATGTTCATCCTAACCGATGACAGATATTCCTCCTTTGAGTTTATCATTGATCAGTGTATTTTGATACATATTCTTCTACTATTCTATTTAGGCAACTCTATAGTTTATTCTATTATTTTTACTATTTTAGTGTGTTTTTATATTTAAGTTTATTTATGGTTTTATTTTATTTTAGTACTTTATTTTTAGCATAAATAGTTAATTGACACCTTGTTATTATGCATAATCTATTGTTGAAGTTAGAAGCTGATTAGGAGTTAAGAAGAGTCTAATAATTCATTTTATTTCTATACTTAAGAAAATACTTAGTTTTTTGGCCGATTTTGTATTTTTTTCGGGTCGGTTGCTATTAGGCCCAAATTCTCTTCCTCTATTTAAACAACTTAGTAGTTTTAGGATTGGGGGGATTCAGAATTCATGAAATAGAGAAAAGGGCATATGAATACCATGGAGACCTAATTCTCAAAAAGTTGATCTGTTGTATTCGAATTTCACTTTGAGGTTTTTATTAATTTCAGTTTAATTTCGATTTCTTTTGAGTTCTTTCTATAAACTCATTTTCTTAATTCGATTAATTTCGTTTGCTTAATTCGATTGTTACTTATAGGATAGAGTTGATTAAATTTGATTGTTTGTATGATCCTTAACTATAATCACGTTAGCGTAGCTTTTTTGTTATCGTGTTTGATTAAGTCGCATTTGCTTAATTCGTGTCTGCTTAAACTCGTTTGCTTAATTCGGAAATTAGGAACATACATCATATAGTACCAATTGCGCTTGTTAGTGGGTATTGTAATCAAATGGGATTGAATCCGCCAGGGAATTGAAATTATAAGAATCGATGATAAGTCGGAAATCGATACAATAGATTAGCTTATTTATCAATTTTGATTTTACCTTTAATCATCTTTGATTTAAGTTTTGAACCTTAAAAACTCCCTTCTTTTCATTCGTTTAGTTATAACATTCAAGAGTCCTTGTGATACGACATTCGAGTGTCGCTTCCGTTTTACTACACTTTTAAACTCGTTTTTGACCCGTGTGCGACAGCGGATCAAATTAGCACCGTTGCTAGGAACTCTTGTAGATTTTAACCATTATTATAGTCATAGGTATTGTGTTTTAGCATTTTTTTGCCCTAACTTTCTTGCGTTGTGGTCTTTTGCGTTTTAGGATAAAAAATATATTTTTTAAAGAAAATTGTCTCAAATTATTCTTATTCTTTGTCGATTAATTAGGAAAAAATCAAGGATAAAAAGCCTCTATTTAGGCCCTAAATAGTGGAAGTCGTCCTAAAAACCCAAAATTCCTTTTTTTTCTATTTTTTATGATTTTTTTTTCTGTTTTTATAGTTTTAGAAATTTTTGAAAAAGTTCTCAAAAATTTTAATTGACATTATTAGAATAGTTTTCGTGTTTTTGTATTTTCTTTCCTTTTATTTTAATAGTTTTTCCGTGTTTCAATTGTTTTTTCTTAATAAGGACATTGTCGACATTTTCCTATTTGTTGTTGCATTGCTGAATTAGTTATTGTTTTCTCATTGTTTGTTGATTTTTTCTTTTCTATTGAGTTTAACACGGCTGACCAAAGAACTCTAAGAGAACTTGTTGCCCCTGATGTTGATTATAATGCTTTCTGTATTGAATGTCATGTTACTGTTGTACCTTTCGAATTGAAATTTGGTTTAATACACTTGTTACCAAGGTGTAATGGTCTTGTAGGTGACGATCTGCATAGGCATCTAAAAGAATTTCAGGTTGCGTGTTCTACACCATCGAGGCCTCAAGGAATTACTGAAGATCATGTCAATCTTAGAGCATTTTCATTCTCACTACAAGGTGCTACAAAAGATTGGTTATATTATCTTGAGCCAAAATCTATTACAAGTTGGAATAATATGAAGAAAATCCTCTTAGAAAGAGTTTTCCCTACTTCAAGAGCTTCTTCAATAAGAAAAGAAATATATGGTATTAGTCAGGTTTACATGGAATTATTGGCCGAATACTGGGAGAGATTCAAGCAGTTAGTATCGAGTTGTCCTCACCACCACATTTCTGAACAATTGCTAATACAATACTTTTATGAGGGATTGCTACCAATGAAAAGAAACATTTTGGATGTTGCTAGTGGTGGAGCACTTGATGATAAGACTCCAGCTGCTGTCAAATCCTTGATTGAGAACATGTCACTTAACTCCCGATAATTCACAACAAGGGATAATTATGTGGTCCAAGCAAAAGGTGTGAATAATATTCAGGCTTCTTCTTCCAACAAAGCTCTAGAAACCAGAATTGATGAACTTACCTCTTTAGTGAAACAATTGATGCTACTCCTTCCACCACCACCATCACCACCATATAACCCTCCACAAGTAACCACATATTCACCTTCTGAACCTTCACTAAAGGAAATTGTCATGCAAATGATTGTAAATAGTCTCCAATTTCAGCAGCGAACAAATTATAGTATTCATACTTTGCAAACACAAATTAGACAACTTGCCACTTCAATGAATGCCATGCAACAAGCTCAAGGTCAAATCAACTACCTGCACAAACAGTAGTTAATCCAAAAGACCCTAATGTAAGTGCAATTTCCTTGAGATTCGGAAAAATTACAGAACTAGCCGAAGAAAAAAATAAAAAATTTGTTAGCGTAACACCTGAAAATAAACCTGAAACTTCTATTATTGTTGAGGCTGAAAATAAGTATGTATCATCAATCCCTTTCCCACAAAGAGTACTGAAAAATAAGAAGATTGACGAGGAAGAGCATTCTTTTTTTCAAATAGAGTTGCTTTCTAAAGTTGTTGATGAAGCTTATTCTGATTTGTTTTCAACTAATTTTCTAACTTTTTCTAGTTTTGATGATATTTACTCATGTGATGATTATACTAACACTAATATTTCTGTTGTATGTGCTGAGATTGATGCTGTCTTGTAGGATGACAGTGCAAATGAAGTTATTTATGTAACTGAAGCTCTTGATATCCCGGCTGGCCCAAACATATCATTCATTGAACAACCATCTTCTTTAGAGCATAAAACACTTACCGAGGATTCATATTATTCATCAAAGCTTCAACTTAAGCAGAAACATAAGAAGGGAATTGGATGGACCTTGGCTGACACTCGTGATATTAGCGCATCCATATGTATGCATAGGATCTCACTTAAAGATGAAACAAAAGTAGTGAGGCAACCCCGTAATCCTTTGATTCTTGATGTTGTGAAAAAGGAGATCACTTTCACGTGTCCATTTAACATTTTTACTTATAGAATATTCTTCTTTGATCCTGGAATACAAGGAAAATGCACTAATCAAAATTTCAAGGTCAATGGACACTACCCAAATCTACTCCATGAGAACCCAACATTAGAAGAAGAGACTATAGAAGAGCTTTCTTTTGGAAAGGATGCTTATGCGATCATTTATCCGCCTTGAATCCTCGGGTGTAATCTTTCCTATCTCTCACTCTTATTTTATATTTATGCTCTTTCATTGAGGATAATATATGTTTTAAGTGTGGGGGAGGGAACCATTTATTTATTTTGTTTTCTTTGTTTTGTTTTCAGTTTTTCTCTATTTTGGCTTTTGTTTGCTTTCTTAAAAAAAATTGCATGCTTTTTCCTTTGGTTTTTGAGTTACAATTATGAGTATTTTTCTTAGTTCTCTTGACTAAAGTCTTGTGGTGTGATGCGAAATCTTTTTTGTGCATTTTTAGTATGATAGGTAGGACTAAACTCTAAATTGTACATCATTTGTGGTAGATCAATTAACCTTGTGAGATTTTGAGCCTAAACCCTGAGATTCAAGGAGGATAACATACAAAAATTCATCTTTTCTTTCTTGTATGATTCACTCATGTCTGATAGTCTCTAGAACTTGAATTGACTCTTGTTGATGTTGTTGTTTACTTGTGCATGCTGATATGATAAAGGCAATTTGGTTTTTTCTTTTTTTAGCCAGTTAGATAAAAAGCCAACAAACAAAGAAGTGAAAAACAATATTATCACCCTATTCAAAGGGTTGAAAGAGTATTGTTTGATGTTGTGTGGGGTTGAATAATTATGTTTGTAATATTTCAGAAGATGGTAGAAAAAGAAAAGAAAAATAGAAAAAGAAAATAGAAAAGAAAAAAAAATGAATGAATTTTTTTTTAAGGATGTATACATGTCAATACATACTCATTATGAAAAGAAATAAAAAGAAATAAAAAGAGAAAGGAGAAGAAAAATATGAATGAAAATAGTTACTATAGAGTTGTTGAAGTGAATGAAATATTTTGTAAATTCAACTCTTGCAGTTTCTTTCAAGTCTCTTTTGTCTCTTTGAATTTTAGCCTAGTACCCCTTAGGATTTATCTCACCCTTACCTTGGCCATGTTACAACCAAATAAAAGTCATTTTGGTCGTTGTATGCATGCATTTCAATTGTGAATGTTAGAGTCTTTTCAAGCTTATGGTAATACTAACTTGTATGTTGTGCTTTGAGTGTAAACAGTTAACCTAAACACTTGCGAGTTGAGTGAATTTTATCCTATGAGGATCTTACTGCTTTTGGATGTACTATTTGATAATCTGTTTTCCTGTCTTCTTTGAATGTCACAAGAAGTTGCTCACTACCTCCATATTCTTGAAGCTTAAACTTATAATTTTGCTTGCACCTTGTATCTTGATAACCTTTGAAATTATATGTTTTCTTTGTTCTTGCTTTTCTGTTTTATGTTTTGAACTAATAATTTTGCTCGGAGTGCAAAAGTTCAAGTGTGGGGGAATTTGATCAGTGCATTTTGATACATATTCTTCTACTATTCTACTTAGGCAACTCTATAGTTTATTCTATTATTTTTACTATTTTAGTGTGTTTTTATATTTAAGTTTATTTTTGGTTTTATTTTATTTTCGTACTTTATTTTCAGCATAAATAGTTATTTAATACCTTATTACTATGCAGATTATAACCTGAGCTACGAGGATCGGATTGATGCGTTCTAATATGCGTTGGAAATATGATAGGATAAGATAAAAGTTTCATGTTGAAGTTAGAAGATGATTAGGAGTTAAGAAATGTCGAATAATTTGTTTTATTTCTATACTTAAGAAAATACTTAGTTTTTGGGCCGATTTTGTATTTTTTTCGGGTCGGTTGCTATTAGGCCCAAATTCTCTTGCTCCATTTTAACAACTTAGTAGTTTTAGGATTGGGGGGATTCATAATTCATGAAATAGAGAATAGGGCATATGAATACCATGGAGAGCTAGATCCCAAAGAGTTGATCTACTGTATCCGAATTCCACTTTGAGGTTTTTATTAATTTTAGTTTAATTTCAATTTCTTTTCAATTCTTCCTATAAACTCGTTTGCTTAATTTGATTAATTTTGTTTGCTTAATTCGATTGTTACTTATAGGAAAGAGTTGATTAAATTTGATTGTTTGTATGATCCTTAACTATAATCACGTTAGCGTAGCTTTTTCGTTATCGTGTTTGATTAAGTCCCGTTTGCTTAATTCGTGTCTGCTTAAATCCGTTTGTTTAATTCGGAAATTAGAAACATACATCATATAATACCGATTACGCTTGTTAGTAGGTATTGTAATCGAATGGGATTAAATCCGCTAGGGAATTGAAATTATAAGAATCAATGATAAGTCGGAAATCGATACAATAAATTAGCTTATTTATCAATTTTTCTTGTACTTTTAATCATCTTCGATTTAAGTGTTGAACCTTAAAAAAACTTCTTTTCATTAGTTTGGTTATAACATTCAAGAGTTCTTGTGATACGACACTCGAGTGTCGCTTCCGTTTTACTACACTTTTAAACTCATTTTTGACCTCTGTGCGATAACAGATCAATCCTTGAAATGTTCACTTTAATCAGGTGACGGATACTCTCTCTTTGGTCTTATGCCTAGTAACCGGTAGTTGTAAATCCTATTTGACTTCTCTTCCTAGTAGGTTATTCTTACCTAATAACCGGTAATGGATGCACCTCTTTTTTCCTCAGCGAGTCATCCTTGATATGTTTAACTTAACCGGTAACGAATGTCCCTTTGTCAGAGTATATTATCTTCTTATCAAGTAACCAGTAATAGATAATATATATCTTTTACACTTATGTTGAAGTTCATTCTTCCCTAGTTGAGTTTGAGTGCGTATTTCCTCAGTGAAATCGCCATCCCCAGTTTGGTTTGAATATTTCAGTTTTGTTCTGATCTATTCCTATCCCCGACAGATTTCCCTTATCCCCAGAGTCTTTGTCTCCCCTGTGAGTTTTTCCTTATGGAATGCATTATGCTCCCGTGGACTTTCAGTCTCTCCGGATTCTTTTCCTTTGTGGAAATATATTCCCCCACAATGATTATTTTAACATTCATATCATACATATCATGAGGTCTCTTAGGAATCAAAATTTGTTTCTAGATGTTGTTATTTAAGTCCATTCTACTGAGTTGATATGAATGTTTTAACCTTCACATCCTCAGTTAGAATGTCCTTAAATAGGGGCAATTGTAAGACCCTAATTTTGACCCTAAGATCCCTAATGTTATCTCATCATTTGCATTGGCTTTGGGATCACACCTTGGCATCCTCCTTACCCCTCATTCATTGGGTTTTCACTGGGAGAGATCACCAAGAACATTTGATTGTATCATGCTTTGTTTTTATTTGTTTACTAATCAAAATACCAAAAGATATGTCTATGTATAGCTTTGTTTCTTTTGTAGGTAGTGTGTGCATTCACCAATGCCTCATCAAGCTCATATATGGGGTTTAAGACCCTCAGTGCAAGGGATCAATCAAGGAAAGGTTAACAATGGTTCTAAACTTCATACATGGATCCCCATGTTCTTCATTTATCATTTGGATCAATAAATCATCAAGAGTTTGAAGCTTGCTGGCTTTGGAAATTCTAAGTCATCTAGGTATCTTGTGTAACTTCCTCAATAAGTTTCTTCAACAATTGGTCCAAAATATAAATGGATACTTAATTTCACATCATCTTATTCATATATTATCCTCCATGAGTCCTAAATATCAAGAGAACTTCAAGTTTGCAGGTTGGTTCAAGGTGGTTGACCAGAGAAAGTCAACTGGTCAAAACTGGGGTTCCCTAGACCTTATCTCCTACAATTTTTGTCATATGAAAATTATTCCAAGATAAAATTTATTCTTTATGACATTCTAAACAACTTTCATGTTGACATCAAGAGATATTTTTGCTTGCAAAGTCATTTTTTATGGTGAAACATTATAGGTCATTTTGTATGTGCCCTAGTTAGGAGGTCAACTTCCAAGGACCATACCTTGCTCATTTTTTATGAGATGAAGGCCATCTAAGTTTCCTGATCAAATTAAATATGTCTTATCCAACTTTGATTCTTTGAGAAACTTCAAATTCAACTTTCAAGGGCGTGTTCCAAGAGGAAACATTATAGGTCATTTTGGGCCATTACCATTGAACAAGCAATTTTCCTCAACTTCTAAAATGCATAACTCCTTCATGCCAAATCCAAATGAGGTCAAATTTGTGACAAAATTGAAGAGGACTTAAAGGGATACAACTTTGATGAAAGAATTGTTTCCATTTGAAGTTCATAGAATAAGTTATTCAAAGTGGAAATACTGGACATTTGACTTGGTACTTTTAAAATTTTGAATTATGTTTGATTTCTCAAACTTCCGCCTCAACATTCATCATGATCCATGCTTCAAATGTAAAATTGTTCAAAATGAAAGTTATTCCCCTTGATCTCACATTTTCAAAAAGTCCAAAATCACTTCATTTGGACGAAGTTTGAATGACTTACACATGGTTACTCTTCATGGTTCCATTCGGATGAATCTCATGATTACTTCTCAAATACAAATGCATGGCCTCATGTTAGACTTTCAGCATTACTCATGATCATTTTTGACCTGATTACATCATCTCATGAGCCTATCACACGCCCACGCAAGCATGCACTTCAATTTCTATTTTTGGCCAAAATTCAAAAGGTGTGCAAAGCTACGAACATGGCTATAAACACATGCCCTTGGTGATCAGATTTGGGGATCCTCTTAACCAAGCTTCATCCCCATTATCTCCTAGACCCCGTTGAAAGGATAATCTTGAAGATTTTTTGAGAAATCGAGTTTGTAGCGGGGTATTCGTTACCTTATGGTTTATTGACTAAACCAAAAGTAAACATACAATTCGAGTCACCACCGCACTTTTATTTGTCCAAAGGAAAGGCTAAAAAGCGAACAAAAGCCAAGTAAGAAGTTTTATCAAATCAAAAACTAATAAAAATGTCAGAGATCTAGGTAAGGGGGTTGGTTATGAAATGGGAAGGTTTTCAGCACCCAAAACATCCTTAGTACTCTAAGGGAGCCCTTTTTGCAAATGTGTGTTGTAGGTTGGTATTTGTGAAAAGATTTGTGCAAACAAGATTGGAAGGAGGAGAAGAGAATATACATTATATTTACAATTTTGTGTTTGAATGGATGAACCCATTGCCTACGTACCATCACAAAGGTAGGATCAAAACCTCGTAGTTCGGGGTAGAAATCACAAAAGATTGGTGAATTGATTTGATCAGAAGCCTTAAGGTCTTTTGTTATCAAAGGGAGAAAACTCAACCTAAACCAACAGTCCACCATGTGAGGAGAGCTTCAACAAACTAGTGAGGGGTTAACCATATAATAAGTATGGAAGGCTTACAGTCCAATCACTAAGGATGAGGTGAGATTTACATCAACCACTATGATAACTCAAACCTATGACTAATGTTTATGAAAAGGTTTTAAAGAGGTGGTCATTGGAACCACAAAAATAACTTGAAGTGAGTTATATTTACAAGTTAGACTTATTTACAAAATGAAGTCAAAGTTGAATTAAGATTTATTCACAATGAGTATTGATGAAAAGATTTTGAAAAGTCAAAGGCATAAGGCCTAAGTTTCTAATTTGAAACAAAGTCAAAGTTTGCACAAAATGAGTTTGGCTTGGGTTAGAGTGGAGAGAAGAAGAGAAGGGCTAGTCCTAAAGTATACAAAGATAAGAGAAGAGAAAAAACCCTTAGAGTTCCTTTTCTTGAGATCATAAAGATGATTCAAGATGCTCCTTTCCTTTGGACTTAGCAAGCAATAAGCAATCAAAACAAATTAGAATCAAGCTCTTAGGATTTCCATTTGGCTTGTCTCTCATAACTTGGCTACTCATGACAATGGTCCTTCTTACTATCTCAAAAATGGAATCCCTATCACACAAGAACAAACATCAAAAAGTTCACAACACAATAAGAGAAATGGACAAAGAATGAGTTTAGATTAGGAAGTCCTTTGAAGTCAACTTTAAGATTTAGCATTCTAAAGGCATGAGGCCTAGTTGCTCTTCAACAAGTTTAGCATTCTAAAGGCACGAGGCCTAGTTGCTCTTGATCTCCTTTAAGCATAGGTAAGGTCCTAATTCTAAGTCCTTTCTCCTTTTGCATTGGATGCACACAAACAAACACAAAGCAAACACAAGGCAACAATATTTATGTACAATATAAGCTCAAATGAGCAAAAGGAAAATGACATAAACATAAAATATGAGCTCAAGTGAGCAAAGGGAAAATCAATACGAATAAATGAGCAAGAAAGTAAATGGCATTAAAGTTTATTGCAAGAAATTAAATGCTCAAATTAAAGTTAGTAGTTAATGGTTATGTTAGTGTGTCATAAGACAATTTAGCACTATGTTAAGCAATCGTAAGTGGAATAATTTAATAGTCACACCTATCTGAGGCCGGTCAATAAAACTATAGGCAAATAAACACAAATTAGATACCATGACTAGTAAGCCAAGCTCCTACAACTTGTCATGCCAAAAGAAAAGAAGGAAAACCTTGTATGGACTTTAAGTTTTTTGCTTGACCAAGAAGCAACCTATCTTGGACACAAAGCAACTCACTTGATCATGGATCAAGTTGAGTTTGATTTGGATCAAAGAAGGTTAAGCCTTTCATCTGTCAAGACTAACCATAAGACGTGAACTCATTGACCCAAATAAAAAGAAGAAGATGAAGATGAAATGAAATGGACAAAGAAATAAAGTGTCAAACACAAATGGTCTAATGTGAATCAAATCATCATCAACCAATGGTAAACATAAGAGAAATGAAGATTAGAAGTCAACAAGTCAAATATATTTTTTGGTATTTTTTGGAATTAAAATAAATGCAAAATTAAATGGAAAAAATATGGTCAAACCTCGAATTCAATTCAAATCAACTTAGACAAGTCCAATTAAATTCTCATAGGTCTAACATGGTCAAACAAGGTTTGACAAATTTTCTCAACAATTTTTGAAATCAGAAACTATTTTAAAATAATGAAAAATAACACAAATGAATTAAAATCTCAAATAAATCTCAAATCAATTAAGAAATTGATGAGACTATTTTTCATTGACTTATCATGATCCATATGTGTTAAGAAAATATTTTGGAATTTTCAGATATCAAAAAGTATTTAAAATGAATTAAAAACTATTAAAAACAAACTAATTCACAAAAAATATTAAATGAAGTCACAAAAATAATTAAAAATCAGATTAGGAAACTAGATTTTTGAAATTTTTTTTTGCCATTGGTCTTATATTTTTATGACTTCAAGTGAAATAGTTATGAATTTTTGAAAATAAAAGAAATTAAGAGAAATAAAATAGAAATAAGAAAATAACAAAAATCAGGAGCGCTTGGATGAGTCTCATTAATTGACGTGGCATCATCAAGCGGTCCAGAAGCGCTGTCATACCATAGGCCTTGGTCAAGCGCGCCACACATGTATTTAAAACAGGTCAACATAACACACGGCCATGATTAAAACATTTGAGAGAGATTTGAAGGCCTGGAAGCATCCACGTGGGGATGGTGGTGGAAACCACCATCTTCTCCGGCCAGAGAACAAACTCCGGCGACCACGCGCAGGGTTTTCAACCTTAATGAAAATGCAAAACAATGGTACCAAAATGAAGTTGGGGTGATGTACATCACCCCTGTAACCTTGGATCTTTCTCAATGTTTCTATTTAATGAGAAATCAGATCTTGAAGATCAAGGTGCAAAAACTAAAATGTCTCAAATCATGAAATTAAGACCACCACTGGCCTGCCTCTTGCTCGAGCACTTTAGAAAACAGTTCAAACTCAAGCAATTCACATTGTATTTCAAGATCCAGATCAAAACAGTTGAGTGATATACCTTTGAAGTGCATCTTTAAACAACACAATCTCTTCAAGCTTTTGATTCCAATTTGATCTTGAGGTAATGAGGATGCAAGGCTAAGGAATTAAGACTTGAAGATCAACTAAGCATTTTGAAATTCAAGCTTGAAATTGAGAAATGAAAACTGAAATTCCTTTGAGTGAGGTTGGGTTTCCAATTCAGCAGGGTTTCAGATCACCTTGAGGTTGAAATTTGAATGAGCAAGGCCCTCTATTTATAGCTGAGCTGAAGGCAAGGTGATGTAATACTCGTGTGCATGAGTTTTGGATCATCCATGCATGGGCTTGTACAGGCGCATGTGAGGCCCAAAAGTGACTGGAAATGCAAGATGATATCATAATGAGTTGAATTGGACGTGTCATTGGAGCTACATTGGCTTATGCATGAAGTTACAAAGTGAATTGCATAATGAACCTAAACATTGAGCTCTTCGAAAGTCACATATGTAAAATTCAAACATGGTCATGTGAGTAATGGTTGGAAAGCTCTTGACATAAGGAACAAAATCTATGTTGGGAAAAAATCCATTTGGAGTTTGGAAATTTATGAAAACTGACTTTGAAGTTTGGGGTACAAAACATGTCTTTGAAAAATTTGCCAAAAACAAGCAACTTGAAGCCCTTCTGTTTTAGTGATGCAAGCCTCAAGTAGAACAACCTCCAACATCAAAGTTGTAGATATTTTCAAGGTGATTAAATTAGACTTAAAGTTTGCATCATTTGGATTTTTAATGAGAACGTTATGGGTACTTGAAGTTGGACATTTTTAAAATTCAATGGCTTTGGTCCAAAGTGACCTATAATGTTTTGTATTATCACATGTGTCTCTTTTAGGATTATGAAATTTTTTCCAACATAAAATTTTAATTATACATCTTAAGCTTTCCAATTCAATTGGTATCACCTCAAAATAACAAAATATGAAGAAGTTAGGTCCTTAGGAAGTTGACCCAAAATTAGGGTTTCAGCCAAAATGACCTATAATGTTTTGAAATGAATGATGACCTTCCAAGTTTCAAATGGATTCTTGATGAACATGAAAGTTATTCATATGGTTCTTAAGAACATGTTTTTTCTTGGGGTCATCTTCATTTAACAAACACATCAAAAGTTGTGTCTTAGTGATCCTCAATTTAGTCAGATGACTTGACTGGTCAACTTCTCAAGGCCAAACTTCAAATCTTGATGAATGAATGATTGAGGATACTCACATAAGCTCATATATGCATAAAATAATGAATGAAATAACTTCCCTTGATTAAATTTGATCATAGGTTGAGGTTGCTTCATGGGCAAGGCACGGTCAATGCACATTTGAATTAGGGTTTCCTTGGGAAATAATCCTCAAGCTCTTTGGTTTATCTTGATCAAATTGGAAAATTGAGATACTTGGGAGACATATATGATGATTAGGAAATTTCTAGACCATTGTCATGCTTGTTCTCATCTTCATCTAGCCACTTTATTGAGCTCAGGAGCCTCCTAGGAGCATGGGAGCACATGATCACTTGAGCTTCAAAATAAAAAGAGTTAGTGACATATTTTTGTGCTTTTGGTTAGTAATCAAAATAAGAAAATAAATAATATACAATACAAGCATGCTTGGTGGTCTCAAACCAACTCACACAAGTCCCAACCCTAGGGTTAAGGATCCACACATGCTATGATCCTTGAGGCAATGCAATGAGCAAATAATATGATGCCATGAGGGATCTTAGGGTCAAAATTAGGGTCTTACAGATGCCCCTATTTAAGGTCATTCTATCTGGAGATATGAAGGTTTAAATCTTCGTCTCGACGAGGTAGAATGGGCTTAAATAATAACAAAGAGCCGAATTTTGGGTCCCTAAGAGACCTCATGATGCAAATGTATGCATGCAAAAGTTAATATTCTGTGGGGAAATATGGCCACAAAGGAAAAAGAAATCATAGAAAGACCGAAAGTCTATAGGAGTAGCACACTCACTAAGGAGACAGAGACTCTGGGGAAAATAAGGCAAAAATACGTGAGCAGGTCACGACTTGAAAACTTGCTGGGAGACACGAAGGGATTCCATGAAAATAAATCGATGGAAAGACTCGAGATGACGCAAAGATGCATGTATTGGGGAATATGCCAATACAACAAGATTATCCACAAAGAATACCTCGGATAAAAATCCGGACTCAGATGGGGAAATCCATAAAGGATTCAACTGAGGAAGAAACAATGAGATATTACCAGCTACTGGGTAATAACTCTAAGAGAGACATGTGATCAAAACACCGGTTACTGGGTGAGAAGACAACATGCTCAGGGAGAAAGAAAATCTAAGACCGGTATAAGGGTGAGAGATATCAATCATCCGAACCGTCTGAGGAGGACCCAAAAGGCATATCTCAACTCAGGAAATCTGACTCCATAGGGGACAAAAAGTCATGATAGGGAGCAGAAGGAAGGAGCACCAGGGATACCGGTTACTGGGCATATAATAGGTGACCAACCAAGCGTGAATTGGGAACAAATCCAAGATACTCATCATCCGCAAAGGAGGGCTAAAAAAAAGCAAACTTGATTTATCGGATGGGCATTCGATTCCACAAGGGAATATAAATCTTACTCGACTGGGGAAGAAAAAAGACTTCGACTGAAGAGCGCATGAGACATATTATCTATTACCGCCATAACATAGATAACATGCTCGCATGGAAGATTATCCACAACCGGTTACTGGGTTAATAAAGGATAAATCGACCAAAGAGAAAGGACATCGGGATGTCGATTACTGGGTATAAAATGATGGCCAATAAAAAAAGGAGAAATAATCATTACCAAGCAAGGGTAAATGAAAAATGACTCGCGGGGGATAAATTGCTTGACAAAAGCAATTATCCAAGAGATATATCACTGGTTACTGGGTGGTGTTCTCAAAAAACAAAGGAACATCCATACCGAATGTTGGATAAGGATAACCAACAAAGAGGGGATTACATCTACCGGTTACTGGGTAGAAAACCACAGAAATAGGACTTACAACTACCGGTTACTGGGTAGAAGGCCACAAGATCAACTAGGGAAAATATGGACAATTACTAGTTAATGAGCAACTGAACAACTAAATCCACCAGGGAACTGCAGGGAAATAACAAGAAAGGAGTCAATCTAGGAACAAACTAGAGAGACACAATGAAACGAGACTCAACCCAATGAGGATATAACTCAGGGGAGCAATTCCATCCCAATACATAATTAGGGAGAAAGATGAAACAATAATCATTCACGAGGACATAACTCAGTGGGGAATATAGAAGGAAAAATAGACACATTATGCCTATGGGGGCTGACTCTAGATGGAGAGATCAGACACAAACATCTGCTTGGGAAAGAACATTTCACCAATAGCAGGAGATAACAAACAAAGATATATGGCAAAGAATGCAATTATGAATATCTGAATGTTATAATTATGCATGTATATGCGTGGTTTATGTATGATTAATGCTGGCAAACAGACATATCTAACACAAACAAGTCCGAGAATCAATGGACAAACATCCGGTATAACATCTCAAAGAGAAAAGTCGGCCCCCCAGAAGAAGTCAATTCTGGTGGGGATGTAGTCAAATATCAGGAGACAACAATCACCGCTAGGGACTAGGCACAGTCTCAACCGGGGAACATGCAGAGATATCAATAAGATCTGTCATAGAGGAACTCTACTGGGGATCTTATTAGGGGATGATATGAAATTCTGTGGAGAACAACCACCAAACAGACTCATCAATCAAGTATTCTCTTATAACTGCTGAAGAGACATCTCTGCTAGGGGAGAGAGAGAACAATTGCTCCGCTGGGGAAGGAAATAACACATCTTCCTCATCACCGTCCAATACTGGAAGAAATATTCAACCACGGAGGGGATAAAACCGTCAAGCTAGGACTAGGAAACTCCACTGGGGATAGTCTGCTGCAAGCAACCCTGCCGGGGATGAGCTGTAAGCCAACCTGCTGGGGATGACTGCCAGTAACTCTGGAGGAACCGTCCTGGCTGAGGGAATCAGAAACGAATCCTACGTCGACACAAGCCATACTGGGGATGAAAATGGAACAAACCCTTCACCAACTACTCTAGGCAACTACTACTAAGGAGATATCTGAAAGATAGCTTCGCAGGGAATACATGTTTATTCTGCCGAGGATTTCTACTCATGTTGGGAATTTCTGCTCACTGGGGAAAGACAAGCTTCCCCATGAATAGAATATCAACGTTTATCAATCTATAACGGATTTTAGGTCAGTCCACACAAGGGATGAAAACCATATAATTGATAAAACACAAATGCTAGTGCCTGATATAGAGGTATAACATCTATAAAAGATCGAGGCCAAAACTCCAGACTCTCTGGGGAGTTAAAGATGTATCACGCTTCTCTGTGCTCGTTGGGGAGATAACTTGAAAGCTGATGAAGAGGATATAAACATGCCAGGAGTATAAACAAATGTCTTACCTTTTGGAGATCATACTATCCTTGGGAGAGCACTGAAGACATTCCAAGTATCCTTTTAGTCATTGTGAATGTTCACGTTGTTTAAAAACAATATATAAAAACTTTATTTGTTTAAAACAATGATATTTATCAATTAAAACATGCAAACATTTATTGAACAGAAACAAATAAGAGTGCAAAGAATTGGATAAAGGCTCAAATTTATTTGATAGAATAGTAGTCCGCAAATGGCGAGACTCCATGGATCTTTACAAATTTGAAATTGTTGATATATATTGGAAGAAGGGATACATTGAACATAATGACCATTTCTCCACCAACTCTGAATCCAATGTATTTGAAGCTTCAGTTGACGATGGCTGAGCGAGAATCTTTGACAAAAGACAATGGTAGAACGAAGTCTTGTCAGGATGTAGTTACTTGCCAAATCCCTAATTTTTGCCTAGATTGCCCCTGGGTGAGGTACTCAATCTAGCGGGATATATATATTCATTTTTTTCATGTCTCTAACTTTTTCCTGGACCTCCCTTTCGGGTTTTCAATCCACTGAGACGCTCATTTTTGCCTAAGTCACCCTTTCAGGTTTTCAACTTAGCGAGCTATTCTATTTTTATTTTAGGCGAAGTATTTCTTGACTGCATCTGAATTCACAGGACGAGTGAAATCCTCCCCATCCATAGTTGTGAGCAACAAAGCACCGCCTGAAAAGGCTCTCTTAACAACATATGGACCTTCATAGTTTGGAGTCCACTTGCCCCTGGAATCGGGCGCGAAAGACAGGACTTTCTTGAGCACGAGGTCACCTTCTCGGAACATGTGAGGCTTAACCTTCTTATCAAATGCTTTCTTCATCCTTTGTTGATACAACTGACCATGGCACATGCCAGTTAATCTCTTCTCTTCAATTAAATTCAACTGGTCATAACGACTTTGAACCCAATCAGCCTCAGTCAACTTGGCTTCCATCAAGACTCTCATTGATGGGATCTCAACCTCCAAGGGGAGCATAACCTCCATGCCATATACAAGAGAGAAAGGGGTTGCCCCTATTGAAGTGCGAACGGATGTACGATAACCATGCAAGGAAAATGGCAGCATCTCGTGCCAATCTTTGTACGTAACAACCATCTTCTAGATAATCTTCTTGATGTTCTTATTAGCAGCTTCAACAGCCCCATTCATCTGAGGTCTATAAGGAGAAGAATTATGATGTGCAATCTTGAACTCGCTACACAACTCTTTCATCATCTTGTTGTTCAAGTTAGATCCATTATCAGTAATGATCTTTTCTGGCACACCATATCGGCATATAAGTTGGTTCTTAATAAACTTCACAACCACCTTCCTGGTCACATTCATATATGATACCGCTTCAATCCACTTGGTGAAGTAATCAATAGCTATGAGAATAAAACGGTGATCGTTTGAGGCCTTTGGCTCTATCATGCCGATCATGTCAATTCCCCACATGGAGAAAGGCCATGGTGAGGAAATAACATTCAGAAGTGTCGGGGGAATATGAATCTTATCTGCATAAATCTGACACTTGTGGCATCTCTTCACATATTTGCAACAGTCAGACTCTATTGTCAGCCAATAGTAGCCTGTTCTCAAGATCTTCTTTGCCATAGCATGTCCATTGGAATGAGTACCAAATGAACCCTCATGAACTTCAGTCATCAACAGGTCTGCTTCGTGTTTATCCACGCATCTGAGCAGAACCATGTCAAAATTCCTCTTATAAAGCACATCACCATTGAGGTAGAAACTACCAGATAACCTTCTCAAAGTCTTTTTATCTTTAACAGATGCCCCAGGCGGGTAATTCTGACTTTGAAGAAAGCACTTGATATCATAATACCATGGCTTATCATCTTTCACTTCTTCAACAGCAAATACATGAGCTGGTTTATCCAAGTGCATCACGGTGATATTGGGAACTTCATTCCAATATTTCACCATAATCATTGAAGCAAGTGTAGCAAGAGCATCTGCCATCCGATTCTCATCTCGAGGAATATGGTGGAAGTCAACCTTTGTAAAGAAAGTTGAAATCCTCCTCGCATAATCTTTGTATGGGATGAGGCCAGGATGATTCGTCTCCCATTCACCCTTAATCTGATTAACTACAAGGGCCAAATTGCCATAAACATCAAGATGCTTGATCCTAAGATCAATACACTCTTCCAATCCCATAATACAGGCCTCATACTCCGCCATATTATTCATGCATTTGAACGTTAGCCTTGCTATAAAAGGAAAGTGTGTGCCCTGAGGAGTAATAATCACTGCCCCAATACCATTTCCATATTGATTAACGGCACCATCGAACACCATGCCCCATCGGGAACCAGGCTCTGGCCCTTCATCGAGCGTAGGTTCATCGCAATCTTTCATCTTCAAATACAAAATTTCCTCATCAGGGAAGTCGTACTGAACAGACTGATAATCCTCAATTGGTTGATGTGCCAAATGGTCAGCCAGGATACTACCTTTAATAGCTTTCTGAGCTCGATACTCAATATCATACTCAGATAACAACATCTGCCAACGGGAAATCCTCACAGTTAAAGCAGGCTTCTCAAAGATATACTTGATTGGATCCATTTTGGATATCAACCAAGTTGTATGATTCAACATATATTGGCGTAAACGCTTAGCAGCCCAAGCCAAAGCACATCATGTCTTCTCAAGCGTTGAGTACCGAGACTCACAATCAGTGAACTTCTTACTCGAGTAGTATATGGCATATTCTTTCTTTCCTGATTCATCTTGCTGTCCCAGGACACAACCCATAGAGTCATCAAGCACAGTCAAGTACATAATCAATGGTCTACCTTGAACAAGCGACGATAGAATCAGAGGCTCAGACAGATACTCTTTCATACTATCAAAGGCTTTTTGGCAATCCTTGGTCCAATCATGACGCTGATCTTTCCGGAGAAGCTTGAATATAGGCGCACTTGTGGCAGTCATGTGGGATATAAATCTGGAAATATAATTCAAGCGGCCAAGAAAACTCCGGACTTGCTTCTCAGTTTTAGGCGCAGGCATCTTTTGTATTGTTTTGACCTTGGCAGGGTCAACTTCAATACCTCTTTCGCTGACAATAAAGCCCAATAACTTGCCGGAACGGACTCCCAATGTACACTTGTTCGGATTCAGACGGAGTTTGTAGTTCCTCAAACGTTGGAAAAGCTTCAACAAGTGCTCTACATGTTCAACTTCCGTTTTCGACTTTGCAATCATATCATCAACATATACCTCGATCTCCTTATGCATCATATCATGAAACAAGGTAGTCATAGCACATTGATACGTGGCTTCGGCGTTCTTCAAACCGAAGGGAATCACTCAATAATAGAATGTTCCCCAAGGTGTGATGAATGTTGTCTTCTCCATATCCTCGGGTGCCATTTTAATCTGATTATAACTGGAAAATCCGTCCATAAATGAGAAGACATTGAATTTAGTTGTATTGTCTACCAACATATCAATGTGTAGTAGAGGAAAATCATCTTTTGGACTAGCTTTATTCAAGTCTCGATAGTCCACACACATTCGGACTTTTCCATCTTTCTTAGGCACAGGCACAATATTGGCCACCCATTGAGGATGTGTAGAAGTCACCAGAAACCCCGCATCAATTTGCTTATGAACTTCTTCTTTAATCTTCACTACCATATCAGGGTGAGTTCTTCTGAGCTTCTACTTCACAGGCACACACTCAGGCTTCAATGGCAAGAAATGTTGCACGATATCAGTATCTAGACCAGGCATGTCTTCATACGACCCGGCGAAGACGTCGACATATTCTCGTAGCAGTCTTCAGACCCTTCTTCACAGACTCTTCCAGGAGTGCCCCAATCTTCACTTCACAAATGCAGTCTTCAGACCCCAAGTTGATTGTTTCCAGATTCTCAAAATGTGGCTGAATGATCTTCTCCTCGTGTTCAAGCAAACGGGTAATCTCATCAGGAATCTCTTCAACATCATCTTCTTCTGCCTCAAATACAGGGAACTCAAAGTTGGGAGATGGTGTTAGATCATTATGTTCAATGGGTTTGATTAACCTGCATAATGATTTTGGGTATAAAAGAGATTTCAGAATTCAAGCAAAGCAAATCATTAAGCAAATGAAAAGATTGATTTTAGTCTCTTTTTAGGGTTTTATGGTGATCACCAATTTCATGCAAAAATCAAAAAGGAAAAAGAATTTGGAAAAACAGACATTTAACATGTAATTTTTGAATGAATATCATTGTATTAATCAAATGGTGCCAACAATGTCATCACTTCTCCCTTTGGCATGGGAAAAGGGTTTTTCAAACAAAATGAACATATTACGCTGACTTATGGATAACTGTTGGAACATTAACAACGACCCAATTACTGCAGATTCCTCCAGGGATGACAAAGTTGCCAAAGTCCTCCTCTTCATCATCTTCCACAATGGCATCAGCTTCCTGGTCTTCAACAGTGTGGATAAAACCTCCACTCTGGAACAACCCGCGCTTATTGGAAACACCAGAAAAATACCTTATGCCAGCTCGGGATTTATTATCTTCCATCTTGATCATTTTCCCCAAACCAGTAGTTGCACCATGCTCAATGGCCAACTTAAAATCATTGTAGGAGACAAAAGAAAAAAGTCCTTTCCTTGAAGGCTCAGCAATAGACAAGGCTTGGAACAAAGTCCTAACCTCATCCTCAGCGTCGATGTAGGAAAAGGAAGATAAATGGCTAACCAAGAGAGCCTTCTCTCCTCCTATCACCACCAACTTCTTATTCTTAACGAATTTCAACTTCTGGTGTAGGGTGGATGTCACGGCGCCTGCCCCGTGAATCCATGGTCAGCCAAGCAAACAACTGTAAGACGGATGGATGTCCATGACCTGGAAAGTGATATGAAAATCACTAGGTCCAATCTTGATCAGGAGTTCTACTTCGCCGATCACAGTTTTGCGCGATCCATCAAACGCCTTAACTACCACTCCAATCTGCCTCATGGGAGGCCCCTGGTAAGAAAGTTTAGCCAGAGTGAATTTTGGCAACACATTAAGCGATGATCTTGTGTCTACCAACACATTAGACAAGGCATCATCCTTGCAATTCATTGAAATGTGTAGAGCCAAATTATGGTCTTTTCCCTCCTTAGGAAGATCAGCATCGCAGAAGCTCAAATTGTTACAAGCAGTTATATTTGCAAGAATGCTATCAAATTGCTCAATAGTCACATCGTGGTCCACGTATGCCACGTCCAACACCCTCTGCAAAGCTTCGCGGTGTGGCTTAGAATTCATCAACAAAGATAACACAGATATCTTTGATGGAGTTTATAGCAGTTGGTCAACAACATTATATTCACTCCTCTTGATGAGCCTTAGCATCTCATCACCATCCTCTTTCAAAATGCCATGCTGGCCAACCGGGACAAGAGCTTTAACAATTTTATCAACAACAGGGTCAACACCCTTCACAGCAGGATTAGAAGAAGAAGTCCCCACGGGACCGGCAGGATTAACCATAGTTTTCTTCACAACGTCTTCATGGGGTTTCGGCTGTGCCGAGAAAACACGACCACTACGGGTCACACCACTGACGTTAGAAATGCTCACTACGGAAGTTGAGGGCAACGAAACCTCCTTTCCATCTTCTAGCATAACTGTGTTATATCTGTAGGGAACAACCTTGTCAGATACATACGAGACAGGGCCCGCTGGCTTGATCAATAGAGCCAGAGAAACCTTCTTCTTGCTGCCATCATACTTGACGACAACAGGTTCAGGAATATTAAACACAAGGGTTATAACATCAACTTCATCCTCATTACAATTCTGAAGTATTTCAATCATACCCTGATCCAGCATCTCCTGGATGTCCTTTCTAACTTGTCGGCATCCTCTTTCGTTGATAGTGCACACCTGGAACCTATCTTGGTCATGCTCATAATGGCTATATCCACACAACAGCCTGTGCATCTTGACCAAAGATTGCCTGATATCATTAACATACAAGACTTTATATTTTCATGGGCATCCCTAGACCATATTCACAGCCTTCCCATGCTCGGGCAATGGGTTCTTCTTGACATTAGGACCTACGTTCTCGAAAAACAATATACCGCTTCTCACAAGGTCTTGCACCTTGGTCTTCAACGGGTAGCAATTTTCCACGTCATGTCCGAGGAGCACCAGAATGATATACAGAGTGTAATTCAGGCTTGTACCACCAGTGAGGATTGGTTGGTATAGCAGGTGGGTCTCGTGGAGTAATCAATTTTCTATCAATCAAAGAAGGATAGAGTTCAGCATAAGTCATTGGAATTGGATCAAAAGTGACCCTCTTCCTATCGTAGCTGGTGCTGGTGTTATTGTTGTTTTGAGGCTGGTAGGCCTGTTGTTGTGGACGATGTTGTTGTTGATATTGTTATTGTTGTTATTATTGTTGATGATGAACTTCTCGAAAGCCAGGTGCTATATGAGCCACCTGGTGTTGGTTAACGGCAGGGCGCACGTTCTTCCTCTTCACAGAGGGTCTTCTCTTAATATGGGAGGACACAACATGTGCCTCTCCCTCATTCTTCTTCACAAAGCCCCCATATCTCTTTGTTGAAGAACTATCATCCATAGACAGTCGTCCTTCACGGACTCGTTCTTCCAATCTCATTCCCATATTCACCATCTCGGTGAAGTCCGAGGGAGCGCTGGCGATCATCTTCTCATAGTAGAAAGAACTCAAAGTCTTCAAAAAGATCTTTGTCATTTCTTTCTCTTCAAGGGGTGGCACTATCTGAGTTGCCAACTCGCGCCATCTCTGGGCGTACTCTTTGAAGGTTTCTTTATCTTTCTGGGACATCCCCCTCAACTTGTCCCTATCAGGATCCATATCCACATTGTATTTGTATTGCTTGACGAAAGCCTCGCCAAGATCGTTGAAGGAGAGGATGTTCGCACTCTCCAAACCCATGTACCACCGGAGAGCAGCACCAGACAGACTGTCCGGGAAGTAGTGGATAAGAAGTTGATCATTTTCTGTTTATGTTGACATCTTGCGAGCATACATCACAAGATTGCTGAGCGGGCATGTGTTTCCCTTATATTTCTCAAAGTCAGGTACTTTGAATTTGATAGGGATCTTAACATTGGGCACAAGGCACAACTCAACAGCACTTTTACCAAAGAGGTCCTTACCCCTCAGAGTCTTCAGTTCCTTGCGCAGTTCAAGGAATTGGTCCTTCATCTCATCCATCTTTTCATAAACATCTGGGCCCTCAGATGGCTCAGAATGATAGACGGTGTCTTCAACTATTTGTAAGGTGTGCACAATGGGAGGTGGCACAGAAAGGATCGAGCTAGATGTCGGCAGCGAAGCGAGAGTTGGAGCAAAACCCTCGGGCACAAAGTTGGCGGGCATTCCCCACGGGAACCCGGCTGGTATAGAAGGCACAAAATGGGTTGTTGCAGCAGGCACAGTAGAAGATGCTACCTCTGAAATGACAATCCTCGCGGGAGGAGTTGCAGGAGTTGGTGACGATTGGCTCTGGGCAGCCAGCACTGACTCCATCATGGCAGTCAGCCTAGCTATCTCATCCTTCAGTTCCCGGTTCTCTTGCTCTAAATGCTCCATGATCTTCGGCAGATTGGCTCTAGTATTATACTGGTGCGTCAGCTTGTCTTCAAAATAAATGAAGAGCAAAGAGTTAGACCACTGAGCTGAACAAAACCTGCTTATGCATATGATGCATGCAATGTTTGTGCACATGATTTATTTTTATTTGAGGAACTTTATAGAGATCTATTTGCAAATATTTGGAAATATTAATCTTTTAAGACATATATGGAATACTCATAGCAATAATACATGGAAAACTTTTACACCAATGTAGAATTACAATCTTGGTAACCAAATATAATACAAGAAGAAAGGAGAATAAACATCCTATGGAGCCCTATAAACAATTGTCCACAGCTCTCGAGACCGGAAGATAAGCTGCACGAATCCTCTTCACCTCTCTCTCATAAGCTGCTTCCATATCAGCCTTCTCCTTGGCGAGCCGATCATACTTCCTTTTCCAAAACCTGGATGACTGAGGAAGAAGAGAAGTAACCACATCATCAGGCTCATCAATAACCTGATGCTCTAGAAATTCTATCATTGCATCCTTATCTTTGAGCTGCTGAAGAAGCTCCTCACGCTCACGAACCCATGCACGCGACCGATGTTCATCTCTTAACTCCTCTACTCCTTGATTAGGGAGGGTTGAAGGCCCAACCATAACCACAGGGGTAGGTCTCGGATATTCGTACGACATGCGGTACTCAAGGGCTCTCTTCCTCACCCCCAGCGGTATAGGGTTCCAAAGCAATGCAATTCTTCGGACCAAGCTCCTTCCTTCCCTTCCTAAGAACTTTGCGCCAGGCTCGGACCATCCTCTCCTTCAAGTTCTGGGGATCTTTACCCTCTTGAAAGAACACACCTTCCAACAGAATGTTATTAGGTTTATCCTTTAAGGGGAACCCAAGCTGACGGCGAGCCAAAACAGGGTTGTAGTTAATTCCACCACATGTACCAAGGAGAGGTACATAGGAGAATTCACCACAAGAATCAATAATCTGAACACCATTATACACACGGTTATACCAAAAGATATCATCATTATGAGAGACATAAGTCTCGTGGACCACCGCAGACATCCCTTGTTCTCCTTGAAGGCGGGCGTCTGAGGCAAGTGTGAAATAAACCACTTGTACAACAGAGGAAAACAACACACAATGGATCCACCACCCTTTGCATTCCTCATATGCAAAGAGAAATAAGTGTCACCCAACAGAGTCGGAACGGGATTAAGAGAAGAGAAAATCCTAATAGCGTTCACATCCACAAAGTTGTCGATGTTGGGGAATAACACGAGCCCATAGATGAGAAGTACAAATATGGCTTCAAAAGCTTCCTTACTCATGGCCTTCCCAAACAACGTAGCTTGGGCGATGATAAAATCATACGGGAGACCTTGAATTCCACCTTTGGTAGTCATATGAGCAACAATATCAGATATATCTATGTGAAGCAGATCATCAATCTCTTGGGACGCAGGAACCCTCTCCAAGCCACTGAACGACAACTGATCCAGAATAGGTATACCCACAAGATAGGCATACTCTTCAAGTGTAGACAAAAGTTGGAAATCCGGAAAAGTGAAGCAACGGTACAGAGGATCGTAAAACTGCACCAACACACTCATCAGACTAACATCCACCTAAGTAGCAAGAATAGACATAAGCTTCCCATGGCGCGCTTTGAACTCCAAAGGCTCTAATACATAAGATGCCAAACTCGTTAACTCTTTCAAGTCGGGTTGTCTGAAACTGTACTTCTTTGTATTCCTTCTTTGCTTATCCATGTCTAAAAATTTGCAAATAGACCTCTTAAGTTCCTTGAAATTTTTATTGTTGATGGTATGGATGCAAATGAATGCATGAATGCATGGATGCAACAATCACACTCAAGGATCAAGCAAGTCACACCATCCAAAGGTCACGGGATGGCTCAAGTCATCATCAATATCAATCATCCATTTTGGTGGATTATGGTTTACACCTTATCAACACCCAAGTTCCATTCGTATTGAGAATATACTAGAACGGATCAACCGCGAATCAAGGGTTTGTTGTAAGTCACGAGCATGGAGTCTCGGTTAAGAACCACCCAAAGGGAGTGTAATATGGTTAAACCCGACAATCATGTTCTAACAGAAGTTCCCATAGTCATTATCTCATCTTTCGGATATTATCGGATGAAATGACTACTCGTATTCCAAAAATATTCTCAAGAGAGACTCTTATGAGTGTAGTATCGCGTAATCAAATCTTACACTTGAACGACCTTCGCACTACATCCTAAAATAGGCCAAGATGGGCTAGGTATCTAAGGTCCTTGGCTTCTAAGGTTTATATTGGAAAGAGTAATGCCTAACCACGACTACTCGTGTGCCATTATTGATCCAAACAAGACCTTCACCAAGTGAATGGGCTTGCAAGTCAACTTGATAAGGAATAACTCCACACAAGTCAACAAGACTATGTCATTCTCCTATCATAAGTGCACTCGAGTTCGGGTATAGAACTCATCTCACAAGAAACCACCAAGCATACAAGCAATTTATATATCAAGCAATTCATACATTACAAACAATAGAGTCATCCCAAATTTGCACAAAAATATGTCACAAGTAAATATAAACATAGAACATACATAGGCAAAAAGTAGGCTAAACCCTCTAGGAAATGACAACTCACCTCCCCAACAGAGTCGCCACTTTTCTATAGCGGGGTATTCGTTACCTTATGGTTTATTGATTAAACCAAAAGTAAACATACAATTCGAGTCGCCACCGCACTTTTATTTGTCCAAAGGAAAGGCTAAAAAGCGAACAAAAGCCAAGTAAGAAGTTTTATCAAATAAAAAACTAATAAAAATGTCAGAGATCTAGGTAACGGGGTTGGTTATGAAATGGGAAGGTTTTAAGCACCCAAAACATCCTTAGTACTCTAAGGGAGCCGTTTTTGCAAATGTGTGTTGTAGGTTGGTATTTGTGAAAAGATTTATGCAAACAAGATTGGAGGGATGAGAAGAGAATATACATTATATTTACAATTTTGTGTTTGAATGGATGAACCCATTGCCTACGTACCATCACAAAGGTAGGATCAAAACCTCGTAGTTCGGGGTAGAAATCATAAAAGATTGGTGAATTGATTTGATCAGAAGCCTTAAGGTCTTTTGTTATCAAAGGGAGAAAACTCAACCTAAACCAAAAATCCACCATGTGAGGAGAGCTTCAACATACTAGTGAGGGGTTAACCATATAATAAGTATGGAAGGCTTACAGTCCAATCACTAAGGATGAGGTGAGATTTCAATCAACCACTATGATAACTCAAACCTATGACTAATGTTTATGAAAAGGTTTTAAAGAGGTGGTCATTGGAACCACAAAAACAACTTGAAGTGAGTTATATTTACAAGTTAGACTAATTTACAAAATGAAGTCAAAGTTGAATCAAGATTTATTCACAATGAATATTGATGAAAAGATTTTGAAAAGTCAAAGGCATAAGGCCTAAGTTTCTAATTTGAAACAAAGTCAAAGTTTGCACAAAATGAGTTTGGCTTGGGTTAGAATGGAGAGAAGAAGAGAAGGGCTAGTCCTAAAGTATACAAAGATAAGAGAAGAGAAAAAACCCTTAGAGTTCCTTTTCTTGAGATCATAAAGATGATTCAAGATGCTCCTTTCCTTTGGACTTAGCAAGCAACAAGCAATCAAAACAAATTAGAATCAAGCTCCTAGGATTTCCATTTGGCTTATCTCTCATAACTTGGCTACTCATGACAATGGTCCTTCTTACTATCTCAAAAATGGAATCCCTATAACATAAAACAAACATAAAAAAGTTCACAACACAATAAGAGAAATGGACAAAGAATGAGTTTAGATTAGGAAGTTCTTTGAAGTCAACTTTAAGATTTAGCATTCTAAAGGCATGAGGCCTAGTTGCTCTTCAACAAGTTAGGCATTCTAATGGCATGAGGCCTAGTTTCTCTTGATCTCCTTTAAGAATAGGTAAGGTCCTAATTCTAGGTCCTTTCTCCTTTTGCATTGGATGCACACAAACAAACACAAAGCAAACACAAGGCAACAATATTTATATACAATATGAGCTCAAATAAGCAAAAGGAAAATGACATAAACATAAAATATGAGCTCAAGTGAGCAAAGGGAAAATCAATATGAATAAATGAGCAAGAAAGTAATATGCATTAAAGTTTATTGCAAGAAATTAAATGCTCACATTAAAGTTAGTAGTTAATGGTTATGTTAATGTGTCATAAGACAATTTAGCGCTATGTTAAGCAATCATAAGTGGAGTAATGTAATAGTCACACCTATCTGAGGCTGATCAATAAAACTATAGGCAAATAAACATAAATTAGAGACCATGACTAGTAAGCCAAGCTCCTACAACTTGTCATGCCAAAAGAAAAGAAGGAAAGCCTTGTATGGACCAAGAAGTAACCTATCTTGGACACAAAGAAACTCACTTGATCATGGATCAAGTTGAGTTTGATTTGGATCAAAGAAGGTTAAGCCTCTCATCTGTCAAGACTAACCGTAAGACGTTAACTCATTGGCCCAAATAAAAAGAAGAAGATGAAGATGAAATGAAATGGACAAAGAAATAAAGTGTCAAACACAAATGGTCTAATGTGAATCAAATCATCATCAACCAATGGCAAACATAAGAGAAATGAAGACTAGAAGTCAACAAGTCAAATATATTTTTTGGTATTTTTTGAAATTAAAATAAATGCAAAATTAAATGGAAAAAATATGGACAAACCTCAAATTCAATTCAAATCAACTTAGACAAGTCCAATTAAATTCTCATAGATCTAACAAAGTTTGACAAATTTTCTCCATAATTTTTGAAATCAGAAACTATTTTAAAGCAATTAAAAACAATGAAAAATAACACAAATGAATTAAAATCTCAAATAAATCTCAAATCAATTAAGAAATTGATGAGATTGTTTTTCATTGACTTATCATGATCCATATGTGTTAAGAAAATATTTTTGGAATTTTCAGATATCAAAAAGTATTTAAAATGAATTAAAAACTATTAAAAACAAAATAATTCACAAAAAATATTAAATGAAGTCACAAAAATAATTAAAAATCTGATTAGGAAACTAGATTTTTCAAGAAATTTTTTGCCATTGGTCTCATATTTTTATGACTTCAAATGAAATAGTTATGAATTTTTGAAAATAAAAGAAGTTAAGAGAAATAAAATAGAAATAAGAAAATAACAAAAATCATGAGCGCTTGGATGAGTCTCATTAATTGACGTGGCATCATCAAGCGGTCCAGAAGCGCTGTCATACCATATGCCTTGGTCAAGCGTGCCACACATGTATTTAAAACAGGTCAACATAACACACGACCATGATTAAAACGTTTGAGAGAGATTTGAAGGCCTGGATGCATCCACGTGGGGATGGTGGTGGAAACTACCATCTTCTCCGGCCAGAGAACAAACTCCGGCCACCACGCGCAAGGTTTTCAACCTTAATGAAAATGCAAAACAATGGTACCAAAATGAAGCTGGGGTGATGTACATCACCCCTTAACCTTGGATCTTTCTCAATGTTTCTATTTAATGAGAAATCAGAGCTTGAAGATCAAGGTGCACAAACTGAAATGTCTCAAATCATGAAATTAAGACCACCACTGGCCTGCCTCTTGCTCGAGGACTTCAGAAAACAGTTCAAACTCAAGCAATTCACATTGTATTTCAAGATCCAGATCAAAACAGTTGAGTGATACACCTTTGAAGTGTAGCTTTAAATAACACGGTCTCTTTAAGCTTTTCATTCCAATTTGATCTTGAGGTAATGAGGATGCAAGGCTAAGGAATTAAGACTTGAAGATCAACTAAGGATGTTGAAATTCAAGCTTGAAATTGAGAAATGAAAACTGAAATTCCTTTGAGTGAGGTTGGGTTTTTAATTCAGCAGGGTTTCAGATCACCTTGAGGCCCTATATTTATAGTTGAGCTGAAGGCAAGGTGATGCAATACTCGTGTGCATGAGTTTTGGATCCTCCATGCATAGGCCTGTACAGGCGCATGTGAGGCCATACAGTGATTGGAAATGCAAGCTGATATCATAATGAGTTGAATTGGACGTGTCATTGGTGTTGCATTGGCTTGTGCATGAAGTTACAAAGTGAATTGCATAATTGAACCTAAACATTGAGCTCTTCGAAAGTCACACATGTAAAATTCAAACATGGTCATGTGAGTAATGGTTGGAAAGCTCTTGACATAAGGAACAAAAGCAATGTTGGGCAAAAATCCATTTGGAGTTTGGAAATTTATGAAAACTAACTTTGAAGTTTGGGGTACAAAACATGTCTTTGAAAAATTTAGACTTAAATTTTGCATCATTTGGAATTTTAATGAGAAAGTTATGGGTACTTGAAGTTGGACATTTTTCAAATTCAATGGCTTTGGTCCAAAGTGACCTATAATGTTTTGTATTATTACATGTGTTTATTTTAGGATTATTAAATTTTGTCCAACATAAAATTTGAAGTGGACATCTTAAGCTTTCCAATGAAATTGGTCTCACCTCAAAATCTCAAAATATGAATAATTTAGGTCCTTGGGAAGTTGACCCAAAATTAGGGTTTTAGCCAAAATGACCTATAATGTTTTGAAATGAAGGATGACCTTCCAAGTTTAAAATGGATTTTTTATGAACATAAAAGTTTTTCATTTGGTTCTTAAGAACATTTTTTCTCTTGGGGTCATCTTCATTTAAAAAACACATCAAAAGTTGTGTCTTAGTGATCCTCAGTTTAGTCAGATAACTTGACTGGGCAACTTCTCAAGGCCAAACTTCAAATCTTGATGAATGAATGATTGAGGATACTCACATAAGCTCATATGTGCGTAAAATAATGAATGAAAGAACTTAACTTGATTAAATTTTATCATAGGTTAAGGTTGCTTCATGGGCAAGGCACAATCAATCACTAGTGCAGAAAGAAGATTTTACACCCGTTTTTTATACATATTACACCCGTTATGATAGGGTGTAAATTCAAAGGGTGAGATATGTATGAAGAATTTACACCCGTTTTAAAACGGGTGTAAAAAGAGAATATATTACACCCTATTTTAGATTTAAAAAAAGGGTGTAATTGGTAGATATATACATTAAATTTTAAGACATTTACACCCTATTTAATATAAAACGGGTGTAAATTGTCACCTATTACACCCTGTTTTAGATAAAAAAAGGTGTAATTGGTAGATATATACATTGAATTTTAGGACATTTACACCCTATTTAATATAAAACGGGTGTAAATTGTCACCTACATACATTGAAGTTAAACGAATTTACACCCTATTATAATTCAAACGGGTGTAAAGTGACAAATATTTACACCCTATTTTTGATATATCAAATGTAAAATATCTTATAATTACATTTAATTTTAACACATTTACACCCTATTTTGTGTATGAAGGGTGTAAAATATCTCAATTTTTTTAAAAATATTTTATTTGAAATTTCATTAAACCAAATATTTTTATATATTCCTGGATATTCAATAAAAAACAAAAATAACCAAAACAAACATTTCTCTAATCTTTAGAATCTTGCACCAAGTCATACATCAACAAAAATTGTATTCATGTAAGAAAAAATTCAACAACTTTGTTCATGTAACTTGTACCAATAAATCATTCATGGAACAAAAATATATCTATATATAAGTTTTTTTTAATCGCTTCTGTTTTGTCATTAAATCTTTCTTTTCCTGGTTCTCTTGCTCTTCAACCTTTTGCAAAAAGAATTGAGCCCAAAGTTGTCGGATGTGATCAATTGACTCTTTTTCATATGATGAGGTGTCTGTGAATATCTGCAAGTTCAAACATATAATAAATTAAACAACTACATGTTAAAACAATAATTTACATGTTTTTCATTAAATATATGTAATATAAAATACCTCATTGAATCTTTCAACAATACAAGCATCAATAATGTCAAACATATTTTTCATGACATAATATCCACATGCCCATCCGTTATCTTGTTGATGCCCCTGCATATAAACTCCTAGTTACATTAAAGCCACCAAAAACAACAACATCACAAACTTTTTTCCTTTTTCACAAAATTTGTACCAACACTAACTTTCTTCACTCGACATAGAAACACATACAATTTTAGTTGGTTCAGAGCATGTACAACTATAATTTTATCACCATAAGTGCAATTCAGTAATAAACATGAGGGCCCTCCCGAACTTTTTTCTCATATTTTGTTATTATGTTTATTATTCCTTTGGCCTCTTCAATCACTTTTTTCCTCCTCTCTTCCATTACGGTGGCCCTAAGTTTTTCATAACCACCACGAGACAAAATATGAGGGTGGATATTCTTTGATGCATGTGTCTTTCCTTTTAGCCTTTTCTCCTATTACAAATAAATCACATTAAACTAAACGTCAAAAACCAAATCAATTTAGATAACATAAAAATAAATCTACAAATTTAACTAACTTGAAAATCTTCTTTTTGTCGAGTCTGGACAAACAAATCCCAATCTTCTTCTTTGATAAATTTATACTTTTCAAATGGAGTTGTATTTCCATGCTTATCTCCTTTCCCAAATATATAGACATTTGAGAGCAATGTCTTAAATTGCTTCAATCGTTCCCCCATATAAACAAACCAATGCTTCCTAAATTCTTTATCAGTGGGGCAAGTGAACTTACACTTCAAAACATAAGGAGTGTTAGTAATTGAAGCAATTATAGATAATAACTTTAAAATAATTAATTAAAAATGCATACCGTGATATCGTCCCATATCACGTCCTTCAACTTATCGCTTATCTTTTTCCATTGCTTTTCATTTATACTAACCTTGCTACGTGCAATGAATGACAAATAACTTTTAAACTTTGCAGCATACTGACCAATGGGTTGGAAGGTATCAGGATCAAAATCAATTTGGTATTTTTCACCATCAGGAAGTTTGGCAATGAAACGTAGCAATGCTGTGACACCTCTAGTCTTCTTTTTTTTTGGTGAAGAGCTAGATGGTTTATCCATAATTCCTGTTTAGAGAGAAAACAATATTAGTCAAAACTAAAATTAAAATGAATAATAAACATAATAACAATTTATTAACTAAAATATAGTTATTAGTAAAATATAGATGGTTTTTCTTGGTTATTTGTTATTATCCTCCAAAATCCCTTCTTGATGATCATAACGAATGGCATAAACATCATCAACTTCATTTTCATCATTAAAATAAGGCCTGTTATACTCCTTTTTATTTCCTTTTCTTTTGGATATCATGCATCTCATTAAATAGTGTATTAAAATCAACATGAAAGGAAGTAAAAACAAAAATAAAAGTGATTCAAAAAAGGTGTTCAAAATGACAATCTGAACCAATGCACAAAACAATCAACACAACCAATGCACAAAACAATCAACACAACATCAAATATGCATATCAAGCTTGGTGAAGGTGGTTTTGGTTCTGTTTATAAGGGTATATTGAGCAATGGAATGGCAATTGCAGTGAGAGACTGTCGAAGTATTCTGGACAAGGCATAAAAGAGTTTAAAAATGAGGTTGTTTTGATTTCAAAACTCCAACACAGAAAACCATTTGTTAGCGACATACCGATTGCAGTTTTGGTATGGCTAGAATGTTTGGTGGAGACCAAATTGAAGCAGTTACGAATCGTGCTCGCCCGAACAACAAAAATTGCTGCTTCTGTTTCTGCACTTATTGTTGGTGCAATTATATATGGTGTTACCAGCCTGGAAAGAATGAGTTTATTTATGGTATCACAGTCTCAGCTACAGCAGCAGAAACAACATGTTGGTGACCAAAGTCATCTATACGAAAGTTTCATCCTTCTGATGAGCAGCATGTAAATTCATCCAAGCCTGGGATTGCAAGTTCTGATTTGTCAAAGCAGTTTGGCAATATTAATGAGATGACAAAGAACTGTATCTGTTTTTAAAGTCAGCAGAAGAGGCTGGAGGCTTTGGAGATGCTTGCACCAGGTCGCTACAAAGTTCATTTGAGGAGGTGGAAACACTATTCTTCTAGATGTTGTTAGCTACAGAAAACCATTTGTTAGCGACATACCGACCATAATTTTTGGAGCGGATGTTACGCATCCTGAAAATGGAGGAGACACTAGCCCCTCAATAGCAGTTGCTGTAGCATTCCAAGATTGTCCTGAAGTGACAAAATATGTTGGCTTAGTGTGTGCTCAAGTTCACAGACAGGAACTTATACAAGATTTATACAAAACGTGACATGATCCTGTTCGCGGCACTGTTAGTGGTGGCATGATAAGAGATTTACTGATTTCCTACAGAAAAGCAACGGGACCAAAGCCCTACGAACCATATTTTACAGGGATGATGTAAGTGAAGGACATTTTTATCAAGTTTTACTCTATGAGTTGGACGCAATCCGGAAGGCATGTCCTCCCTTAGAGCCAAACTGTCAGCCTCCAGTAACTTTCATCATTGTACAAAAACGGCACACTATGCTGATAAGAAGCACTTACCTCATCAAACAGTGCACTGTGTATAGCCCAAAACAAACCGCCGGCAGTATCTCAGTCTGGACTACCGAATGCTCCTGAGGGCCAACAGGCATTCTACCGAACTCAGGATCCTGGCACATATACTCATCCGGTTCTTGAGACTGCTGTCATTGAAACACTGTACCTTCCTGTGTCTGCTTCTCAGATAGTACAGACACTTATTCAGATTGTTGTTAATATACAACCAACATTGATCCAGGACAGCTTATGGTCATTTTGGTGATGCAGTTCATTTGGATACTACATGCAGAGCTAACCAATATAGAGTGTCATTTTCTCTTTTTACTGGAGTAAACAGTCATGGTTAGTTGGTTTCATTTGGTTGTGCATTCCTTTTTGATGATTCTGAGGCCTCCTTTTGTGGCTCTTTAAGACATTTCTCATGGCAATGAGTGACCGACAACCTGTCTCAATAATTACTGATCAAGACAGGGCCATACAGAAGGCAATTTCACAGGTTTTCCCACAAACTCGCCACTGTATTAACAAGTGGCATGTCTTGAGAGAAGGCAAGGAAAAGTTGGCCCATGTGTGTCTATTGCATCCAAATTTTCAGGGTGAACTTTATAATTTCATTAACATGACAGAAACCATCGAGGAGTTTGAATCATCTTGTAATTCTATCCTTGATAATTACGAGCTTAGAAGCAATGATTGGCTTCAGTCACTGTGTATTGCCCGTGATCAATGGGTTCCAGCATACTTCTGTGATTCATTTTTTGCTGCAATGTCTCCTAATCAAGGATTTGGTGTTCCTTTTTTTGATGGGTACGTCATCCAACAGAGGACATTGCCTTTGTTCTTTAAGCAATATGAAAAAGCTTTAGAGAGCTGGATTGAAAAGGAAATAGAAGTAGACTTCGAGACAATTTGCACAATGCCGGTTTTGAGAACATTGGTTGCTATGTATTTTCAGACAAGACAGGAACACTAACAGAAAACAAGATGGAAGAAGAATTATGGGAGCTTCTTGGTTACTACTGATAATAGTTCAACAACAGCTGTTATTCCGAAACAGAGATGGAAACTCAAATCTGAAATTGCAGTTGATCCCAAACTAATGAGCATGCTGCATAGAAACTCAAATAGAGATGAAAGAATAACTGCTCATGAGTTTTTTTTCTTACATTGGTTGCTTGTAATACTGTGATTCCTATATTTACTAATGGTGGATTTTCTGGTTGTGGAACAAGTGAATCAAATGGATATGTAGAATGCATTGATTACCAAGGTGAATCCCCTGATGCAACACAAGGCTTACTGTGAAAATCATACTAGAACAGATCAAAGAAGTATGAAAATCCTGATGGATCAATCACTGCAAACTTCTGAACAACAGACGTGGTTACAGAAATTTCTGGGGTACGATTTCAAGATTGAATATAGACCAAATAGCTTACCAAATAGCTTACCATATGCAGACTCATGAACATAAAGAACAGGCATGCTCTGTTAAGCAGGCTTGCGACAAATCCAACAATCCTAATATAAAAGAACAGGCAGGCTCTGTTAAGCATGCCAGCAAATTCCAATGAAAATCCCATCTTGGAATTGTCGTTGGGCTTGGGAACTCGCGGAAAATGCCCTAAACGTTCAATCATAACATTGATACTACAATTTTAAATGAAAATCAAACAAGAAGCTGAAACATACTCAAACTGTTTCAGCATTACACAATCTGTGAAAGAGATCAGAATAATAGAACCATACGAAAATATACAAAAACTGTTTCAATGTTAATTCCAAACAGAACCAATGCACAAAACAATCAACACAACCAATGCACAAAACAATTAACACAACATTCAAAATCAACCATGTGTTCAAATATTATAGAGGCAGTGGGAAAAAGATTTATATGATTGTCTCAAACTTGCAAATCAATAACCCGTTGTTGATGTTGCGTTATGTTTCTATGGAGATGAAAAAACCTTCTTCGATGAGTCGTCGAGCAGCTGCTAGTAGCTTTCGTAAAGATCGTCCAGCAATCACGTTCTTTGTGGGTTGTGAAGATTTCCGAGCTTTCGTAAAGATCGTCCAGCAATCACCTTCTTCGACGGTAAAGAAGAATGATGAAGCCGTTGTGGGTTGTGAAGATTTCCGAGCAATCACGTTCTTTGTTCCTTTTTCACTATTTCTTGCACTTCATCGATGATGAAAAGTTTCTAAAATGTGAAATGAAAAGAAAATTTGGAACATGAGAAGTCATGGTTATATTTTAGGCGGTAATGATAAATTGTACTTAGGGATTCCTAAATTTACACCCTATTTTAATATAACGGGTTTAATATAAATTTAGTCATTTATATTGTTATAATTATACACCCTATTTTTAAATATAGGGTGTTTATTGTTATATTAATATTCCAAAATTTACACTCTATTTTAATATAACGGGTTTAATATAAATTTAGTCATTTATATTGTTATAATTATACACCCTATTTTTAAATATAGGGTGTCTATTGTTATATATTAATATTAAAATTTATTATTTTTTTAAGAAAATTTAAGATTAAACAAATAAGAATAATAAAAGTTATTGTTTAAGGCACGAATATTTTATTTTTATTTTTAAATTTACACCCTTTTTTTGAATATCAGGTGTAATATAGAGTTGATAATAAATAATATTTGAATTTACACCCGTTATTTAAAAATAGGGTGTCTATTGTTACGTACTAAAATTCAAAATAAGACTTTATTTACAAAACTGTCACCGCATTTGCTTTTTACACCCGTTTTTTGTAAAACGGGTGTAAATTTACAAATTATATTATTCTTTTTGTACTAGTGAATGCACATTTGAATTAGGGTTTCCTTGGGAAACAATCCTCAAGCTCTTTGGTTTATCTTGATCAAATTGGAAAATTGAGATACTTGGGATAAATATATGATGATTAGGAACTTTGTGGACCATTGTCATGCTTGTTCTCATCTTCATCTAGCCATTTTATTGAGCTTAGGAGCCTCCTAGGAGCATGGGAGCACATGATCACTTGAGCTTCAAAATAAAAAGATTTAGTGACAAATTTTTGTGCTTTTGGTTAGTAATCAAAATAAGAAAATCAATAATATACAAGCATGCTTGGTGGTCTCAAACCAACTCACACAAGTCCCAACCCTAGGGTTAAGGAGCCACACATGCTATGATCCTTGAGGCAATGCAATGAGAAAATAATATGATGCCATGAGGGATCTTAGGGTCAAAATTAGGGTCTTACAATGTTTCAATTCTCATTATGTTTTGGAATTGAAACTCCAAAAGTCCAAGCTTCTTAATCATCAATATCATCTTCTGCAAGCTTCTAGAGTAAAGCCAAGCCAAATTGGAAGCAAGATCAAGCTAATTTGAAGCTCCTCGAAGGTGAGATTTCAGAAACTTTTCTTCTTCGATTCTCCCTCTTTTTTCATCCATTTTGATTGATTGTTGGTTTGTTGAAGTCCTACCAATGTAGGCAATAAGATTGAGTTGCTTTGAGATCAAATCTAAGCAACTCAGATCTTGATCCTCAAAATTCAAATCCTTGTATATTTCAGTATACTTGGATTTTGAGAAAATTTAGGCCAGATTCGAAAATGATGACCGGAGCCCTAGCTCCGGTGGTGTGTTGGCATGTTCCCAACCCTTTGATCCATTCAAAATGTTTTAATCTTGGCCCTTGGTTCTGATTACCATTGGTGTGACGCATTTGGCTTGGTCTATCCTGGATAACACACGTCTGGCCATCATGTCTGCCACCTCAATTAATGAGGGAGATCTGATGGGCCTTATTTTTTTTGAATTTTATTATATTTTATAATTTTTCATTTAATCCCTTTATTTTATTTTATTCATATTAATTTCATTTTTAATCCAAAAAATATGGGATTTCACAAAAAATCTTTAAATATTTTCCTCTTTCATATTTTGAATTAAAATATTTTTTTGGATTAATTTTGGTATCTTTCATGAATTAAATGTTTTTTTGCATATTTTTAATTGTTTAAAAATACTTCTGACTTTTAAAAAATAGTGAATTTTTTTGTCTAAGGTCCTTTGACCTTGTTTGACCTAGGATAAATCCCTTGGCCATTTATTTGGTGTTTTGAAGGGATTTTAGGTTTTGACCAAATTAAAATGTATTTTAATTCATTTTTAATGTGTTTTTTAATTGATTAAATCTTTAAAAATGTTGTTGAGCCATTTTTATGGTCTTGTGATGTTTGACTTTATGTTTGTGCCTTGGTCAAGGTTTATTTGACTTTTGTTGGATCAACACCATTGGATTTAGGGGATTGATGAAATATACATTTAATCTCCCAAAATGAATGGATGGTTTTGATTTGATGAAATTCCTCCCATGATCAATTTGTGTTTCTATCTTGCCCACCCTCTTCATCTTCATCCATATTCTTCCCCATTCCCCCATTTGACCGATGAAATCTCTAATGTCTATAGGCTAATTGGTTCATTAATGACCTTGTGTCAGATGAATCAATACAAGTGTGACTGAGATAGGTCCTTCCCATTTTATTTTAGTGTGTGGTAGGTTTTAGGAGTTTGATTCTTTGTACCAAATCTCTAACATGCATTAACACCTATATTTTTATTGCCTGACCTCAGATAGTTGTGACTTCTACATAAGTCCAATTACGATTTCTTAACATATAGCTAAATTTGACCCTCAAGGCATAACATTCTAGTAAGTGAGATTGTAAGTCTCCCATTCTTCATGGCATTGTGTGGAAACTTGACCTTTTTTCCTTTCATGGGAGCTACTGGCATACTGTAAGACCCTAATTTTGACCCTAAGATCCCTCATGGCATCGTAATATTGTATTTGCATCTTGCCTCAAGGATCATAGCATCTTAGCTCTTTACATTTGGGTGGTGTAGCACCTCAAATTTGCACCTCCCATTTGTATATACATTTCATTTTTTAAGTCATTAACATTGCATTCACATTGCATAGTCCATTGCATCTCATCAGGCAAGACTTGTCAGGAGATTCAACTGTGCAAGGCAACAAGAGTATTCTCCATGAGATCAGAGCCCTAGGGTGATTCCCATGAGTTCACATGATTCAAGGATCATTTTGAAGTAGCTAGGTCAAGTGTTGAAGGCTCAGAACTCATCAGTCCCTGTGCAAATCATGTGAAACCTACAAAAGTCAACAGAAGTCAACTGCACAGTCAACTGTGGATTTAGAGGTGGGAAGTGGTTAGAGATGTCTCATTCATGTTCAAACAAGTCTCATTTGACATTTCAAACATCAACATTGAAGGATTTGAGGTCAGGTCAAGACTTTCCAAAAATAGCAAGTGACCTATAATTTGAACTTTCCAAAAATGGAAATATTTTGGACCAACTTCAACTCAAGATTACATCATCAAGAAAGCTTCAAATGAAATTTTTTCCAACATGAAAGTTGAAGATCTTTCTCTCCCATTTCCAAAAAGTCCAAGATCATGAATTTCTAATGTGTGGTTGAGGAGTTATGGTCCAATCATGGCAAAGTGTGTTCAAAAATTCAAATGAGAATAACTTTCAAACCAAAACTCCAAAATGAGTGGTTCTTTTTGCATTTTGATCCTTATGACATGTATTTTCCAAGCATACCATTATTTGACATGAAATTCATTTGCATGGCCTTTGGTTTATTCATGAAGTTTTTGAAAGAAAATTGCATAAAGTCATTTTGAATGATCATGGGCATGCAAAACCAATCCTAAAGTGTGCATGGGCTTGTTTTAAATGGTTTTGGGCCAGAGCAGAGCACTGTTCACGTGCATGGGGGTGCATGAAGTGAAAATCTCATTTTTGCACAAACACCTTCCAACTTACTAATCACAATTTCATTAGGCTTAAGTTGGTTTTAAACATGATTAGCATGGAGTATATATACTTATCATAACTGTTTTCCATCATTAGCAACATTTCAGATCTAGATTCAAAATTATTCAAAACTTTTCTCTCAAACTTTTTCCAAATTTCTTCATACGTGAACCCTTTCTATTGATCAATTCATCATCCTGAAGTATTGTTGAGAAGGTTTGGACGTGGAATCAAGAGAATTCGTGGCATATTGAGCTAGGTTCAAAGTGTGAAACATCCATGGCAGTTGAAGATTAAGATGAATTCGTGTGCATTTGAGCTCCTAATTCATCACCAATCATCTCACTAAGCATCATAGAAGAACGTTGGAGCTATCACAGACCTTGAAACGAGCCAAATCTGAATCTGCACTTCAAGAGGTTATGAATCGATCTCTCTAATTCTCAAATTTATTGTGATGTTTGTGAAGATCTAAGTGTGCTGATGATTTTGAGCTTTAAATCGTGTGAAATGATGCATTGTACATGAAGTTCTGCTTGTTTAAAGTTTTGATGATGAATCTTATTTTCTTCGATCCGTGCATGTTTGGATGTTTTTGCATGAAATAATTGTGGATCTTTGATGTATGTTGAATGCACTACATGATGTTGTGCTTATTTTGTATTTCTGGAACATTTTGTATTTTCTGGAAATTTCCAGATGAAGATCTTCATGATCTTCATCGTCCATGCATGAGTTTCTGCATTTCCAGTTATTGCTAGGGTTTGGCTTGAGTTTAGCTACGAAAATCCTGTTTAGCTACGAAATTCAAATAACGTGCCAGGCTAGGGCTTTGTGTGTCAAAACGTCAGCGTTTTGATTGGCGCGCTAGGGAATTCAAATTGTCCCTTGGTTCGAATCCGGGCGAGAGAACTTTTCCAATTGCCTTGCATTTTTCTACCTTTCCTTCACATTTTCATGCCATGCTTCATGTTTCATTTTCAAATTTTCCATGAACTTCCAAAAATCATATAAAATTGAAAATTAATCCAAATGATCTCCAATTTTTTGCATTGTGATCCTCATTCTGTCTACTTTTTTGTGATTATTAAAATGGAAATTGTGCTTGGCTGGAAAAATCATTTGTCCTAGAGTGATTGCACATGTATACGTGTTTGACCTTGCCTTGTTCCATGCATCATAAAATGCTCAAGATTGATCCATTGCTTCTGAAATTTTGCATGCTATTTCTAGACAGGTTGAGTGATGTTTTGGCTTTGGTTTGAGATTTTTACCATGATTCATCTCTATTTTATGCTTATGCTAACTTGGTGTGACAATTTGTGTCACACATGTGATTGATTGACTTATGCTATGTGATTGCCATGCCTAATGATGTCCAATGCCTCTAATTTTTTGTGGGATGATCATGTTATATGTCCTGTTTACTCATGAATTTTGCCAAGATTATTTGAGTCATTTTTTATTTGATGTGCATTTGTTTCTTCTGATGTCTCAATGTGATCACCATTTGCATGCCTTGCCATGTTTTGTTCATGAAATGAATTTGGTTAATGATTTTGGTATGGGACTTTTTGAGATGTGTTCTTGATTGAATGAACATGATTCATGTTAGATTTAAAGTTCTGTTTTGAATGTTTGACCCTAGGCTTTGACCTAGTGGTTTGGACTCACTATTTGGATTATGGATTTCAGGTTCAGATGCACATTGCCATGATTGGAGTGGCTCATTCATTTGAGTTTGATTAATTGGTTGATGATTGGCTAACATTGTGTTGTTTTGTAGGTTGATACCAATTTATTTGTGTTGTGCCTTATGGCTTGCACATTGGTGCCTGATGCATTGCATGTCTGTTTATTATTGCCTGATACCTGTTGATTGTTTGTCTGTACAGTTGAACTGACTGGTTTAGATTTTTCACAGGTACCTAAGTTGCTTAGAGTTCATTTGAACTTGCTTTGCTTTGCTTGGTTGCTTAACCACTGAGGTATAATTCTTTTGACTTCATGTAGTCTGGAAGACCTGTCCTGTTATGTGGGCAGGCACCTGTCTGAAGCCCTCCTTGAGAGGTAATGCTTGTGAATGTTTATTTTTGTGCCAAGCAGGTAAAGACCTCTTAGGAGGCAATTGGTAGATAAAAGAGATGTGTAATCCATCTCCTGCTACTCAGTGTGTCATTCACTTTGCTCACACACCTTGTATTGATGCATTGTGGATAATAACCCAAGATCATGTTGTGTCAGTCACTTTGGGAGAAGAGTTCCTACATTCTGAACTCCCACACTTTCTATTTTGAGTCAAGCTCTCCCAGGCCAGGGATAAGAGCTGTGAGGTCTTACCCTCACTTCCCATTTCATCTGCTTCACCCTAACTCTCAATGTTAGGGTTAAGAGCTAACCACACCCCATTCCAGTTGGCTTGCTTATGCAGTCTAGCCTTGTATGAGCCCAAACTGTTTGCATATAGTGTGTGTGATTGTTTATTGTGCTGTATGTGTTTGACTGTGCTGTTTAGGATAGCTTGCTCCCTGTGCAAGTTAGATAGAAACCTCAACATAGGGCCATTGTGGATTACATGATAACTATTAGGATCGAGTCAGACTCCCTTCTAGTTTGTCATTTCCCAGTCTCTGGATAGGTTAAAAGTTCTTTCCCTGCGTAGGGGAAATACGTCGCCCTGATCCTCATACCAGATGAGGTACGTAGGCAGGAGATGAGCTGATCTCTCCGGGCGCCCTTTTTCTTTTTCAACCCCTTTGTGTGTGTTTGGAGTCTGATGTAAGTCCAGCGATTGGCAGTCGGTTTCCTGTGTCTTGTTTGCTTGTTGGAGTCTGACATAAGTCCAGCGATTGGCAGTTGGTTTCCTGTGTGTGTGTTTGTTGGTTCGGAGTCTGATGTAAGTCCAGCGATTGGCCTTCGGTTTCCATGTTTGCCTGTTTGTGTGGAGTCTGACGTAAGTCCATCGATTGGCAGTCGGTTTCCTGTGTGGTTTTGTTTGGCGTGCGTTAGCTGAGCTACGGGTGCTCTGATTCTTCTCTAGTCAGAGAAGATACGTATACATAGGATGCGACATCCTAGCGAGCACGTTTCCCCTGGCCCGAACTACGTCGACTCTGATGTCTATGTCTGACAGGCTACGCAGGCCCAGGATGCGATATCCTGCCGAGTCCCGTTTCTTCCGTTTTCTGTATTTCCTTCCAGCCTTGTGTGTAGTTTGTGAGCAGTTTCTAGCAACCTTATCCTTTCTTTCGTGCATGGATCCCGTCGAGTATGACGGATGCGTAGGGGTGCTAATACCTTCCCTTCGCATAACCGACTCCCGATCCCATCTTTCTCTGGTCGCGAGACCATGTCTTTTCCAGGTTTACTTCGAGCGTTTCCTTTCCCTCTTTTGGGATAAATAACGCACGGTGGCGGCTCTGTTATTTCGTTTTCCCGCCGGTTTTTCGCGTAATGCGACAGCTGGCGACTCTGCTGGGGACTATAGAGAAGTTGACTTCTTGCTGGTCCATCTTCCCTAAGCGAGTCTCTCCTAGCGCTCTCTAGGATAGGGTTTGGTTGCTTTTACTGTTTCATTTGTTGCATTTATTTGTGTATATTTGCATTTATGTTTGCATTTATGTTTGCATGCATCATATATTCATCTGTGCTGGCTGGTTGTCTGTTTCTCTGTTGGGGTGGGAGTTACATGAGGTAAAAGGCCCAATACCCAGGTTATGAGTGAACTCTAGGACACCTAGGAATAGAGTGATTCTTGGGAAGCGGGTGGTATTGCGCCACTTAGCGGAACTTGATATCACGAGCAGTTCAGATCCTGATGGGGTATTATCGGTGCATACATCGGGTGTGCACATGATGATATTCTATGAAAGGGTTGTTTATCCTGCGTTTCTCTTGACCTTACCCTGGCCTAGATTACACCCGTGAGTGGGGAGGGAATGATCATTATTACAGGTACCGTTGGTGACTTGTTGGTGACTTGTTGGTGACTCTTGAGTCCTGTTGGTGACTTTGTTCTACAGATTGGGTCTCAGATGACTTTTGGGTCTCAGATGAATTTGTGGTTCCGAATTCAAGCCGAAGCTTTGAACCTGTGCTCCGAGATGCACAACCAGCTAGTCGTGTCTGCATCATTTGCATCATAGCATGTTTATTTTTAAAAAAAAATAATACAAAAAAAATAAAATAATGCAAAGAATGAAAAAGAAAAGAAAAGAAAAAAAAGCTAATCTCCTCATGCATATCATTTCTCAGGTTCATTCAGGAGTCTATTCACTGTGAGAGATGGCTGCCATTCCAGAGTTGAAGAGGAAGACTTGCACCTACAGTTTTCACCGTAAGCCATTGACATCTTTGATAGAGTTGAGCAACCTATGACCGGCGGTAATCGGAAGGTGTTTGTTGATCAGTATGGGGATTTGTTAACACTGCTGAAGATGGTGGTAGATCCAGTGTCGTTGCAGACTCTTCTACAGTTCTATGATCCAGAGCTCCGTTGTTTCACCTTCCAGGACTATCAGTTAGCGCCCACTCTTGAGGAGTACTCCATTCTGATGAATGTCCCGATCCAGTATCAGGTTCCTTTCTTGGATGTTCCAAAGGAGGTTGATTTCAGATTTGTTGCCAGAGCTCTTCATCTGAGTATCAAGGAAGTGAGTGACAATTGGAAGTCGAGTGGTGACGTCGTGGGGTTGCCTTTGAAGTATTTGTTGAGGATGGCTAGAGAAGAAGCAAAGAAGGGAAATTGGGAAGCTTTTCATGCTCAGTTGGCTATCATGATCTATGGGATTGTGTTGTTCCCGAGTATGCCTAACTTTGTGGACTTTGCTGCTGTCATTATTTTCATTGGAGGAAACCCAGTTCCTACTTTATTAGCTGACACTTACTATGATATTCATAGCAGGCATAGTAAGGGTGGAGCTATTAGATGTTGTCTCCCATTACTACTCAGATGGTTCTTGTCTCTTCTGCCAGTCAGTGGACCTTTTGCAGATACTCAGAGCACTCGTAAGTGGACTCAGAGGATTATGTCTCTTACCTCTTATGATATTAGGTGGCAATCTTACCGGATGTATGTGCGTAATGTCATCATGAGTTGTGGAGAGTTTCGTAATGTGCCACTTGTGGGGACTAAGGGTTGCATCAATTACAACCCGGTTCTTTCTCTTCGCCAGTTGGGGTTTGTGATGAATGGAGGACCACTTGATGCTGAGATAGCTGAAAGTGTGTATTTTGAGAAGCGGAGTGACCCTGCTAGATTGGAGCAAGTAGGAAGAGCTTGGAAGACCATTGGTGTCAAGGATGGAGCTGTTATAGGGAAGAAGTTTGCAGTTGCTATGCCTGACTACATTGAGTGGGTGAGGAAGAGAGTTAAGACTTTGTTATTGCCCTATGATAGGATGGAGTCTTTGAAAGAGCAACCACCTTTGATCCTTGCTGAGAGTGTGCCTGCTGAGCACTACAAGCAAGCCTTGATGGAGAATCGTCGGTTGAAGGAGAAGGAACAAGATACCCAGATGGAGCTTTACAAAGCCAAAGCTGATAAGTTGAACTTGGCTCATCAACTCAAAGGCATGCAGGGTGAAGATGCTAGTAGACTGAAGAGCAAGAAGAGATCCTATGAGGAGATGGAGGCCTTGCTGAATGCAGAACACCGGGAGTGCTTGAGGTTGCAGAGAGCTAAAGCCAGTTACCAGAAGAAGATAAGAGACCTGGAAAAACAGCTTAGAGACAAAGACATCCAATTGAAGAAGGAGGTAGACTTGAGACATGCATCAGAGAGTCGGCTTGGAGGAGAAGTTGTAGAGCTCCGAAGACAACTGAAGGAGAAGATCACCCCCCTGCCAGAATGTTCAGAATGTGACCTGTTGATAGACCAGTGTCAGTATCTGAAGACTCTCATTCCGGGAGGACATTTGTCTTAGCTTGTATCTCTGTTGTTTATGTTGAGAATCACCTCCAGGCTTGTTGGATGGGATTCATTGTTGTACTCTGATTATTTGGATCTTTGCTTAATTTGTTGTATGATCCTTATTGCTCATGTCTATAGATGAGATTGTTGATGGTTCACCTTGTGCTCATTATCTTGTGTATGTTGCTTCTGTGCTGTTCTTGTTGCAGGTTGCCATTTCTTGAAAGATGAATTAGGCTCTTGAATGCCTGAGAAATGAACATATCATGTGCATCATACGCATCATAAGCATCATATAAATATCATTTTGCATTACAGGTGTTCTTGATCGCGACTTCTCACTCTAGTTCCTGTGTCAGGCAGGATTGCTGATCAACAGAGGAACATGGACCAAGTGCAAGCTGAGTTGGCTGAGATGAGGGCTAACATGGCCCAATTCATGACCATGATGTAAGGGGTCGTTCAAGGGCAAGAGGAGTTGCGTGCCTTAGCCCAGAGACAGGAAGCTGTGCTCCTACCTCCTAGTCGTGCTTCACCAGTGGGTGCACCTGTTAATGATGGTGTTGTTGCTGCCGCTCCCGTCAATGACTATGTTGTGGGTGATGAGTTGAGAGGAATCAGAATCAACGGACAACCTCTTGCTGTAGAGACTGCTAATGCCAGAGCAACCCGTGCTCCCGTTCGCCATCCTGTTCCGCTTGTTGACAGGCAGGAAGACATGTTCACCTTGCTCAGTGAAGATGATGAAGTGATGGGAAGAACTGACGAAAGGGATCGGAAGGTTGATGCCCTAGCTGAGAAGATCAGAGCCATGGAGTGTCAGAACTCTTTGGGGTTTGATGTTATGAATATGGGCTTGGTGGAAGGATTGAGGATTCCTTATAAGTTCAAGGCGCCATCTTTTGATAAATAAAACGGTACTTCCTATCCTCGCACCCATGTGCAGGCCTATTTCAGAAAGATCTCTGCCTACACAGATGATGAGAAGATGTGGATGTACTTCTTCCATAATAGTTTGTCTGGAGCTTCCTTGGATTGGTACATGGAATTGAAGAGAGAATCTATCAGAAGTTGGAGGGATTTGGGTGAAGCCTTTTTGAGGCAATACAAGCATAATATGGACATGGCGCCAAGCCGAACTCAGTTACAGAGCTTATGTCAGAAGTCCGGTGAAAGTTTCAAAGAGTACGCCCAGAGATGGCGGGAATTAGCTGCAAGGGTGCAACCCCCTATGCTGGAAAAGGAGTTGACTGATATGTTTATTGGGACTTTGCAAGGAGTATTCATGGAACGGATGGGGAGTTGCCCGTTCGGTAGCTTTTCTGATGTTGTGATTTGTGGAGAGAGGACAGAGAGTCTCATCAAAGCTGGGAAGATTCAGGATGTTGGTTCCTCATCTTCGAAGAAGCCATTTGCTAGGGCACCCCGTAGGAGAGAGGGTGAAACCAATGATGTGCAACATAGAAGAAATACTAACCGAGGTCAATACCGCCAGATTGCTGTTGTAACCATTCCAGCACCTCAACCACGATAACAGCAACAACAGAGAGTTCAACTACCACCACCACAACAACAACAACAGCAACGTCCGTATCAGCCAAGACAGAGGATGCCGGATCGACGTTTCGACCCGTTGCCGATGACCTACGCTGAATTGCTGCCCGAACTGCTCAGATTGGGGTTTGTGGAGTTGCGTACTATGGCTTCGTTGACAAAGATACCACCTGGGTATGATGCCAACGTTCGTTGTGATTTCCACTCTGGTGCACCAGGGCACCATATCGAGAACTGTCGGGCTTTTCATCATAAGGTCCAGGACTTAATTGACGCCAAAACTATCAATTTTTCTCCTGTCCCTAATGTTGTGAACAATCCTATGCCTCAGCATGGTGCGCATAGAGTGAACAATGTGGAAGACGGTGAAGCTGAAGACTTGATAGTTGATGTTGAAGATGTTCAGACTTCATTGATAGTTGTGAAGGATCGTTTGTTAAGTGGGGGAGTGTTCCTGGGTTGTGATGAGGGTTGTTCAGAATGTGCTAATGTAGTGAACGGTTGTATGCAGTTGAGGGCTGGTATCCAGAATCTGATTGATGAGGGTTGTCTGCAGTTTAGTCGGGCCGTGAAAGATCGTGGGGTGGTGTCAACCGTCACCATTTATTTCAAACCGTCAGAAGGACGTGGCCAGAGAATTGTCGGTGCACCAGTAACCGTTGGTACTCCTGTTACCGTTTCTGCTCCGGTAACTGTCAGTGCTCCCACTACTATTGTTGTGTCTGGTAGAAGGTCTGTCGAGAATAGTAGGGCTGTACCGTGGAAGTATGATAATGCCTACCGCAGCAACCGAAGGGCTGAAAGTCAGGTCAGGCCAGTTAGTCAGTCTCTAGTGACAATTGGTTTGCCAAGAAGAGTTCCTGCAATTGTTGGTCCGGTGGTGGACAATGTAGGGGGACCAGGAGGGTTTCCGAGGAGTGGTCGTCTGTTCGCACCACAAGCTTTGAGAGACAACAATGCTTAGGCTCTCGCCAAAGCGAAAGGTAAGCAAGTTGTGGTTGAGGAAGAGCCTATACAGAAGGAAGCACCTGAGGGTTCGTTTGAGAAAGATGTGGAGGAGTTTATGAAGATTATAAAGAAGAGTGACTACAAGATTGTAGATCAGCTGAATCAAACTCCGTCCAAGATTTCCATACTCTCGTTGCTATTGTGCTCTGAGGCACACCGTAATGCCTTGCTGAAAATGTTGAATCTGGCTTACGTGCCTCAAGAGATCTCTGTCAACCAGTTGGAGGGTGTGATTGCTAATGTCAGTACCAGGCATGGTTTGGGGTTCACAGATTTGGATCTGACGCCTGAAGGTCGTAACCATAACAAGGCCCTGCATATCACTATGGAGTGCAAAGGCGCAGTATTGTCACATATGTTGGTGGATACTGGCTCTTCGTTGAACGTGTTGCCCAAGAAGACTTTGAGAAAGATAGATGTGGAAGGGGTTGTCCTCACTCCGAGTGATCTTATCGTTCGTGCATTTGATGGATCCAAACGGTCTGTTTTTGGTGAAGTCACGTTGCTAGTGAAGATTGACCCGGAGGTGTTCATTATTGTCTTCTATGTGATGGACATTCAGCCAGCATATAGTTGTTTATTGGGGCGTCCCTGGATACATGGGGCAGGAGCAGTTTCGTCAACTCTCCACCAGAAGCTGAAGTATGTCTGGAATGGTCAGATTGTGACTGTGTGTGGCGAAGAAGACATTCTGGTGAGTCACCTATCCTCTTTCAAGTATGTAGAGGTGGATGGCGAGATCCATGAAACTTTATGCCAGGCATTCGAGACCGTTGCTCTTGAGAGGGTGGATTTTGCTTAGCAGAAGAAGCCAAGTGCCTCAATTGCATCATACAAACAGGCAATGGAGGTTGTCAACTCTGGTAAGTAAGAAGGCTGGGGCAAGATGGTGGACCTTCCCGTCAAAGAAGACAAGTTTGGTATTGGTTACCTACCTCTGCAGGCAGAGCAGGGAGAGCAGAAAGGGCCGAGTACCTTTACCAGCGTTGGGCTGATGAATCATGGTGATGTCTTTGCAACCGGTGGTGAAGATTGTGATAGTGATTGTGATCTAGACAACTGGGTTCGCCCGTGTGCACCAGGGGAGTCAATCAATAACTGGACAACAGAAGAAGTGGTCCAAGTTACTCTTCAAACAGAGTAATTTTCTTTTGTTTTTCATTTTGCACAAAACCCTACGTTCTGCCCAAGGCGTAGTGGTTCATTGTAGGGCCTCATCATGTTTTTCAATGATATCATTAATAAAGGACGTTTTGCAAACAATTTTGTGATCTCTGTCTTTCTGTTTTTGTTTTTCACTTTTCAAAAAAATAAAAATTGCAATGTTTTTGTTTTTTGTGACTTTCTTGAACTCTTTTTCTAAAATAAAGCATTAAACATGCAGAAGTGATCTTACGGACTCCACTATGAACAGTTCTGTTATGGCTCAGTATGATTTCAATAATCCCATCTACCAAGCTGAAGAGGAGAGCGAGGAAGACTGTGAACTCCCTAAAGAATTGGTCAGATTGTTGAAGCAGGAGGAAAGGGTCATCCAACCTCATCAGGAGGAGTTGGAGATCATTAACCTGGGTACTGAGGACGCCAGAAAGGATATTAAGATCGGGGCCGCTTTGAAGGCAGATGTCAAGAACAGGTTGATTGAGATGCTGAGAGAATACGTGGAGATATTCGCCTGGTCGTATCAAGATATTCCTGGGTTGGTGTCGCATTACGCGAAAAACCGGCGGGAAACAAGAACAACAGAGCCGCCACCGTGCGTTATTTATCCCAAGAGAGGGAAAGGAAACGCTCGAAGTAAACCTGGAAAAGACATGGTCTCGCGACCAAAGAGAATGGGATCGGGAGTCGATTATGCGAAGGGAAGGTATTAGCACCCCTACGCATCCGTCGTACTCGACGGGATCCACGCATAAAAGGAAGGAATATGGTTGCTAAAACACTGCTCATAAACAAACAAACACTGGCTGAAAGAGACACAAGAAAACAAACGAAACTGACTCGGCAGGATATTGCATCCTGGGCCTACTTAGTCTATCAAGCATAGACATCAGAGTCGAAGTAGTTCGGACTGGGAAAAACACATGCTCGCTAGGATGTCGCACCCTATGCATACGTATCTTCTCGGACGAAGAAGAATCAGAGCACTCGTAGCTCGGCTAACGTACGCCAAACAAAACAACACAGGAAATCGACTGCCAATCGCTGGGCTTACGTCAAACTCCACATAAACTGGCAAACCTGGAATCCGAATGCTAATCGCTGGACTTACATCAGACTCCGAACCAAACACACCCACACTGGGAACCAAATGCCAATTGCTGGACTTATATCAGCTTCCAAGCACACAACAAGAGGATACGGAATGCCAATCGCTGGGCTTACATCCATCTCCTGACACACACAAAGACAAAACAAAAGGGCGCCCGGAGAGATCAGCTCATCTCCTGCCTACGTACCTCATCTGGTATGAGGATCAGGGCGACGTAGTTCCCCTACGCAGGGACAAAGGACTAGCCTAACCAGATAACAGAGGGAGACACAACTAGGGAGACTACGACTCGAGCCTAGATGTTATCATGCAAAATCATCCCTAAGTCAAGGTTGCTATCTAACTTGCACAGGGAGCAAGCTATCCTAAAGCACAGGCAATAGCAAGGCAAACAATCACAGATAGCACACACTATACACACACCAAGTGGGGCTCAAACAAAGGTTAGGCTGCAAGAGCAAGCCAACTGTATCAGGGTGATGTTAGCTCTTAACCCTAACATTGAGAGTTAGGGTGAAGCTGATGAAAGGTGAGTGAAGATGAGACTTCACAGCTCTTATCCCTGGCCTGGGAGAGCTTCAGGCAATGAAGTGTGGGTCCAGAAAGTGGGAACCCTTCTACACTTATGACACTGACTCAACTGTACAACTGTACACGGATCTTGGGTTAATATCCCAATGCATCAACATAGTGGTGTGAGCAGAGGGATGACTCAACATGAATAGCAGGAGACGGATTGCACATCTCTTGTGTTCTGCCAATTGCCTTATCAAAGGTCTTTTCCTGCTTGGGGACAAAAATAAATAAGCACAAACATTGGCTCTTAAGGAGGACTTCAGACAGGTGCCTGGCCAAGTAACAGGCCAGGTCTTCCAAACTACATGGAGAAGAGATCATTATACCTCAATGCTCAAGCTAGCAAGCAAAACAAAAGCAAGTTCACAAAGGAACTATAGCAACTAAGGTACCTGAAATCAATCCAACATAATCAGTATACCAGACAAACACAAGTCAAACAGAAAATTACAAGTCCACAGCACAAACAGATAACAAGCATCAATGCACAAAGGTGCAAGCCACAAGGCCTAAGCATAAGTCTCAATGCCTACAAAACAAACTCAAAGTTAGTCATAAACAAGAAATAAACCAACTCCAATTGAGTGCACATCATCAAGTATAAGCAATTGTGCTCTTTGACCTGAAACAAAGCTCAAATGTGAGAGCACAAACCACTAGTACAAGACTAGGGTCAAAATGAGAGCAATAAACCAAAACAGAACATGAAACTTATCAAAAATCAAGATTAATCAAAGAAGAATCAAATCCAAGTGGTCTCACATTCATATCTTCAACCAATATCATTTCATGAGGCAAAGAGTACAAAGCATGCAATTTCAAAGCTCATAGAACCAAACAGAATGATTCAATCCAAATCAACTCACAAACATTTCAATAAATTCCCAAACAAATCATGGTTAAAAAGCATTCATAACATGACCTACACACCAAATTTCAAGTCATTTGGACTAAGGGAAGCAAGTCAATTAAATTCTAAAAGTCAAAGCATGTTCAAACAAGCTCATACAAGGAACCAAAACATGCATCAACTTCAAGCAATCATAAACACAGAAACCAAACATGATAAATGAATGAAACCAAAGCCATGGCAAACTTCAAGATGTCTATAATACACATGCCAAATTTCAAGTCCATCCAATAAACAACAAGAATTTCACAAATCATATGAAATCATAACTCACATAAGGTCCACAATTGGTAAAACAGGGAAGAAAATCTCCATCAAATTGGAAATGCACTCAAAAAAATCCACAAAAATTCATATTCAAACTTAACATCCAGAAGATTCAACATGCAAAATTTCAGATCATTTTGAGTTCATATGGCATGGTAAAGAAAATCAAGAAGTCAAGCAAGAAATGGTGTGACACAAATTGTCACACCTCCAATGATCAGGTCATATCTCACAAACCAGGAATGCAAAAATCACAAATTCTATACCAAAATGCTCCTCAAGGTGTCTAGTTTACACATGCAAAATTTCAAGAATTTTGGATTAAGCATCATCATTTCATGATCAAAATAGCAAGCAAGGTATAAGTAACCACATGTATGAGCAAACCCTAGCCAAAACAGAAATCCACACGTGGACAATTTTTGCAAAAATCATCAAAAAGTAGTAGACATGGCAAGGATCATCATGGAAAAAATCTCATATTAATTGGACAAATATTGAATGACATATGATTTTTCTAATGTGGAGAAAAAAAGAAAAAAGTATGAAATGGCATAGTGAACATGGATGAAGGCAATGAAGAAAAATGCAAAAACCAAAATATGAGATGCTGGCGCCTGGATTCGAACTGCGTTTACATTCAAAACTGGCGCGCTCCAAGTGAAACGCGCTGTTTCACTAATACAGGTGGCGTGGTCTTATTGGCTTCATGGCACATAAACAAGGAAAACATGCAAAACACACGGGAACAAGGATCTAGCACGCCTGGGAAACGAAATTGTTAGGGTTCATCGCTCCTTCATCATGTTCATCATCAACATGAACTTTTTTCACAGAAATTGGAAATGAATACATCAATAGCTTCATCTTGCATCACACATCAACAATACAACAATAATTTGACCTAATTCGAACTATTAAACACGGATCGAGCAGAATAAGATTTGAACATCAATCTTAAATTCACAATATCTCACTCAATTCTCAATGAAAATTAAAACTACAAAGTGCAGCATACTCCTGAATCCAAGATCTATCAAATGCATAGCATGATTTCAACAATTAAGAGTATCGAATTCCAACCTCTATGAAGATGCAGATCTGGAATCGTGGTTATTTGGCCTTGTAGTATGCAAACAGAACTTCTTTGATGTTCCAGGAGATGAATGAATGGAGATTCGAAGCTCAATGATGCTTGATCTTGCTCAAATATGCAGCTGCCATGGGAGATGCTTGATGTAACAGTGCTAGATTTGGCTCGAAAATGTTGAATCCTTGCTTGCAACACCTTCAATCTTGCTTGTGGATGATGGCACAATGAAGAACTAGGCAAGGTTTATGGGAATTTTTGCAGAAAAATGAAATGAAAAATTGAGAGAATTTGCACTTTTGGATCTAGATCTGAGATGAATGAATGTTAATCCAAATTTCTGTTAGCATTATCTATTTATATGATGGATTAATCATTCCCTTAATCCTAATTAGCCAAAACCAAAGTGATTAAATGAAATGCATTTTTTAGGCAAAATGGCCAAAGTGTCCTCATGCATGGAATGAGCTGCTACAGTGCACGAATTTCTTACTAAACACACTCCAAATGTGATTTTAGACCAAATTCAAGTGGTTGGAGGCATGGCAAATGCATAGTTTTGAAAGTGACTTTTTTCCCTCCCTTTTTTCAAATTCAATTCACCTTGAAAATGCCATTTTTATGTGATGACTTTTGATGAAATGTAATGAATGATTATGATAGAGCATTTCAAATGGAGATTGTAGCAAAAAACCCCACTCAATTTGGCCAATTGGTGTGAAAGTTATCCCACTTTGAAATTCAAAATTTCTTGACAATGATTTGATCATAACTTGCCAACCACACATGAGAAATGGATGTTATTGGACTTTTTGGAAAGGTGAGAGCAAGATATTCAACTTTCATGTTGGACAAAATTCCATTTGAAGCATGTATGATGATGTAAATTTGAGGAGAAGGCCTTTCCATTTTTGGTAGTTTGAAATTACAGGTCACTTACTATTTTTGGAAACCTTTCTTCTGACCTCAAATTCTTCAATGTTGATCTTTGACATGTCAAATGAGACTTGTATGGACATGAATGAGGCATTTCAAACCATCTCACACCTTCAAATCCATGAATTCAAGCACAGTTGACCACAATTGACTTTCTAAGGTTTCAGATGAAATTCAGCTTGACTGTTGAGCTCTGATCATCCAATCCTTGGCCAAATCACTCCAAAATGATCCCTAGATCACATGAACTTGTTGAATCAACCATAGGGCTTTGCTTCAATAGGAAATGCACTTGCTTCCTTGCTTGACTGATCCTCCTAACCAATCTTGACCTAATCTTGTCTGATGACTTGCACTTGGGCAAATTGACAATGCAATGCTATGCAATGGACAATGTTAATGTTATGACCTAATCATGAAAATGGATATACAAAATGGGAGGTGGAAATTTGAGGTGCTACAGCTGCCCCTATTCAATCAACTGGGAACCCGAATGGATGAGAGCAACGACTGTCAGACTTTCAGGGTAAACAGGGATTGAATACCGAAGAACCGTAGAAATTTGCACAATGCGGGGATCCACCAACGGAAACGTCCACTGGGATCTGAAATTTATTACTGGGTATTTTGATTTTTCTTCCAAAGATACAGGAACCACATCCCGACGTCAAAGGACGATGAATGGGAATAGAGATCACAACTAGACGCCAACGGACGACTAGGAAAAACTCAACGTTTATCGAAACCAACGGAGAGGTAACCAGGCATTAATGAATGACTGGAAAAGGTACAACCATACGTCAGCGGACGTAGTGGGAAAAACTCATCGTTTACCGAAACCAACGGAGAGGTAACTCTACTGGGGACGACCAGGAAAAACTCGACGTTTACCAAGACCAACGGAGAGGTGACCAGACATCAACGGACGACGGATGAACTGGGAAGACTCGACCAGACGTCAACGGACGAAAGGGAGAAGCTCGACGTTTATCGACACCAACGGAGAAGGAGAAAACTCGACCAGACGTCAACGGACGAACGGGAGAAGCTCGACGTTTATCGACACCAACGGAGAAGGAGACCAGACATCAACGGACGATGGATGAACTGGGAAGACTCGACCAGACGTCAACGAACGAAAGGGAGAAGCTCGACGTTTATCGACACCAACGGAGAAGGAGAAAACTCGACCAGACGTCAATGGACGAAAGGGAGAAGCTCGACGTTTATCGACACCAACGGAGAAGGAGAAAACTCGACCAGACGTCAACGGACGAAAGGGAGAAGCTCGACGTTTATCGACACCAACAGAGAAGGAGAAAACTCGACCAAACGTCAACGGACGAAAGGGAGAAGCTCGACGTTTATCGACACCAACGGAGAAGGAGAAAACTCGACCAGACGTCAACGGACGAAAGGGAGAAGCTCGACGTTTATCGACACCAACGGAGAAGGAGAAAACTCGACCAGACGTCAACGGACGAACGGGAGAAGCTCGACGTTTATCGACACCAACGGAGAAGGAGAAAACTCGACCAGACGTCAACGGACGAAAGGGAGAAGCTCGATGTTTATCGACACCAACGGAGAAGGAGAAAACTCGACCAGACGTCAACGGACGAAAGGGAGAAGCTCGACGTTTATCGACACCAACGGAGAAGGAGAATCTGAGGTGAAAGGGATACAACTAGTTATCAACGGATAACTAGGAAAAACTCGACGTTTATCGACACCAACGGAGAGGAGAAGCCACTTCACTAAGGAAGGGGTATAACAACCGGAAACTGAATAGGACGTCCACCGACGACTCTACTAGGGATTCTGGCTGGGAAGCAACCAGACATTAACGAATGACTGGGGAATAGGATACACAATCAGACGTCAACGGACGAATGAGAAAAACTCCACGTTTACCGAGACCAACAGAGAGGTAACTCTGCATGGGGAAAAATATCACCAACAACCGTCAACGGACGATCGGGAAAAACTCGTCGTTTATCGAAACCAACGAAGAGGTAACTCTAGGGGGAATCAACAGCCATTAACTAATGATCTGTGGGGAATAAGCAACTATACGTCATCGGACGCATAGGAAAAACTCAACGTTTACCGAAACCAACAGAGAGGTAACCCCTACTGGGGAGAGAGAACAAGACTCAACCAAACGTCAACGGACGATTGGGAAAAACTCGACGTTTATCGACACCAACGGAGAGGAGGAACGGACATCAACGGATGACCTGGAAAGGAGATACAACTAGATATCAATGGATAACTAGGAAAAACTCGACGTTTATCGACACCAATGGAGAGGAGAAGCCACTGAGGATTAAGGTCACGACAGGGAGCAGACAGGAAGGAACACCAAGGATGCCGGGTTGTAAGCATGAGAAAGGTGGCCGATCAAAACGTGAATTGGTTTGTGTTCCAAAACACTCATCATCCTGAAGAGGGCTAGAAAAGCGATCTTGTTAAATGATGGACATTCGATTCCGAACAAAGGAATACGAATCTCACTCTGATGGTGAAAACAATCAAAAGATTGACCAAATAGCGCACGAGATATATTATCTATAGCCGTCAAAACGTAGATAATACTCTCGCATGGAAGATCATCCTAACCGGTTGTTGGTTGTTAGAGGATAAATCGACCGAAATCGTGAATTGGTGTGTGTTCCAAAACACTCAACATCCTGAAGAGAGCGAGCAAAGCAATCTTGTTAAAGGATGGACATTCGATTCCAAACAAAGGAAGACGAATCTTACTCTGTAGCGGTGTATTCGTCGCTATTTATTGATTAAACCATAAGCAAAGCATACAATGAATCGAGTCGCCACCGCACTTTTATTTATCCTAAGGACTGGTTAAAAAGCGAATAAAAACCTAAGAAGTTTTACACGTAGAAAACCAATAAAAGATCAGAGAGTCTGGGTAAGGGGTAAATTACGCAATGGGAAGGTGTTAGGCACCCATCATGTCCTAGGTACTCCTAGGGAGCCCTTTTCACACTTGTTGTATAAAAATGTTTATTTGTTTTGACATATTGTGCAAACATGAATGGGAAGATGAGAAAAGAATGTACAATTTTATTATTTTTGTGTTTGAACGGATGAACCCGTTGCCTACGTAACTTCCATCAAAGGTAAGGATCAAAACGCCGTAGTTCGGCTAAAAGATTTCCAAAAATTTGTGAGTTCATTTTAAAACACAAGCACTAAGGCTTTTCATTACCAATGGGAGAAAACTCAACCTAAATCAACAATCCACCATGCGAGGACGGCTTCAACATACTAGTGAGGGGTTAACCCTATAATAAGTATGGAAGACATACAATCAACTCACTAAGGATAAGGTAAGATTTACATCAACCACTGTGGTAATTAAAACCTAAGGCTAATGTATGAAAACATATTAACAATGGACAAAGCCAAAACAATTGAATGGGTGAAGTTAATTGATTATGATTATTCACAAAATATGGTCAAGATGTGATTAAGATTGATTCAAAGAAGTGTTATGAAAAGTGAAGTTTGAAAAGTCAAGGACTTATGGTCCAAGTTTCTAATTTGAAAAGACATGAAGATGTTTGCACAACAAGTCAAAAGTTTTTGAAAGCAAAGTGTGAAAAGGTTTAGGGCAAAGAGGGTATGGATGATGGAATGTAAAACTTCTTAGAAAGGTTCACCTCTTGAAGTCATATAGAAGATGATTCAAGTGTGTCCTTAGGAATAAGCAACAAAGCAAGCAAATAAAAGCAAGGTGATACCGGATGCCATCAATGGACTTATACCAATCTCGCAAACAAAAGTGAATATCGGATACCAATAAATGGGTTTACACCAATCTCCTAAAACAAAATAATGATACCGGATGCCATCAATGGTCTTATACCAATCTCACAAAGCAAAAGCGGATGTCGGATACCAATAAATGGGTTTACACCAATCTCCTAAGGTAAAACAAAACTTAGATGTCAGATGCCAATCTATTTGCACTTATACCAACCTCCAAAGGATGATCATAGGAATACAAATGCCAACAACATGGACTTATAATTGCATCCTCACATACAACAAACAAACAAGCACCAGGCTAAGAGGATATGAGTGACCAATGAAATGGTCTTACACTCTATCCCTTCCAAATCATAGGAACAATGGCCAAAGAACATGGTCTTACAATTGTCCTCAATGGGTAAACTCGAACAAACCACAAGGGTATGCAATGATGATCATGTAATAATGAACAATCAATGATGATAAATGCACAAAGGCAAGCAAGCAAACATGTACAAATGCAACAAGCAATCAATCAAACAAAGTCATTTAGCACCCACTATAACCAAAAAATTAGGCTCAATCAAAGGGTTAGACTTAAAAGTCAACTGGAATAGGGTAAATGGTGCTCTTAACCTTGACATTGAGAGCCAAGGTGAAGCAGATGAAAGGATATGAGGGGTGTGCCTCATCACTCTTATCCCTGGTCAGGGAGAGCATTGAATATCAGAAGGTGTGGGAGTTCAGAAAGATGGAACTCTCTCCACAAATTAGACTCGATAGATCTTGGGTTTTTACTCACTATGCATCAACACATGTGGTGTGAGCAAGGTGAGTGACTCACAGAATAGTAGGAGATAGGCTACATATCTCTTTTGTCTACCAATTGCCTCACATGAGGTCTGTACCTGCTTGGGGACAAAGTTAAACAATCACAAACATCGCCTCTTAAGGAGGACTTCAGACAGGTGCCTGGCTAAATAACAAGCCAGGTCTTCCAGACTACATGGAGACAAGAGAGTCTACCTCAATGCTTAAGCAAAGCAAAGCAAAAGCAAGTTCTCAAAGGAACTAAAGCGACTATGGTACCTGAAATCAATCAAATATAATCAGTATCCAAGTCACAAAGTCAAAACAAACAGCATAAGAACCAACAGACAATACAATCAACCACATGTGCAAAGCACAAACTCAAAGCAAATGAGTTAGCATCCTACAAAACAAACCAAGTTAGTTCATCACAATCAATTAAACCAAACTCAATCAACTTGAATTAAACTCCTTAAAGCAATTGCTTCTTTAACCTGAAAAAACAACTCAAATGTGAGAAGTAAGACCACTAAGACAAGCCTAGGGCCAAAAGGAGGTGAAAAATTCAAAACAGCAAGTGAAAATTGATCAAAATCAAGATTTATCAAACAAGAATAGAATCCAATTGGTCTCACATCAAAACTATGCACCAAATCCATTTTATAAGCTAAACATGTCAAACTATGCATTTTGGAATCACATTGGAGCAAACAGAATGATCACAATCAAACCAATACCAAAATATTTCAATAAATCCCCAAAAATTTCATGATCAAAAAGCATTCATAACATGTCAATCACACCAAATTTCAGCTCATTTGGACCAAGGGAAGCAAGTCAATGAAAATCGTAAAGTCAACACAAGTTCATACAAGCTCATACATGGCATCAAAACATGCATCCACTTCAACCAGTCATAAAACAGAGATAAAACATGATAAATGAATGGGACTAAAACCATGGCAAACCTCAAGATGTCTACAATACACATGCCAAATTTCGAATCCATCCAATTAATAACCAGAATTTCACAAATCAAATACAAACATGTCTCACAAATGGTCAACAATTGGTCAAGCAGGGGAGAAATTATCAAACAAATAGAAAATGCACTCAACAAATCCAGAAAACTTCACATGTATTCTTAACATTCATAATATCAATCATGAAAAAATCCAGCTCAATTCAAGTTCAAATGGCAAGGCAAATAAAATCATGAAGAGGCACAAGGAATGGTATGGCATAAAATGTAACATCTACAAAGATCATATCATATCTCTCAATCCAGGAACTCACAAATTACAAACCACATATCAAAATGACCAGGAGTGAGTCTAGAATGCACATGTAAAATTTCACACATTTCCAATTAGGCATCAAGATTTCATGAAAGAAATGGTAGGACATAGGCAAAAAGCATACATGATCAAAGACATTAGACCAAAATAAAACACAGCCGTGCACCACTTGTGTTATCATACCTATAAAAAACTAGATGAAAAATGGAGATGGATGCAAAAATCCCCACGCAATTTGGATCATCCAAGAATTATTTATGAATTTTTGAAATTGATGATGAAAAATGAAATAAACATTTAACAAAATAAAATGAAATTGATGCTGCAGTGGCATTTTGGTAATTACGCTGCTCACTTAATGAAACTCTGCGTTTCATTAAGTGAGGTGTCCTCACGCGAATGGCTAGATGGCGCGGGAAACACCGATTTAAACGCGAAGGCCAGGCAGCGTGAATCAAACAGCGTTCTGAAGCGAAAATATTGAACACAACATCGTGTTCTTGATGTTCATACTGATCAACAACAAATCATCACAAAAATTATCATGCCATATACCAATCGAATCATCACATCATGTAGATCACTAATCTAACAAGCAATTAACCTAATTCTAATCATGCTTCACGGATCGAGCAAAACTAATTTCACATTCAAATGTTCAGATCTACATAACTTCCTTAATATCCAATGAAAATACATGATTCAAGTTGCAGCGAGCTCAGCAAGGAACGATCTATCAAAGCCATATCATGATTTTAGCAACTGTAAGAATCGAATTCTTACCTCTTGAAGTTGCAGATCTTGATTTTGGTGATTTCGCGGATTGGAAGTTGAAAACAGAAGTCCAATGATGATTAGGAAGGTGAATGGAGGTGATAATTCAACTCGACACAGCTTGATGATGAAGAAATGTCAAAATGCCATGGATGCTCGAGGTTTCAACAGTTGCGATTTTCAAGTCTTCTCCACGATCTTGCCTCAAACAGTTCTTCAATTACACCTATAGATGAAGATTAGCACAAAAGGAAACACGAAGAATAATGAAATTTGATGAAGAAATGAAAAAAAGTTTGAAGAGAATTTGAGAGAATTGAGAAATTTTCAGTTTGGATCTGAGATTGTGAAATGTGGATCTGGAATTCAGTTATGATTAAGCTCTTATACCCTCGGTTAATCCACCTACTAAACATGATTAGCACAAACCAAATGGATTAGTAAAAATGAGCTTGTTATGTAATTTGGCAAAATTGCCCTTTTGATGATGCAGCCAATGGAACAGTGAAATATCTGTTGAAGCAAGTCACAAATCATGTTTAGAAGCTATTCAAATTGGTTTGGCATGAAAATTCCATGTACTTTTGAAAATCACTATTTTTCCCACCAAAATTTAATTGCTTCACTTGAAAAATGACCTTTTTATGTGATGATTTTTGATGAAATGTGATGATGCATTATGATAGTTCATGTCAAATGGGATTTGCTCAAAAAAGAATCACCCAAATTGGCCAAATGGTTTGAAAGTTATGCCACTTTGAAATCCCAAAATTCTTGAAAATGATTTGATCATAACTTACCAACCACAAATGAGAAATGAGTGTTCTTGGGCGTTTTGGAAAGGCAAGAGCAAGATCTTCAACTTTCATGTTGGACAAAATTTGATTTGAAGCTTGCTTGGACATGTAATCTTGGGGAGAATGACTTTCCATTTTTGGCAGGTGAAAATTACAGGTCATTACTATTTTGGGAAACTTATTGTCTGACCTCCAATTCCTCAACTGTGGATGTTTGAAATGTTATATGAGGCTTGTATGGACATGAATGAGACCTTTCCAACCATCTCACACCCTTCAATCCCTGATTAAATGTACAGTTGACCACAGTTGACTTTGCTAGGGTTTTGGTTGACTGAGCCATGCTTTGATGAATTTCAAGCCTCTTTCTCTTGAGATCTTGATACCAAATGATACCACAACTCATATGAGCTCTTGATGAATGATCATGGTGCCCAAATCTTCAAGAATGGCCACCATCCATTGCTCAATGAATGATTTGACTGTTTTGACCTAGTTTGCTTCATCTGCAAGAAACAAGGTTAAATGACAATCTTTTTGTACTTTTGGTTAGTAAACAAATGAAAAGCAATGATATACAAGTGCAATACATGCTTGGTGATCAAGAGCCACACTCACAAGATACCCACCCACCAGGAGGCAAGCAAAGGTGCACAATGATCCTTGAGGCAATGATATGATATGATATGATGCCTTGAGAGATCTTAGGGACAAAATTGGGGTCTTACAGATGCCCCTATTTAAGGTCATTCTAGCCGGAGAAGTGAAGTTTAGAAATCTTCATCTCGACGCGGTAGAATGGGCTTAAATAACAGTAATGAGACAAATTTTGGTCCCTAAGAGACCTCGTGATGCAGATGTATGCATGCAAAAGACACAAACTCTGTGGGGGATAATGGATTCACACAGAAGAAAAGACGATCCATCGGAGTAATACACTCACCAGGAACAGAGACTCTAACAAGACTCTTATTGGGGATGATAAAAGAAAAAGAATACGTGAGCAGGACACGACACTGATTTGGGGGAACAGAAAACAGACTGGAGACCTTACTGGGGGAAGTAAAGGACTCACACTGGGGAGAGAAAGAAATTCCAAAAGAAAACACTTCCATTGGAAAGACTCAAGCTGACTCACACAATGCATGTACTGGGGATAACACCAATACAGCAACACGAATAGGAACACAAATCCGCTGGGGAAATCTAGAAAAGACTTTCCAAGGGAAGCCAAGGATGAGATGTTACCGGTATAAGGGCAACAAACTCAGGAAGAATGAATATCTAAGACCGGTATAAGGGTGAGAGATATCAATCAATCCAAACATCTGAGAAAGACCTGAAAAAGGTACATCAACTCAGGCAAATTTGACTCCACAGGGGACCAAGGTCATAATAGGGAGCAGAAAGGAGGGAACACCAGGGATACCGAGGTATATAATAGGTGACCGACCGAAACGTGAATTGGTATATATGCCAAGACACTCATCATTCTGAAGAAAGCTAGAAAAGCAGACTTATTTATAGGATGGATACTCAATTCCACAAGGAATATGAATCTTACTCTGCGGAGAAAACAATCAACAGATTGACCCAAGAGTGCATGAGACATATTATTCATTACCGTCAGAACGTGAATAATATACTCGAAAAGGAAGAGACACCAGAGATACCGGAGTATATAATAGGTGACTTACCAAAGACGTGAATTGGTATATATGCCAAAACACTCATCATCCGAAAGGAGGGCTTGAAAAAGCAAATCGACTTACAGGATGGACATTCGAATCCACAACAGGAAAACGAATCTTACTCGACTGGGGACACAAACCCAAAGAGTGCATGGGATACAATATCCATTACCGTCAGAACGTGGATAGAATACTCGCATGAGATATATTATCTATTACCGGCAGACCGTAGATAATACACTCGCATGGTAAGAAACACCAGGGATACCGAAGTATATAATAGATGATCTACCGAAAACGTGGATTGGTATATATGCCAAAACACTCATCATCCAAAACACAAACTGGTTAAAGGATGGATATTCGATTCTACAAAGAATACGAATCTTACTCTACTGGGGGAAGATCAACAAAGGATTCCAACCAAAGAGCGCAAGAGACATATTATTCATTACCGGCAGACCGTGAATAATATACTCAAAAGGAGAAGACACTAGAGATACCGAAGTATATAATAGGTGACTAACCAAAGGAGAGACAATCGATACCAAGCATCCGGGTAAACGAAAGACAACTCAAAGGGGATAAATTGCAAGCATCCGACAATTATCCAACAACGAAATATTCGACTCCACAAAGGGAAACAACGAATCTTACTCGACCAGGGAAACACAAAAGGCTTCGACTGAAGAGTGCATGAGATATAATATCCATTACCGTCAGAACGTGGATAGAATACTCGCATGGAAGATTATCCACAACCGGTTACTGGGTCAATAAAAGAAAAAATCGACCGAAAAGAAAGGCATCGGGATACCAACCAGGTATATAATGATGACCAATCAAAGGAGCAACAATCATTATTAAGCAAACGGGTAAATGAAAGGCGATCTGCTGAGGATGAATTGCATAAACAACAATTATCCACAAAGACTAGCTGGGGATATATGATAAACAATCAATAATCCGGGGAACAAATCACTATCAAACGGTGAAAAGACCCACTGGCAACTTCAAAAGGGATAACATTGCGAGCATACGGCAATGATCCAGAAGACAACTTGCTGGGGATAAATTGCTAGCATCCGGCAATTATCCACAAGCAAAGGGAGGAATATCAACATCAAACATTGAATGAAGATAACCATAAAGAGTAACCATCATCGGTTAGGATGAACAACAAGGTTAACTCTGCAAAGGGGAGAAATTAGGGTTTACAACTACCGAATACGGGGTAGAATACCAAAAATCTGGCTGAGGATAAAATTGCAAGCATCCGGCAATTATCCAACTGTACCATAAGGCACAAACTCCGACGGGGAGAACAAAGCAACATGGGATTTATAACTACCGAATACGGGGTAGAAGACCACAAACTCCACTGGGGGTAGGGTGAATAAAGGCCAAATACTGAGCACTTATTCAACTTATTCCACAGGGAAACACAAACTCTGTTGGAGATAAAAACCACAGCAACAGAAAATCCACCATCAACCAGAACGAACCACCAAGGTTACCTCTGCTAGGGGAAAAAAGATAGGACTTACAACTACCGAATACGGGGTAGTAGCCATACTCTGGTGGGAATAACCACAAATTAGGGTTTACATCTACCGAATACTGGGTAGAAAACCAACAACTCCGCGTGGGGATGGAACGAATCACAAATCCGCACGGGAAACAAAATAGGGTTTATAACAAACCACAAACTGCTGGAGAGCAGGCAAATAGGATTTACGACTACCGACTACTGGGTAGAAGACCAACAACTCTTGCTTGAGGAATAAAAGGTATATAACCACAAATTCCGCCAGGAAGCAAGAACATAGGACTTACAACTACCGGTTACTGGGTAGAGGCCCAACAAAACTCCGCTGGGGATAAATGAATTGATGCCGGTTCCTAGGCAAACCATTCATTTCTTCCACAGGGAAGCACAAGAAACAGCTGACACAACGCCGATTCGGGATTGATCCGAAAAGACAGACTAAATCAAAACACGTCCTATGAGGATATAACTCAATAGGAAAATCCATCCCAATATATGTGTTGGGAGGAAACGGAAGAAACCGTCATCCACGAGGATATATCTCAGTGGGGGACTGCAGAAGGAAAAGACAGACACTTTCTGCTTACGGGCTGACTCTATATGGAGAGATTAACCACCTGACATCTGCTTGGGAAGATCTATAAAGATCTGCATCACCCATAGCAGGAGAACAACAATCAAGAGATATATGGCAAAAATGCAACATGAATATCCGAATGTTTATGAATATACATGAATATGCGTGATTTATGTTTGATGAATGCTGACAAAATAGACAATTCTAACACAACCAGGCCCAGGAATCAAACACCCGGTACTATACTTCCAGGGAAAAGCCAACTGGAAAGCCAATCTGCTAGAGATCCACATGCTGTAAAGCAAAGATCTGCGGGTACTGCAGGGGATCAGGAGAATCCTGAGGATATCTGCAGGGGATCCCAGCATCAACTGAGAAACAAGAATTCATGGCACAACCAAGAACTGCTGCAAAAGCAACTTCAAACAACTCCGGGGAACAACCCACTGCAGGAGAATCATCCGAGTAGAATCTAACTGCACAACGCAATTCTACTGGGGGAGAACTGTCAGTTATCCTTTCGGAGAACAAACCAATGAAGGAGAAAGCACCACACAAGTAGATTCTGCAACAAGCCACTCTACTCGGGGAGAACATACATCCGACGGATCACACAAGCAGATTCTGCAATAAGCCACTCTACTGAGGATCAAAAGTAATCAGGAAATCACTCCCATCTTTGGGATGCTAGAGCCACCAACCGACCCTACTAGGGATTGAGATATCTTTCAATAGGCAGAAACTGCCACAACAACCATTCTGCAGACTAAGCTGGAAAAAATGGAAAGCAACCATGCTGAGGAGAGACACAACAACTCCGCTAGCGACCGCACTGGGGAGAGACTATTGCTGGAGAAGAACGCGAAGTCTTCAACAACATCTCTGCTTGCGACTATACTGGGGAACAACCGCATCAACAGTTCTGCTTGCGACAATACTAGGGAAAGCGGTAAAGTACCGGGATATCAATCCACCAACCGCTGAATCTACCACAAGAAGAACAACCATGCTAGGGAGATTACTGCTGGAGAAGAAACTGAGTCTTCAATAACATCTCTGCTTGGGGAACAACCCCAATAGCAAAGCGGGAGAAAGAGGATACGACCAAATGCCAGGAATATGAACCAAGGTCTTACCTGTTGGGAATCATACCACCCTCGGGAGAGCACTGAGAAATTCCTGAGTATCCTTTTGTCATTGTGAATATTCACTTTGTTTAAAACAATGATTTGAAAAATTATTTGTTTAAAACAATGATATTTTATCAATTAAAACATGCAAAACATTTGTTGAATTGAAACAAATAAGAGTGCAAATGATTGGATAAAAAGCTCAAATTTATTTGATGGAATGGTAGCCTGCAAATGGCAAGACTCCATAGATCTGTACAAATTTGAAATCAGTGATATATATTGGAAGAGGGCTACATTGAACATAATGATCCTTTCTCTACCGATTTGAATCTCGATGTATTCGAAGCTTCAGTTGACGACGAATCGAGAATCTTCTGACGAAAAGACGGTTGCGGAACATAAAGTCTTGTCAGGATGCAGTTACTTGCCGAATCCCTAATTTTTGCTTAGATTGCCCCAGGGTGAGGTACCCAATCCAGCGGGATGTAAATATACCTTATTTTCAAGTCTCTAATTTTGCTTGGATTACCCTTGCGGGTTATCCACCGAGACGCTCATTTTTGCCTAAGCCGCCCTTTCGGGTTTTCAACTTAGCGAGCTATTCTGTTTTTCATTTGCATATACTTTTTTTTAGGCAAAGTATTTCTTGACTGCATCTGAATTCACAGGACGAGTGAAATCCTCCCCATCCATTGTTGTAAGCATCAAAGCTCCGCCTGAAAAGGCTCTCTTAACAACATATGGACCCTCATAGTTCGGAGTCCACTTGCTCCTGGAATCGGGCACAAAAGACAAGACTTTCTTGAGCACGAGGTCCCCTTCCCGGAACACACGAGGCTTGACCTTCTTATCGAATGCTTTCTTCATTCTCTGCTGATATAACTGACCATGGCACATGGTAGTTAATCGCTTCTCTTCAATCAAATTCAGTTGGTCATAACGACTCTGAATCCATTCAGCATCAGTCAACTTGGCTTCCATCAAGACTCGCATTGATGGGATCTCCACCTCTACTGGGAGAACAACCTCCATGCCGTAAACAAGAGAGAAAGGGGTTGCCCCTGTTGAAGTGCGGACAGATGTACGATATCCATGCAAAGCAAATGGCAGCATCTCGTGCCAATCTTTATACGTGACAGTCATCTTCTGGATAATCTTCTTGATATTCTTATTAGCAGCTTCAACAGCCCCATTCATCTTGGGTCTGTAAGGAGAGGAGTTATGGTGTGCAATCTTGAATTCAGCGTACAACTCATCCATCATCTTATTATTCAGATTAGATCCATTATCAGTAATGATCTTATCTGGCACACCATAACGGCAAATCAGCTGGTTCTTGATAAACTTCACAACCACCTGTCTGGTCACGTTCGCATACGAAGCGGCTTCAACCCATTTGGTGAAGTAATCAATTGCTACGAGAATAAACCTGTGTCCGTTGGACGCTTTCGGTTCAATCATGCCAATCATGTCGATCCCCCACATAGAGAAAGGCCATGGTGATGAAATCACATTCAGAAGTGTCGGAGGAATATGAATCTTATCCGCATAAATCTGACACTTGTGGCATTTCTTCACATATTTGCAGCAGTCAGACTCCATTGTCAGCCAATAGTAGCCTGCTCTCAGCATCTTTCTAGCCATGGCATGTCCATTGGAATGAGTACCAAATGAACCCTCATGGACCTCAGTCATCAACAGGTTTGCTTCGTGTCTATCCACGCATCTGAGCAAAACCATGTCAAAATTTCTTTTATACAGCACTTCACCACTGAGGTAGAAACTGCCTGACAACCTTCTCAAAGTTTTCCTGTCTTTCACAGATGCCCCAGGCGGGTAGACCTCGTTCTTGAGGAAATTCTTGATATCAAAATACCAAGGCTTATCATCATTCACTTCTTCGACTGCAAATACGTGAGCTGGTCTGTCCAAGCGCATCACGGCAATATTGGGGACTTCATTCCAATATTTGACAACAATCATGGAAGCGAGCGTAGCAAGAGCATCTGCCATCCGATTATCCTCTCGAGGAATATGATGAAAATCAACTTCTGTAAAGAAAGTTGAAATCCTCCTTGCATAATCTCTGTATGGAATGAGACTTGGCTGGTTCGTCTCCCATTCCCCCTTGATCTGATTGATAACCAGGGCCGAATCACCATATACGTCAAGATGTTTGATTCTCAAATCAATACATTCTTCAAGTCCCATAATACAGGCCTCATACTCAGCCATATTATTCGTGCATTTGAAAGTTAGCCTTGCTGTAAGCGGAATATGTGTGCCATGAGGAGTAATGATTACTGCCCCAATTCCATTTCCGTACTGATTTACAGCGCCATCAAACACCATCGTCCATCTGGAACCAGGTTCTGGACCTTCATCAAGTGTAGGCTCATCGCAATCTTTCATTTTCAAATACAGAATCTCCTCATCAGGGAAGTCATACTGAACAGACTGATGATCTTCAATCGGCTGGTGCGCTAAATGGTCAGCCAAGATACTACCTTTGATAGCTTTCTGAGCTCGATATTCGATATCATACTCAGACAACAGCATCTGCCAACGGGCAATCCTCCCGGTTAAAGCAGGCTTCTCGAAGATATACTTGATTGGATCCATTCTGGATATCAACCAAGTTGTATGATTTATCATGTACTGGCGTAACCGCTTAGCAGCCCAAGCTAAGGCACAACACGTCTTCTCAAGCATAGAATACCGAGACTCACAATCAGTAAACTTCTTACTGAGGTAGTATATAGCAGATTCTTTCTTCCCTGATTCATCTTGTTGACCGAGTACACAACCCATCGAGTCTTCAAGAACAGTCAAATACATAATCAGAGGTCTTCCTTCCACAGGCGGAGACAAGATCGGAGGTTCAGACAGATAATCTTTGATACTGTCGAAAGCTTTCTGGCAATCCTCGGTCCAATCATGAGACTGATCTTTCCGAAGGAGCTTGAATATCGGCGCACATGTGGCAGTCATGTGGGATATGAATCTGGAAATGTAGTTCAAGCGGCCAAGAAAACCTCGGACTTGCTTCTCAGTTTTGGGTGCAGGCATCTCTTGTATTGCTTTGACCTTGGCAGGATCAACTTCAATACCTCTTTCGCTTACCATAAAACCCAACAACTTGCCGGAACGGACTCCAAATGTACATTTGTTCGGATTCAGGCGAAGTCTAAACTTTCTCAGACGCTGAAAAAGCTTCAACAAATGCTCAATATGCTCAACTTCCGTTCGAGACTTAGCAATCATATCATCAACATAGACCTCTATCTCCTTGTGCATCATATCATGAAACAAGGTAGTCATAGCTCTTTGATACGTGGCTCCGGCGTTCTTCAAACCGAAGGGCATCACTCGATAACAGAATGTCCCCCAAGGTGTGATGAATGTTGTCTTCTCCATATCTTCGGGTGCCATTTTGATTTGATTATATCCGGAAAATCCGTCCATAAAGGAAAAGACTTTGAATTTAGCTGTATTGTCTACCAACATGTCAATGTGTGGTAGAGGAAAATCATCTTTCGGGCTAGCTTTATTCAAATCTCTGTAAT